>NC_141672.1:65408689-65601189 GCF_028749965.1 Puma concolor | reverse complement strand
TTGGAACATGGTAAGGATGGATTTATCATCTCTGTTTTCCTCTGGGTTGTTTAATGCAATAGTTAAATTCTCTCTAAGCAGAAGGATTAAGTAGCTGCATGAAGAAGCTATAGGAAAAATGACTCACAGAAGCCCTGTCTCCCCAGGTGCCAGAGAGCACACCTCCCTTGGCTTCAGGGCAGAGAGGGACCTCTTCTTTCCTATCTCTGGTCCTACTGCCCACCCTGGTGAAATGGAGCTCACTTGATCCAGTGATCAAAGAGTTCTGCCTATCGGTGCTTCTGACCTTCCTGCCACTGTTTTGTCATCTTGCACGCCAACTGATTAATCGCATGTTCATTCATTCATGAAGCAGATCTTTACTGGGGTCGTCATACTGTGGGAGCTAGGAGCACAGCAATAAGGAAAAAAGGGAAGTTACCTGCCCTCATGAAGTATATCTATCAGTACATACATTTTCAGGGGAGCTAAGTATCAAAAAGTAATTAATTATGTAGGTGCTTAGTGCCATGAAGGAAGAAAGCTCCAAAGGCTGTTAGATCATCTAACAGGAAGAGCTAATCTAGTCTCAGGGTTTCCTAAGGAAATGAAGTGTTAGCTGAGATCCAAGAGAAAGGTAGAATTTAACCAGGCACAATTGAGAATGGGGACCATCCTGTTTTTCCCTTTATTAAAAAAGAAGGAAGGGAGGAAGGGAAGAAACAAAATTACTTATTTTATGGGCTTTGTTTTACTCATTAGATAAACATGATACCAGGCTTACAAAGGGATAGGGGAAATGGTATCTATCAGAATACCTCCATTAAACTTAACTTTAACTTTTCTTAAATTACCTTGAGGCTGAATCTTCAACACATTCCATCCATAACCTTGAGTCTGTACTGTTCAGCCACAGAGTTTCTGTGTATTGGCCGTTCATTTTGCCTAGTAAGTGCATATCTGAATAGATGATTGGTCGATCCAACTAAAGTTATCAAAATAATCTAGCAGTATTTCTGGCTCCAACCATCTTTATATTTCATAACATGTTTAATCACGAAATGTAGAAATAAGACGCACATAATCATGTGCTCTCATAGTGATTCATGGCTTGGTCCTGTATAAGACTTAGATTTCTTATCACAGAGGTGTTCTACCTCTTCCATTTGCAAATTGTCAAAACTTGAAGATTCCATTATAACTACATCCCGTCTTTACCAAATGTCTCCTAGAACAACTTAGAAAATGTCTTTGTGGTCTTTGAAGCCTGTGGCCTAACAGAGAAGTACTCATTGTCATTTCACCATTTGCTTACATATTAGCAATTCTTCAGTACCCAAAAATTTGAACGTGGCCTTTTTATTACAATTGTAATTGTCAAATTACCATTTTAGTATTTTCATGGCAGTCATTAGACCTCTGTGGATGCAGGGACTCAAAAGTATGGGGTTCATCACACTGTAATTATACTTTTCTTGTACGTACTTCCTACATGTTCAGTGTGGAAAGGATTATTATTGTCCCTGTGTATACACAGTGATAGCAATAAGGGGACAGCTGTCCTCGCAGTTTGAGCTATCCTTATAGTAATGATGTTTAATGCTCTTAAAAAAAAAGTGCTGTTGACCAAAATGATGTAAAAGTTATACATATCATTTTCTCGTGGAAGCAGTGTTTATGTCTTTAGGTACTTATGCCCAGCTATGTGGCATAAATGACTACATACTAACTTAGTAAACTAGATAGTCTAAGTACCTGTAGAGCACCAGTCCTTCTAAAATGCATGAAATGGAATGGCACAATAAGAACATTCGTTTACTCGTTCAATTTAATGTATTATATCGTTTCAATTCCTATGTTATATTTTTCTGGATAAACGGTGAGGGGATGCCTGTATCCAGGTCACGAAAATAAGACTTCCTTTAGTAATACTTTTGACCAGCACCTTCGAAGTGTGTGTATTTGGGTCACTGTCCCTCTTTCATACACTAAACTGCCTTCTATTTCTTACTGCATTTTCCCTCTAACAAACCAAAAGTCAAGATCCGGTTGTTGGTCATTCTATTGAATGACCAAGTGTTCGTTCTTCCCTGAACTAGCATCTCGTTAGCACCTATTGTTTTACCTTGGGCCAATTTAATTTTAAATGCATGAAACGACTCCTATTTACACCGAACACTTCACCCTCTGACTCAGCGTCACATTGTTATTTCACAGAGTCAAGGATGCCGCGGACTTGTGGTTTAAATGGTAGCCAGACTTGGAAGCATTCAGGGGCTGGCTGAGTCCTGAATCATAAAGTCTCACCTTCCCATATCCGGTCTTATCTTCATGTTCCAGTATATAATTGACTTCAGCCATCTCTGCTTGTTCCTTCCATTAAGTTTTTTTTTAAGTTCTAAAACTCATGTACCCAGATAAACATCTCTCAACCTATATTTACATATGCACTCAAATGACAGTCCCCATGGTACATTTAGCTAACTCCTCTTTTGAAATTACCTTCAAAAATAATTTTCCAGTGGGGTGCCTGGGTGGCTCAGTTGGTTAAGTGTGCAACTTTGGCTCAGGTCATGATTTTACGGTTCGGTTCATGGGTTTGAGCCCTGCGTCAGGTTCTGTGCTGACAGTGAGGAGCCTGGAGCCTGCTTCAGATACTGTGTCTCCCTCTTTCTCTGCTCCTCCCCCACTCACGCTCACTCACACGCGCGCTCTCTCTCTCTCTCTCTCAAAAAAAAAAATGTTAAAATTTTTTTAAAAAAATAATTCTCGGGGCGCCTGGGTGGCGCAGTCGGTTAAGCGTCCGACTTCAGCCAGGTCACGATCTCGCGGTCCGTGAGTTCGAGCCCCGCGTCGGGCTCTGGGCTGATGGCTCAGAGCCTGGAGCCTGTTTCCGATTCTGTGTCTCCCTCTCTCTCTGCCCCTCCCCCGTTCATGCTCTGTCTCTCTCTGTCCCAAAAATAAATAAACGTTGAAAAAAAAAAAAAATTAAAAAAAAAAAAAAAAAAATCTCCATCTACAGAAGCAAGATGGGTTCATTAACTTATAATCACTAAAGACCATTCCTTCATAATAACCTATCTAACCTCTCCTGCCACCTTTTTCTTTCTTGGCCCTCTTACTTTTACTTTGCCCCCAGATTATAAATAAGGCTTCAGAGTCTGAGAAGAGAAGAGTAGGGAACAGACTGAGCCTAGCAGCCTGTGGGACCCTTTCCCCTAACCCACCAGGAAGCAAACTTAGTGAGATAAATTGATCTGAGGGCGCCTGCCAACAAGAAGAAAGCATGAAATCATGGGTGGGACCAGCTCTGTGTTGTGAATGTAAATCATCAGATTTTAAGTTACTAAACCAAATTTTAGGTCCATTGAAAACTTAGATCCGAAGAGTATTGCATAGACAAAAAAAAGGTATACATTCTTCCAAATGTGTGGCTTTTAGGAGAAAAAAAAACTTTTATAGGTACCATTTTCCAGCTCTAACTGATTTCATGTTTGAAAACATTTTTCAGTGAAAACATGTTTCATAATACTAAACTCCTAGAAAGGAAAGGCTTTGTGGAAATCTAGTAAAAAGTGAAAAACAAATCATCTTTGAAGACACAAATTGATAGGATCCAAGTGAGCATAAATCCTAGACTTTGTGCATGGTGATGAAGTGCTATAGTTAGGCTGATGGGGACAGAAAGGGATTCTGTTCCCTGGATTGGCACAGACTTGACGGTGTCCCGGTGCTTGTATGAGAAGCGAGGCCTTCAGATCACCCCTGTGTGGGGAGGAGGGAAGACCTTTATCCCACTTTCGTCCTCAGTGGTCGTTTAACCACATCACCCTCATTTAGCCCCACGGTCCATCATCATAAGTTAAACCCTCCAGAATCTCAATTGCCATTGCTGTTTGCTCTGAATGTACTTGGATTTGTCAACACTGCACTGGTGTTGCTATGGTGTTGCTATGCCCCAGAGGAGCATGGTATGGCCTGGTGCTGCCACCAGATTTCTAGCTGAACAGCAGGTAACTGTGAGTGCCCTGGCCTTGTAGTCTACCCTCTGCTCAGAAACTCAGGAAAACTCGCAGGAAAAGTAGCCAGGTTCCCAAGAAGTTAAAACTGGGGAGGGGAGAGGGAGGTACTTTATACAAGTAATAACTCACATTTGAGGTCATTCCAACCAAGGATGTCCTTGCTTTGTTTCCACCCCCAGAGACCTGTAGGTTAATGTATTCATTGAAATGACAATCCCACTGTACAAAACATTTTGCTTATCTCAAGGGAGTACCCAGAACTGCTAGGAATATCTCTCTCCATGCACCTCCTGTCCTAGAGGTAGTGGACAATTAACACCTGCGCGAAACAAACCTACGGTCTCAATTACCCATGTACGGTTGTTTAACAGAAACATGGTGCTTAGAGCAGTTGGCCAGATGTTTTACCTCAAAAGGATGGTTTCAACCTGCCAGGTAACAGAACTAGCTCATGAGAAAATGACATTGGAAAACCAGTGTAGTTATGCCATAGAGGGTTCCACAGGGCTGGAAACCATTCATAATCTGATTTAATATGTCTGGGAGGCCAACAGTATGGTACTATAGCAAATGTATAAAAGATGCTATTCCTATCTCAGGCAACAAGATGATCTTATAGACACTGTTATCGTTATTATAGATCATAGGCAAAGGATTGTTTTATAAACTCCACTGAAAGTTGGTTATTGCATAAGTTATACTTGGGACCTTATTTTGTTCTGGCCCTTTTGTAAGGAAAGCTTCATGAGGTGGAAGAACAAAACTGAATTTTAATAATTATGTGGTAAGCAGTAAGAAAAAAGACGAGGAAAACCTGATGTCGGTGATTATGAGCTATGAAGAAAGGGCAGAGGGACAGAATTTGGAAGAAAACAAAATGAATCAGAAGAGTCAAAGAAATAGACTGTGAGCATCGGGGACAATGATAGAAATATTAGAAATATAATAATATAATAGAAATAATAGAAATGTTGAGATATTCAAGGTGGATGACAACAGAAAGTTTGGGTGGGCTGGTTGTAATGTGGATGGCAGGGGGAACCAGGAGACAAAAGGCCAGATGATTTTGCATTTTTTACACAGACATAGGCTATCTTCAGACCTCACTTTGAGAAAATTCTACAAACAAAGAAAATCTTAGAGATTTTCACAACAGCAACTTGTTATAAGAGAACAGAGGTGCTTGCTTGTAGGTAAGGAATATGCCACGCTAACTGGGCCAGGAAACATAGAAGACTGACAGAAAATTATGGCCGCAGAGCGAGAGAGGCTGCAGATGTGGCAAAGCAGGATGGAGCCTAGCTCCTTAAGTTTGTTTCCCGGATGTAGATGAGCCTTTGCCGTTTGCAGCGTGAGATGCCCCTCACCCCAATTGAGACCAATAATAAAAAAAAAAAAAAAAAAAACCTCAAAGAAAATAATTAGGCATGATAATTCTGGATTATCTTTAATTAGAGGGAGGCTCTGGTGCACTCCGAGCTTTGGAGGGTCATCCTGCATTTGTTGCAAGTGATCTGTCCCTGTTCCACGTGCACATTATTCATCGCTTTCACCTCTGATCTTCCCCTCCTCTGAGCACAGCCCTTTGCAAGGCCCCTGCACTTAGGCTGCAGAATAAAAGAAATCCCCTCCCGCTGTTCCTACTGCCACTAGTAGGTGACATGTCCCTTCCAGGGGGAATTCAGATCGACAGAATCTTCTCCTTTCTCTCCTTCACTCTGTGCTGGCTGACTGGTGCCGAACCCATGCCTCTACCAGGAGCACCAGCCTCTCCCTCGGGAGGACCGGGTCCTGTTGCTGCGGGAGCAGTACCCAGGACCGAGCCAACAGTCTTTAAGCAAGGCCAGTGCTCGCTGCAGGCCTGAGGATGCCGGCAACGTGGAATGGGAAGAGAGGAGGTCAGGGAGTGAGGGAGGCTTGGAAAATCCACCAGAAAAAGCGAGGCACAATGCAAAGGGGAGTCAGACAAAGACTGTGGTCATTTCTTCTTCTGAGCCGGGCCGGCAACCATCTCTCTGCTTCTTCTGACTTTGTTTACAAGGCCTGTAGCTGTGCAGAAATCACCTTACCTTCTACAGCTGATACCAGAATTCTTTTTCCTCTCCTTTCCGCACGAACTCAGGGCCACGCGCTCAGCGCCTCTGTACTGGGGCTCCTGCATGTTGCTTTGAATCAGTCGGTTGGTTACCTGACCACTTCTCAGTGAAAGAGCAGAGCTCTGTTGTGTCCATTCTGGTTCCCTGCAGCACACAGGGTAATACCTGCCCTAAACTAGATGGGCAGCATGTATTTGTCGAATTCAGAGTGAAATCTTTCTTGCCTCCCCGAACCAGTTCTTTAAGTTGTTAAGGTTTATATTAACAAAGTCCCTGGAGACTATCTCCTCAGGTTAAGAAAATTGAAACATACTTAAAATAAGTACCATCTTAATTAATATAGCAAAATTAGGATAGAAGCGCCTGGGTGGCTCAGTCAAGCATAGGACTCTTGATTTCAGTTCAGGTCACGTTCTCACAGTTCGTGAGTTCAAGCCCCACATCGGGCCCTGTGCTGATAGAGTAGAGCCTGCATCAGATTCTCTCTCTCCCTCTCTCTCTGCCCCTCCTACGCTGGTGCGCTCTCTCTCTCTCTCTCTCTCTCTCTCTCTCTCTCTCTCTCAAAATAAATAAACTTAAAAAAAACAAAATAAGGATAAAAATTCTGTCGAGAAATGAGTGTGGCCTTTGAGGTCAGAGCTGGGTCTCTACCCGCCCCCCACCCCGCATCATTTATTTCCAGGCTGGAGTCGTGACAATTGTGCCTTTTCTCTACACGTCTCCTGCCTCCCCTGTATGTTAAGAATAAAATACCCCCTTTGCACAAGGTCATTAGAAGGACTGGATAAGAAAAGTCGCACAAGAGCTCCTGATAGATGTAAAAAGTCAAGTGTTTTTCCCTTTTAATTTGGATTGAGCTGCCCTTGATGTCTTGTTTTTCTGGGCTTTTATAAAATTATTTTTAACATTTACTTATTTTTGAGAGAGAGAGAGGTAGGGAGCAGGGGAGGGGCAGAGAGAGAGGGAGACACAGAATCTGAAGCAGGCTCCAGGCCCTGAGCTGTCAGCACAGAGCCCGATGCGGGGCTCAAACCCACGACCCATGAGATCATGACCTGAGCCAAAGTTGGTTTTTAACCAAATGAGCCACCCAGGCGCCTCTCCTTTTGCTGGGTTTTAAAATCTCTAGTGTGCACAAATACTAATTCACACCCAGTGACTCAGTTTATAGCAGCCACTTCACAATAGTTATCTTAAAGTTTTAACGTGGTAAGGTTTAGCACTGCTTACGCATACACAACTGGCCATAACACGTTCTGCCTCTCAGCCTTGACCATATTGCGTTCGTTTTATTTCAAACTGTTCACTAAAGATCAACCCAGCTTTCTGACAAATAGGGTTAAAAAATCAAAAGCTAAGCTTTGGAGACATCCGTGCTACTTTTATTCATATTGAATTTGCAGGGAAAACTTACATGTAAATAGGAAAAATATCTCAGTAAATATTTGTATCTGAGGTGCATTTGTATGTATTCCTACAGAATTGTCTTAGCATCCTTCTATTTTGTTGAAACGGGCTTCAAGGACTCCCCTTGCTCTAAATGGGAATATTTACTGATCAAGAGCATTTGGTTGCATTCTCTTCTGCTGTAACCCGAGGAAACAGCACCTTTTCACCTTTGAAACCGGCGTTTCCATATTACTCATGCCAGTCTTTTCTCACTAATTTTATGATTATAATGAGGCAGTGGTGCACTAGTTAGCACAGATGACCTTCTAATTGAAAGACTGTAAATTCAATCTCCATCGCTGGGCACCGACAGAAATTTAAATAAATATAGCTCCTAAAACCCTTGTGATGGGCTGGCCTAATGACCAGGGCCTAGCAGAGCCCAAGTCATCTGTCACAGGGGGCCGCCGGCAACTTCGGGATGTTAACTACAGGAGTCATTAGAAGCAGGCTGCCCTCAGAAAGCCAAGTGAGATGAGGGACTTTTCCCCTGGCTTTGATTCAGGCATCATGCCTCGCTTTCCTGTAACACAGGCCAGGTTGCTTTTTTGTCAAAACAGGAGTCTGAACACAGGAGGAAGCTCCGGTCTCGAATTGGACCGAAGCAGGCCAGAAAAGCCTTCTCGACCAGGCCCCCTCTCGCCCACTGCCATTTATAGATTTTGATGCATTAAGCTGCCCACGGCTATGTGGACACCATCCCCTCGCTTGCTATATTCACCACCATTTTTCACCCCCGTGACCTTGGACAGCAATCCAATTCAGGTCTCCAGAATGAACTGCCCTGAGGATCAAGATGGGTGTGGAAATGGTCAGTCGAGGAAGGAATCCATGGAGCTGTAACACTGGCAACATTTATCCCAAATAATTGAGTACCTGCCCTTGATATGTTTCTGACCTTCCGTTTTGGCTTGAATGTTGTGCGTAACGTGTCTCTTATTGTGAGCCACCTTAATTCTCTTTGGGAAACAAGTGGTGTATAATTTTTTAACACGCTGGCTGCTTTAAAATAGGTCCCTGGACCTTGACAACGACAACCTAAAAATGGCCCCGTATTGCTGACAGTGCCTTCAAGCTGCTCATTGGGCTGTCAGCATGGTGCGTCTTTATCCTGAAGATATCACACAAACACAATGGAAATTTCCCATCGCCTTTAAAGTTTTGCATTCTGTATATTTGGTTGTTAGACAAATAGAGCAAGCCTTGCCGACTTCATTTTCATTCTTGGCAGCATGTTTTTATCATAAGGCAGATAGTCATTAATTTACAGAATCAACGCTGGGAACAGCTTTTGTGATCTCATATTAAATTTTCCCCTGAATCCGCCCCTTGGCAAAAATTACTCACATCGTTAAAAAATATTTAATTAGGCTGTAGTTTATACCCAGCTCACTGGGGAAATGTTGGAATTAATATGATTTGCATGAATTCTGTTTCTCTTTTTCCGTCAGAGATTAGTTTTGAATTCAGTTCAGAGGGTCGTTGACACTGCCAAGGACTCACAATCGTGAAGGTCAAACAGGTAGCAAGTACTTCCCCTGGGTAGGTTCCCTGAAAAGACAGCTCAAAATTGCTTTTAATTATGGGTTACCTGAAAGGCCACTTGCTGTTTTTATTTTTCCACAGATCCCTGAAACACTGCATGATTGGAAGTTTTAGGTAAACCATTTTATTCCCGACTCAAACAGGCCGGTTTTTGTGTATAGAGGCGCCTAGCTGTGCAACACCCAAATCATTTTCTTAGCTGCTCACTGATTTCCGTGGGTTATTCACAAAGGAGAAAAGTCTCTTCGCTTTGTACCGGGATATGGATAAAGTAGTCTTGCAAGACAGTCAGCCCGTAGAGTAAATTTTCTACATAGCAGTGCTTCTGCTGGCTTAATTCTCGCTCACAAGATAAGACACAATGTTTAGTTATGCATTTCCTTGTTTATTCTTCCATGGGTCGGGGGAAAAAAAAACAAACCTTAGGGAATTCACAGTCCTATGCCATTTTTTTTCCAAAGCAAATTTAATGGAATATTTAATTAATAATCTAATCAATCAATTAATCTCAGTTACATAAGTGTTGAAATCTAATTCTTTTTCATAGCTATATCAATAAAAGAAGTGAAATCGCTCCCCACTTATCAGGATAATAGGAAACGGTTACAGACACAAAGAAAAATTGACATTGTATTAATTCTGCTGCACTGGCCTTGAATTTGCCAGTGTTGACGAAGTCTCCTTTGCATCCTAGACAAATTTCAGTTCGCTCTCTGGGACTGCCACATATACCTTTTATGTCGTAATCTTTCCTCACAGTGAAAAAAAAAAAAGTGATGATTAGCTTCTTGTGTGTGTGAGGTTTTTTGTTTTGTTTTTTTATTCCCAAAGCCTGGGGCTTTGGAGCTCTAAGAAAAGACATATTCCAATAATGACAGGACATTTAAACTTTTTGGACATTATCTGTCTTTATTGTGGAGTTTTAAGTTTAAGAAATTTAAACCATCTGCTCTCAAAATGTGTACAGAGCATCCCAGGCTGCTGACTAGCCAACTGTTGATGAATAAATATTTGTATTTCAAATTATTTATATAGGGCTTCTTTCAGCACTGGAAAGATGAGAGTCAGTCTGACCCTTGATTGTAAAAACCATGAGTCAAGTTACTCACAGGGAATGGATGCCAGGTGTATCTATTGCAATAATAGCCTTGTTCAGGAACATGGCTAATGAAGATCATCACATGTTCACGATTATTCCCAACTGTTCTAAGTTGAAAGAACCTTCAAATGAGAAAAGGGAGAAAGACCTAGGATTTTCTGACTACATATGTTCCGTTGGATATTGCCATGGTGACTTATGCTCACAACCTTATTCAGTCCACAAGATACCTAGGAAGGTAAATACAATTACTCCTTTTTAAAGATGAGGATGGGGACACCTGGGTGGCTCAGTCAGTTGGGTGTCCAGCTTTGGCTCAGGTCATGATCTTGCGGTTCGTGAGTTCAAGCCCCGGGTTGGGTTCTGTGCTAAGAGCTCAGAGCCTGGATCCTGCTTCGGGTTCTGTGTCTCCTTCTCTCTCTGTCCCCCTCCCGCTCACACTCTGTCTCTCTCTCTCTCTTTCTCTCTCAAAAATAAATTAAATAAAATAAATAAATAAATAAGAGGAAGTTACAAAGGAGCAGAGTAGATCATCTTTTTAATTCAGTCTTTCTTTTATACACCAACATAGCGAACCTAGTGAGAATAAATAACCAGCATGCAGTAAGAGAGTTTGTCTCCAGTCTGAGGCTGGAAGCCCATATCTCCCTCACCTTTTCTTGGCTGTATGTCTGAATTTCCCCAAGACATCATGGGAGCAGATCAGACTAGAAAAAATATTGAGTAAAAAACAGCATAGTTTGTTTTGCTTTATTTGTTTTAGAGAAAGCCAGCTCAGTTCTTTTGCTTTCCTAAGATGCAAGCATGTGGCTTTGTGAAATCTTCTACACAACAGGGTAGATGTGTACCTTCCCCACTAGTAGGAAGAAATTCATAGAAACAATAGCATATCTATAATACTCTTGTTTTTCTGAAGACCTTTATTAACAGGTGATTGCTGTTTGTTGACTTTTTTGAAAAAAATCAAGTTCTAAACTTTTATTACAAATTAAAAATGAGGTTCTTAAAAGTCTCCCCTTGACCAGATACGAAGCAATTAAAACCCTTTCAAGGTGTGTTGAGAAAAGCCAGACTTTAAGAGAGAGAGAATAAAAAGTATTTGTCATTAGCAAAAAGAGATGTCTTTAAGGTCAAAATAAAAACCCCATGCTGCACAGATAATACAGGTAGTTCTCGTTATCTGGTCAGTGAGCAAAAAAAAAGCAAGCACTTCTGATCTTTGGCACCGTTTTCTCGTTACTGGAATTTCCAATTCATTTCTTCTTGTTGGATGACTAGACAGGATGATGGTAGAGATGTAGGTCGCATTTACTCAGCCCTGCCCTGCTCTACCTCGGGACCAGACAAATCCTCAGCTGGGCTGCTTTTGTTTTCTGGGCATCTGTGACCAGCGCTGAGGTGGCTGCTGACCTTGGGTCTCATCTCATTCACTTTCCTTGTCTTCTGTAGGCAGTCTGAGGTGGGAGGGCCCCCAGCAGCATGGTGGTCTGTAACTGCCATACAAACTGTCTCACTGGTCTACCTTGTTCTTCGGCACCCAGGTATGGTGCCCTCCAGCACTTCTCCCTGCACCCGCGGTGGTTGCCACCTCTCGGCTCTGCACCTGTGGCCACGTGCGAGCTGAGTCCTGCAGTGCTGTGGGCTCCTGGCCTCGGAGCGCTCTCCCCACGCGTCCTCCTTTCCCCACTCTGACCCTGCCGGCGGTTCTGGCAGGAACTGCGGGTGGATCCCTGCGACCGGGACGGCATCTGTAATGGTTAGGGGCTGCTGTTGCGTATTTTCCTGCCTTGTGCTGGAGCTCCACCTCCAGGGCCTGCCACATTTGCTGCCTCCTCAGGCTCTCCCCTTCGTGAATGTCAAACCCCATCACCTCTCCGACTCCCACACCGCAAAGGCACTTCCTGGGTTCCTTCTTGTTCACGGCAGTGTGGTGTACAAATACATCTTCCTCTGTCATTCCTGTGGATGAAACCGCGTACGTTTCTCACATCATTGAACCATGGTACTGTTCCCAAAACCTTTGCTGCCATGATCTTCTTGTCCCACCACCCCCCCCCCCCCCCGCCTCCCTCCATTACCCTCACACCAGGCTCCTCACTGGACGGCTGCCAGATCTCATGCTTTCCACCAGGGTGGTTCTGCTCCAGGGCTCTCCGCTCCCAGTCTAACTCGTGTAGTTACGGCATTCTTGTTTGAATACATGAACCCTAATGTATGTGACTTAAAGACAGTAAGTGAGACAGAGCTGTGAACTTGAAGAAATTGCACAAATGCCAGTAGGACTAGGGATACTGACTCAGCCTTGCAAAAGGATGCAGGTAACTCAGGAAGCCAAAAGAATCCTTCTCCATTTAGTGTTTTGCTGTTTGCTTTTGCTTTCTCCTGTAGCCCCCTTATTGGATGAGCACAAAGCTGCAAGGAATCCCTGTTTAATCCTCCTCGTGTCTAAGGTAGCCAGTCTCAGTACTCCATCCCGTGGTCTCAGAAAACTGCAAAGTTTGTAAAAGTCATGCCGTTTACGTCCAGTTTTCTATTTGAAAACAAATGCCACATCCTGTTTTCCTTCAATCTGAGCAGGAATAAATTATGAGAACAGTTCCTGAGAATACGGTCTACATTCTGAGGCCACTAGTTTTCCTACTTAGCCGTTCTGCTCCGACACCCCCTCTCAGGTGCCCCCCCACCCCGTCCCTGTTCACACTGTTGTGCTAATGAGGCAAAACAAGCATAGTATCAAATTCCCACTGTTTAATCAGGCTGTTTTGACAACTAGAAGGACTTGAAGAGGATTATGGTTGAGATACATTGAAAACATGAGTAGTAACAGTTTGGGGAATTTCTAAATATTTTGCAAAATATTATGCTGTGTGGCATGTATTGGTTTCTCTTATCAAATCTGACTCGGGTGAAAGTGAACACATGGGTAGTAACTATTATAATTATGGCTACCGTTTATTAACCCCTTAGTGTATGCTAAGCACATTACTCATTTCATCAATCCGAAGAGTAAGTACAAAATCTCCATTTTACAGGTGAGAAAATGGAGGCTTGAAAAGGTTAAACAACCTCTTCAGGCTCACATGGAAATGGACATAGCTAGGTTTTAAACCCTGCCCTTTCCAACTCCCAAGAGAAAAATGCAACCCTGCCTCCAATCAATGCAATGTCTCAAACAAAGCAGAGCACCAGAATATGAGGCAGGAATGATTACCTGACCTGATCCTGCACCGGATGTAGGCGTTGGCAGCCCCCTCAAGTTCTGCATCTCCAGTCTTCCTCTGACTTACAATGACAACAACCTAGGGGTTGGGGGAGGAAAGAGGCAACATACCAGAAAGCATTTGGGGATCATCAGGTTAATCAAATCAATAAATATTTATTGATCACAGTGCTAGGAATCTTGGGAACTATAGCGATAAATAAGATATCATCCTAGAAAAGTGTTTAATGTAAGGGTGCCAGTAGCTAAATAGAAAAGTATTAGGTTCCTTCAGTTCCTGGAACAAGTCATTTCTATTTCTTCTACAAGAATGACATTTTAAAGACTGGAGATGAACATTGGTTAGAGAAAATTTTCCTACAGCACATACTGAATTGTTTTAGGAAGGAGAACGAGGGAGTCAGTACATATTTTATCCATCCCCACATTAATACCTCCCTGGACCAGTTCCCGATGACTCAACACTATTCTGGCTGCTAATGGCAAAAATAGTCCCCACAGGTATATTTTGCGCGTAAAGTTGTCCAAAAGCACAACATTAATTGTGCACGTTATGTAAAAAGATAATAGTGTTACCTTTATAGTGGGGAGGTGGGAAGGACCACATCGCAGTGGATAACATTCCGTTCCAGATGAGGAATGTCAAACTGCCTCCAGGAGGTGATAAGAAATGCTGACTTTTCCAACCAAAGATTGCCTCTTGCTCGAAGTACACACTCCTCAAAGCTCCTACAAATGTTGGATATCGATTTTTCTGGGATGCCAACCACACTACTTTCCTGTTTCTCAGCCTGAAAAGGCAGTGAGCCTTGCATGAGCTCCCTGTCACTTTTTTTTTTTTTATTCTTCACCTTTGAGGCTTCCACTCTTAACATAAGTAGGCACTGTATAAATCCAGGGGAATTTTACATGTACTTCCATTTTATGGGTGTTTTCTAATTCACTCTCTATCACCATCATAAGAAGCAGGGATTATCTGTCATGATTACAGATTTTAAAATGGAGAGACAAAAAAGGTACCGTGATTTGTCCACCCTCATTCCAACAATCAGTATTGACAAGGGGAGAGGATTAAAAAACCAGACTTTTGCTTCCCAGGCCAATGCTTGTCAGAATTGTATTGTTAAGAGTGGTGTGAGAACCACAGTTCTGGACTTGTTGCCACGGTACAGTATGGAAGCAGACTTTTTTGAATAGAAAAAATGGAAAGACTATGTTAAGGTGACACTATTAATGTAAAAAGGCATAACATTCCATGTTTTCTTTCAAGCCAAACCTTTCGAAACACCAAAAGCAAATAAAACACACCAATATAGAGCTGTTCTAGTTGGAAAGTGATCATGTAGTGCCTCAGAGGTATCTCAGGGGCTCCTTAAGTTGACTCCAAAAATCTGTAGATTCCCTCATTATCTGCCATGTCAGAGAGAGGTTGAGGAGGGAGACTGTGCTTTTCATCAGGGTCTCAAAGGATCTGTGATCCCAGAAAGATCTAGGTTATTTATCTTTCTGCTCGACATGAAACTCGTGATCATTCCCCACTTACCTGACTTTATTAATGTGCTTCTGAATCAAACTCAAGTGGCTTTCTCGAGGTCCTAATGACTGTACCACAGTTTTGATTGAAAGTCTCAGCAGAATAGACTTGATGGCCCAAGCATAGGCTTCTGTTAATATGATGAATGGATAAGCAAAATCAATAAGCCACCATATTACTGTGGGACTCAAACATTTACCAAACCCTTGAAATCAGCTCATTTCTTAGTAAAATTGTAATGCTATTTATTTATTCACTCGCTCAACATAAAGCGATTGCCTACCACGTACCAGGAGCTGTAGCAGGGAATTAGACAGAAATGGCTTCTGCCCTCAGGAAGCTTACTGCAGTGAATTAACAGATGGTTACACTCACTGATCACTCAATATATGCCATATGCTTTGTTTGGCACATTGCGGGCGCTATCTTACTTAATTTTGACAAGAGTTAGGTAGATAACATTATTTGCTCTATTTTATAGTTGAGGAAACAGTAGAGTAACTTGCCCAAGGTGGGTAATGGTTTTGATCCCAGGTCACGTGCCTTTAGAGTCTGCATTCCTAACCAGTATTCTCCATTAGAAGCATGTAAAAGTAAGTATTAGAAAACCTTCTAAAACATAGCCCACTTTGGGTATACCATTAGTCATAAAACTGCACCTGGCTGTCCTGAATACCTAAATAAATGTTTTGAGTCCAAGAAACATCCCTTTCTTATCTGGCTATCCTGGAAGGTGCCTCTTTTAAATGTTCAGCAGAAAAGGCAGGAATTCATCAGTCTCAGCTATGGGACTTCTAAATGATGCAATTAAAATGAGAACAAGAGACTTTGTAATTGTGGACAGTCACCATGGCCATTAGATCGTATGAAAGGGCTGGCTGTAAATTCAGCTAACAGTTGAAGGTGCGTTTTCTGGTAACCTATCTCGATTTCATCTACAGAAGCAACCAAGAAGCATTACAGTAATAATGACTCATTAGTGACTTGAAATTGGGATTATTTGGCTTTGCTTTGTGTCCGCGGATATGCAAGGCTGATGAGACAGTAGAATAGATGCTAAGAAAATCAAAGGGGTGGTCAGTGATGGAAACAGAAAGACTTGTTCCTGGGCAAAGGAACCAAGTGAGCTTCACTATTGTGAAAACCTCTGAACGTTGGGCATGGGGATTTGAGATCACCCCAGCTCCTCCCTGGGCAGGTCTCCCAAAGCTCAGTGGAGAACACTTCTGCTCTCCACGTGGAAGAAATGGCTAAGTAAAGGATATGCAAAATTCTAAGAGGGATAGCCTTTCTAGCCTGGAGTCTAGGAAGAAAAAAAATGTTAAAGCAAAAAGGGGAAAATAAATACCTGGGTACTAGTAAAAATGGATACAGTTTGCCCATTCTGTTACTGATACAAACGGGTGAGCTAAGAAAACACACTGTGTTCTCCGACGAGCCCCAGATCCTCATGAAAGAGCACAGGTATGAGCTTACCAGTCTCTAGCAGTTAAATCTGCCAAGTCTCAGCTGTCTCCATCAGTTCATTCTTGAGCTTCTAGTCATGGTAATTCATTCCAGAACACTAAAACTCTTGCCCTTGAGGCTTCCATGTTCTCCCATGGATAAAGCAAGAGCTGCAGTTGAGTCTTCACAAAAGTTCCCATGAAATCCTTGAGTCATCCTTGTTTTTGATTTGGTGTTGTGTTTTTATATTCCTCTCAGTATGGATAGCATGAATTTTTCAATTTGCAAAAGGATTTAATCAACAGCAAATGTTTTGAATCAGATTAAAACCCAAATACTTTAAGAGCTATATATTTATTCTGTCCTGCTGGGTGCAGTCATTTTATCTTCCTTCTGAAGGGCAATGCAAAGCCATAGATGCTCTAATGAGTTCCTTGCAACAGACAGGTGTGTTAATGGTTAACAGTGATGAACGTTTCCCGTAAAAAATCCTGGGTTCTTCCTTAGAATTTGCCCCCTTCTCCTTGATACATCAAAAAATGGGAAATCATCTCTGAGACCATTTTATTTATCTGTGTTTTCGGGACAGCACATTTACATACTCACGCAGGCAATCAATATAAGCAAGCCCAGGTCTTCCAAGAATCCTTAATTATACGTCTAAGAATGCATATGTATTCACATGTAATACTTGTGTTTCAGCAGTGTTTCCCCCCACCTTTTTGAGCTGACATGTGCTAAGACTCTTTGAAAGTAGTAAAATCAAGAGTGTAACAGGCAAATGCACAATGAGTTGTAAAATGTGATGGCAAAATAAAAAATTTTTTAAAAGGCTTCAGTCAGTATGATCAGTTAAAAAAAAAAAAAAAAAAGACAGCCGGCAAACTGTCTATCATGTGATGAAATTTGACAGTAGGGATTATGGCTTTGATGGACCAGAACAGCTAATAGAAGAAGCTGACATTTTTGAAACCCTGCTAATTAAGGGTTCCTTCCTTAATATTAAAATAAAGTCTTTGTCTGGGTTTTATGGTTGGAGAATCAGGTGTTTTCATTAATATATGCCAGTCAGTCTTAATAAGCTTGGAGGGCAGAGGAAGTTATTATTGAGTGACCTTCTACAAAATAAGCATGTTGCTAAGGGCTCTAACCCTGCCCTGTTCAGACTGATGAATCTCATTTCCAATGCAAAAGCTTCACAAGAAATCCAAGTATTCTCTGTGCAATCACAGAAAATAATCCTTGTGTCTCTTGTAATGTCCAGAATTGCCACTTACTACACTACTACTGTACAATGAATATTACAATACATATTATTTTTCTAGCACAATTGTCTACATTTCTGAATTGCCCAGAATAGAAAAACTTATTGTGAAGACACTTGTATTGAAAAGTCAGCTCATTTTAATACTTTTCAAATAGTCATCTACTCTGTTCATGAATTATAATGCTCCGAATACATCTGACAATACTGGCTTTGAAAAGGAGATATGTCTATATTATTACATATTCATTTTCAAATAGATTTCAAACAGATTTTAAACCATTCATTGAAATTCATTGAAATGATAAATTCACAGTTGGATTTTGATTGACTCTTAATCCAATTTTACTTTTGATAAGTTTTCACCCCTCTCTTCCCACCCACCCCCAAACCTTTCTCAACCAATATTTTTTTTTGTTCTGCTGTTGGTTTTTAAAAGCAAAACTGATGGGATATGGTAAAACTTGAAGGTTTTGATAACTATATGTAAAGCTTGT
The DNA here is from genome assembly GCF_028749965.1 of Puma concolor. Taxonomy (NCBI): domain Eukaryota; kingdom Metazoa; phylum Chordata; class Mammalia; order Carnivora; family Felidae; genus Puma; species Puma concolor. Next base: position 65,583,038 of record NC_141672.1, on the reverse strand, counting down.
CAAATGAACTGGTAAATTTAGTTAAAATCAGTAAAGGACCGCACTCCAGGTGATTTGTCTAATTTCCAACATACCAAGCTTCTCTTATGGAAGCAGATGTGTATTCCAAACAGCTGTTAGTTCACACCTACAGCAAAACTTTGAAAGGGTCTTTCAGTTACCGAGCCAGAGCACCATCTCGAAATAACATGGAAATACGCAGATAGCTAAGGTAGCTGGTGTTGGGTTAAAAGATCACACACCTTTAGCTTTTGTGGTTGCTCACCGTGAACCAGCTGCTCCTTATCTTGAGCTCTTTCTGTCTGTCCTAGAAGGAAAAGTTGGGCAATACCTCTGCTGGATGCATGGTCAGGTGAAAAGACAACAAACCTGCTAAAGTCTCCTTGGAAGGAAGGAGCGTGATTCAAAGCTGCACAGTGCACTGTGGGTTTTGTGCTCAACCGTGGGAAACAAAAACCATCCATCATAAAAACAGAGTTGATTACTGTCTGCTAGATATAAGAACAAATAAGATGAGAATCTTGGATTCAGGGCTTAGCGTGGGGGACAGGAAGTTAGCTCAAAGTGTGGCAATTATTTCAGCCTTAGGTTTATAGGAGTCAATTATCTTTGACATACACACTAGAGAAGAAAAACAACATATGACACTTCCTATAAATGACTTATTGAAGCTGTTTTTCAGTATTTTAAAAGGAAAAATAAAAAGGTTAATGAACATTAGCATAGGTCTATCTCCTTAGGGCCCAAATCAATCATCTAGCATTCACTTCCCACTGTCCTAAGGCTTATACACACACCACCCCTGCCTTTCGAAGTTCCACCGTAGACCCTGTTGTGTCTTGGATTGTTCCCATCTTCTCATCACAGCCACCTGTCCTTTCTACTTGTCTTCTCTATGTGGAACCAGGCCCTCCCAGACACTTTCGGTTTACATCCACTTCTGGACTGATCCACGCCAGTGCTTCTCAAAGTGTAGATTGTGAGTTAGCAGCGTCTACATCACACAGGAGCTTCTGAAAAATACAAAGTCTTGGGCCCTAACCTACAGCTATAGAACTAGAATTTGTAGGAGCTCGTGACACTGCATTTTTAAGGAAATCCCCCAAGAGATTTTCAGCAGTTTAAGAGGAAATGATCTATAATGCTCAAATTACACCTTATCCATATACTATGTTGTGCTGTCAGGTATTTTTTTTTTTCCATATCATTTAACTCTGTCTTCTCACTTCCAAGTGGATTGTAAGCTCCTTGGGGGCAGATGCTAAGTTTTAATGTTTCTTTTTATGCCCATAAGCCAAATTCACTGTCTTACGGAGAGCAGATGGCTGGTAACTACTTGAGTGACTAAAGTCTTTTAATTAAACTGTAGATCAAATCTAAAAACTTAGGTCTCTTATTCTAAAGACATTCCTCTGTTTCGATTTTTTATTCTCTTACCCCTTTTCCCTTTAATACTAATTTCACGGTATTCTAATACTACATGTTCTTCTCCGGGGAGTCTAAGGTTCTAGAGCAACACTGTCCACAAGAAATATACTTCAAACCACGTGTGTAATTTTCACTTTTATAGTAGCCACATTTTAAAAAGTAAAAAAATAAGTGAGATTAATTTTAATAATTATTATACTTAATATACCAAATAATATGTAACAATATAAAATATACGGTATTACATTCTTTTCATTTTTTACACTAAGTCTTAAACCTAGTGTTATTTTATCCTTATAGCATAGTCTAATTCAGACTGGCCACATGTGGCTACCATATTGGACTGCACAGCTCCAGAGAATATTCATGGATAAACTCCAGGGGGGTCTGAAACCCCTAAGATGAAATGCCAAATTTTATATGTACCTTACCGGAGCATTTTTCTGGTGAGATAGAAGCTAGAATTTATCAGATTCCCAAAAGGGTTTATTTCCCCCTCCACCATCAAACTCCCACCCTCAAATATCTTAAGAAACACAGCACTGCTTTTAGCCTGTGGAATGACTCATTTTCTCTACTTGCCAGTTCTATTTACGTTCCCTATTCTAACAAGACTAACTCACAGTCTGTTATTAAACAGTTGTGAATTTAACTTATTCCTTTAAAATAGCACCTAGAGAGTGCTCCGGGTATTGACTTGCTTCATAGAAAATAACCTCAAACACTACCACAGTTGGTAGTTACAACAACCAAAATAAAATAGAAGTGTATTAGGCCTTTTCCTTATGGTAATTCACTAGGAATAAATGATGCACTAGATCCATGTGCCCACATGGCTTTCAGGAAGTTCCCAAGATGTACTAAACCATACCAACAGGAAATGTTCTGGAAGAGTCAGTAACTGATGACAGCACAGAGGATTTTATTCCTTCTTGTTCTCGTCATTGGGTTATGAACTCCAGATTAATTTGACACCTACTTTCTATAATGGCTCAAGTATTTTTGTAGACCTTGTGATTTTCTTGGATGAGATTTTTTCAACACCCCCTCACAGTGACATGGAGGAGAGCCAGTTGTTTCAATTATGGCAGCTCTGGCATGACCTAAATCTCAAAAACCAAAATGTCAGTTGAACAAGATCCTCCTCCTGTTTCGCTTTCTCTTAAATCATAACTATCTCTTGAGATGTACAGATTGTCTTTCTTAAACCTTTCAGGTTTTGTTATTTGTTGCCATCGTTGTTTTTCTCAACAGCATCACTTAGACGCTGTGACTTAGCTCCTGGTGAGGGCCTCCATCGTAGAGTAGCCCCTTTAAAAACAACCAGGTGTGATTAACTCTGTTATTTGTGCACAAGAAACATATCCAAAGTCTTAGTCCTATAAGCTGCGTTGGTTTTCTATGACTACAATAAAATAATACTATGAAACTTTCAAAACACAAATGGAGGGGCGTGTGGGGGGCTCAATCAGTTAAGCATCCGATTTTGGCTCAGGTCACGATCTCACGGTTCACAAGTTCGAGCCCCACGTCGGGCTCTGTGCTGACAGCTCAGAGCCTGGAGCCTGCTTCGGATTCTGTGCCTCCCTCTCTCTCTCTCTCAAAAATGAATAAACGTTAAAAAAAAAATTCAAAACACAAATGGAAAGGTCAACCCCATAATTATTCCTGTTGTCCTTATCCATTTATCTTTCTTAAAAATAAAAGGGCTGTTTAGAATCAGGGAAAAATTTTAATTTCATCTTAACTTGTAAGTATTTTCTACTTTTTCTTGTTCGTGTTGCCAAACGAAGGACAAAATTCACTCTGAGAATAATAATAAACAAAAATGAAGATATGTTGATACCAAAGTCTGGCTATGTATAACATGCATTTCAATGTGTATCTAGATTTAAATGACAAATATTGAACCATATAAAATTTGAGGATAATGGATTAACTTTGCCAATATCAAGTATTTTATGTTGATTGCTCTCCTTACTACCAAGGTAATGAAGAAGCTTTGAAAGTGACATCTTACTATCTGTGTGATCTTCAGAAAAGGGAGATTGACTTCATTTTCTTTTAAGATTGTTAATCCTTCTTTCTTGGCATCATCTCACTCTTTACTATGATGTAACCTTTAATTGCATCCTTTTTTCCTTTCCAGCACTGTGAGAAACAGTAAAAAGTTGGCCTTTCCTACCCTCCAGACACTTTAAAACTTCAAAACTGTAGGAACCTTGTAAAGCCAGGTTTTAAAATTTCTTGATTTCATCGCTTTCACAAATCCCTGGGCTCATTCCTGTGATGTAATGTCCCTTCAGTATAGCAGCATTCTCGGGGTTCTTCTTTTAACCAGTGTCTCTTAATGAAAGAAAAAGGATATTGACGTATCAAAACTATTGTAGGACCACTGCTTTCATAATACCCGGTGATGGAGAAATACCTGAACCATAGGAAGAAAAAATGAAATACAGTATATAATTTATTTCTTAAGCAGGAAAAAAAAAATGGGGGAGACTTCAAAAGTCTGGATCTGTTTTATACCCAGACTACTTCTAGAAGTATTCAAATATGCTCAATTGTATTCTAAGTAATGACCCATCTAACACTTTTGAATATTTAACGGTGTCCTTGATCAATTCAACTGTTGGGAGTGATAGTCATAAAAGCAGCATGCTGTTCTGCATAACTGTGCCTAAATTTGAAGCAGTATCCTCAATTTGTTGTTTCTCCTTTTGTTCCATTTCTCCAACAGCTTTTTTCTTTTTCTTCTCTGAGAAATAAGAAATCCACTGGAATTATCTTCTGGCACTTCTTAATCAAAGTTCAGAACTAGGTGAGGCTATAGTCTCTTTGGATGCTGTGGTTGCAAATTCTCAAGTCGGGCACTCCAGGGGTTATAGAAAAGCATACAAAAAACAACAACGAGAAAGTACTTGGCCTCACTGATTCCCAAAGGAGCTGAAATGTTTATTTCTGAAGATAAAATAAACACATGATATGGTATCTTTTAGCTCAAATTCTTCTAAGGGAGAGCTCTGTTAACATATCTGTAAGAAGACAGTTGGATTCGTTTTCTTATTTGATGACATTGCAAGGATGTTTCATTCTACCTCATAGTTCTGATATAGAACCTTTCTTTCTTCTTGTTCTACTAATTTATACATGTATTTCTGTAACAGACCCAATGCTTTTATGCGTTTTTCTTCAGATAAGTCAGCAAATACATAGAATGAGACAGAGCAGTAAAGAACATCAAGTTGCTGTCAAAACAGTTCATAAATATTCAGTAGAGTTCTGCAATACGTAGGAAGTTATGAAGATGGCATTAAGATACCAGTAAATCCAAAGAAAACCTATGCTAATCAAGCTATCACATCTTATTATATTTTATTCTTTTATCACTTTATTATCCCTCAATAATATAAATGGGACCCCCAAAAAACTACAGATCCTAACCTGCCATGCTGAGATAGAATTTCCATCTTATCCTGGGTATTTTCTAACCAGGGTCTTACAGTAGATCTGAAAGCCTAACCTGGGAGTTCATTCTCCAAACCACTTGCCACTAACATATTTTTCTCTCAGGTCTGACCTTCTGTCCCAATTTTGCTGCCATCCTCTGTAGGAGTGGGGCCCAGCTGCAAAGCACTCTGGAAAAAGGGCTGAACCCAAAATGCCTCCAGTCCTCCCAGCAATCTCAATGCTCTCAAAAATCTCTTTAAAACAAAAATTACAAAAGGTTTAGGAAATTGTATGTTAAATGGCAGGTTTTAAGTGATATTTTTTATGTGCCAAAAATGAACGCTGTGTTATTCTTAAGACTGAAATATTTTTAAAGAAAGAAAGAAGCATCTTCCTTAAGCTGTTCCACTATGGAGATGACTGGCAACATTGCTACCTGTTCCTCATTTGTACCCAGCCATCTCAGTCAAAGGGGCACCGAATTCAATGAGTTGCACTGTTAGTACATCGCTGTACTTAAAAAGTATTTGCTCACCCCAGGGGGCCAAGCGAAGGCTATTGACATGCTTGCTTGATGTATGAGAAGACAAATTAGTCCCCCATCCTATCTACCAGCAGGGTACAGTGACCCTACATGGAAAAGTCAACTGAAACCACTGTATAATATATTTACATTTTTTTCCAGGAAACTTCAGAGTTACCAAATCAACTGTGTCTAGTGTGCAAATTGCATGCAAGCTAACAGAATGTGAATTAAATTTGAGGAAAGCCATGGTTTAGCTTGACTATGCAGATGTCACTAGTTGCTACAGTCTTTTCTGGAGGAATCTATGGTAGCTTTGAGTGGGGAAGCACAGGGAGAAAGGAATTTAAGTGAAATGCTGTTCCTGGATCTGACTGCTTATTACTCATTGGCTCTCTCCTGCCCCTTACACATTCTTAGCTGTTTTCTAACACACTAAGCAATATGAGAGAAGAATTTCTCTCTCAGCGTCACAAAGCTGGAGTAAAGATGGACTGAGTGAGCAAGGTTGAAAACATCACTGCTTACTTTTCCTTCTTAGGTTAGAGAAACATCCCAAAGTCCCCTGGGTCTGTGCTTGAGTTTAATAAACTTTTTTTTTTTTTTTTTTTACCACCACATAAGGTGATCGGACTTACTAGAAAATGAAGAGTGTCTCATATTTGCCTCACAATGCAGTTTGCACTAATCAGAAGAGCACAAAGGTATACCTTTCCATTATGTAGGTCATAATTGATATAAAATAAAATTTCTCCGAATTTCTACCATTAACTTGAAAGGATACTTAATGAAACTATGTGAACATTTGGATAACCGGCTAACCACAGCTCTATCATAGATTGCAGAGAGGGGATTACAAAAGATGGCTGTATTAAAGGGTTCCTTAAAACCTGTATTTTCCTGGCATTTTTATAGTTCTGTCCTCCATTAAGCTCAGTTGCCTTTTACAGAAGAAGGCAGAAGTCTCAATGCATTCAATAAATACTTATTGGAAATAAATATATTATGGTGCTATATATGGCACCTCATTTTACAGGGCAAATGTTATAATAATCATGCCATGAATAATATAAAAGAACCATCCTACACTTGTTCGAATCAAGCACAGGCCTCAATGTCTATCTTTTATTCATTCAGCAAACATTTGTTGTAGAGCTACTGTGTGTAAGACACTAGTCCTAGTTCTCAGCAGGCAAGTTTTGGAAGAGTTGGTAACTGAGGATGTGAAGATACCTAATTAACTATAGTACCACTGGATTGGAGCTGTATTTTTTTTTTCCCTATTTCAAGGTAACATGAGGTAATGTCTGTTTCCCAAGTAAAAGATCCCCAGTCTTGGCTCCTGTGGTGTATTTTGCGACACAGAATTTAGTGGCAGGTGAGTTCTAGCCAGCCTTCCTAAGAGAGAAAAGCAGACAAGGGGTGAGAAAAGTGGTTAACTGAGTTAGCCAGCTGGGCTTACCGCCCTACTTCTACCAGCAAACAGCTGGGTAAATTTGAACAAGCGTTTTTAACTTCTCACCTATTAAATAAGAGGGTATTAATGGACGGTTTGTAAGGTCTCTTCCAGCTCTAAAATCTAATAAAGTGAATTGAAAAGCAGTGTGAGGAATATTAAAAATGCTAGACAGAGGCGCCTGGGTAGCTCAGGCAGTTAAGTGTGAGACTCTTGATTTCAGCTCGGGTCATGATCCCAGGGTCATGGGGTGGAGCACCGTGTGGGGCTCCGTGCCGAGTGTGGGGCCTGCTTGAGATTCTCTCTCTCCCCCTCTTCTCCTTTCCCACTCACTTGCTCTATCTAAAAGAAAAGGAAAAGAAAAAAAAATCCTGAAGAAAAAACAAAGTGCTAGACAAATCTAAGACGTAAGGAGGAGGACTCAAGGCCCATAGAGTTTTGTCGAGCCCCGTATCGTTTTCAGTTTAGTACACCTGCTTTCTCATCTTTTTTTGGCCTAAGAGTCTGAAGGCAAAGCCTCCTCAGCTATGGGGTTGAGCGGGCTGCCTGCCCCTGGCCTGCCGCCCCCATGGCGCTCAGTGTTCTCAACAGAGTAAAGCTAAAGGATGGGAGGAGCTCAGAGGTCCCTGCTCAGCCTCTCTGACTATAGACACACTATCCGAGAAGTGGTAGGATGTCAAGGCAGACTTGGAACCAAATTCTACCTCCGCCATCAGCCTTTTCTACTCTTCAGGTTCTTCTTCTGTGAAACGGGAATTACCGAAACAGTTCAAAAGAGAGTTATGAGGAAGAGTCAAAGAAAAGTATGGAAGGGACTTGTACACGGTGGTCGGTAGCTACCCATAGTGTTAGTGCTGTAGTTGAGTCTCAAAGCAGGCATCACTCCTGCTGCACCCTCTGATTAAAGCCATGTCCCAAAGCCCCCCACACACACCGTAAGAACGCCTCACCACAGGTAGGTAGAGTATGTATGTCTGGGTACCATCCTTTCTTATCTGCCAAACAGCAGCAACAACAGCAGGCATTTATTTTGTTGCTTGTTTCTTAAAAAGTAATTTCTTCTACATGGTTTCACTCGATTTTCAAACTCAGGCCCTAGACAGGTCGAGCAAGTCTTGTTTTCAAGTCAGCTCTTAGGGCCCCCGCCTTACACCATTCCCAAGGAGTGACACTACCAGGGAGGTGGCGGGGGGGGGGGGGGGCCTCTGTGTAGAATCCGACGTGGGTGGTGCCCCCCAGAGTCCTACAGAGTGGCAGGACAGCCACTTAAATGCCAACTCTAAGTAGGAAAGTAAAAACCCAGGGACGTTAAATGAATGGTCCAAGGTTATACAGCACAGGAGGAAAAGATTCTCATCTCCAAGTCAAGTTAGGACTCCAAGTAGTTTGTACTTTCCCCTAGGCTGTGTGACCTTGAGTGTGACACATACAGAGAGAATTTGATCCTATCATAGTCTTTGTCCACTATTAGGCCTCAGGGTATCCTGGTGGAAGATCCCTTGGGGTCACTGGAGGACGGTGACACAGCACACTGTGACTCAGTCTTGCTCTAGCTGTGCTGTACGTGGCACATCCATTATATCATGGAAAGGAAATGCCTGCACACCCGAGCAAAGCAGGCTGTGGAGACAGCGGCCTACTCCTCCTCGCCGTAAGACTGACTTGCATGAATATTCAATAGCCAGCACCCCTAAAAAATCTATTAATCTCCCACCTGTGTTGTCATCTTATCACAATCTGTGGTCTGTGCCAAAAGGCACATTGCAGTATTAAAGGAAGACTCGGAGTTTGCGAAGTGACAGAAATATTTATTAAAGTGCTGCAGTCGGACTCCGTGCAAAATGAGAGTGACTTCCTCATATTCACTAATCCCCAAACAAAATAACCATCAAGAAATATTAAAACACACATTTTATTAGTTTCATTTAATTTCTTAATTGCTCAAAGTCAGTTTACCCATTTATTGCTGTGTGAAATGCTTAGAGGCAAGGCGCACATTAAAGGGATTATTTCCATGTAATCCCTCCCTCCCAGAGGGTAGGAACTGATCACTTATGAATCCTGATTTACGCTCTGTAACAATATCAAATGGAGGAAATAGTTATTGTAAAATGATGGAGTCAGTAGTCGGGTAATACAGTAGGAGAGTGTAATTTAATAGCAAAGAGAAAGTACCTCATTTTCGGTAAAAGTTATGCGAGCCTTTTCAGGAATAGCTATTAACCAAACTGAATTTAGCCTTCCATTTTTCTGGCTATACCTCCGTTAATTGATAGATGTTGAAGATGGGTAGCCTGTTACGATTTTAATCAAATGGTGTCCGGGAGTAGATGTGATCGTTTTGCTGGGACTTGGAGTTCTGGGGATAATAATTGCTCCGGGCATTATGCTCTCTGTGACAGTTCGCCCACTGCTGACCTTCCTTCTTGGAAGAAAGAGTGTAGGCTCTCAGGTGGAATTTGGAGGGATGCTGCAAATCCCCCAGGAAAGGGAGATGAGGTAGCAAGGAGTTGTAGGGACATATCCACCAAGAAACAGGAGAGTCTGAACTTCTGGCACGTGGGTGCATCATAGCTGGCCTGAGACCATTAAACCCCCGAGGACTAAGGAAACCCATCAGGGACCCAGGAAAGAGCTTTTTCTTGTTCAGTTGCTGACACATCTCTCCCTGTCATAGTAGCTGTAACCCAATGTTATTTTAGGAGCGTTACTGCTCTTCTTGGAAGGAGGTAAGAATTATACCATCAGAAGAGTACAGAGGTAAAGCCAATCCCTTAGCACACAACTTCTTAGAACAGCATACAAGCTAGACAGGGGCCACGCCTCACAGCATGGAACTAAGGCAGTGCCTCCATTTCAGCTGACCCCCTTCTGATATCTGTTGTTCATTCCCTACCTGTAGAATCATCCTGATACAAAAAGTATACAAAATAAAACATTTTCTCCCTCAAGGAGATTTGTACCGTGTATCTTATTGGAGTGAAGGCAAAACAAGCTGATACTGTCAGGGAAAAAAAAAAAAATGGTGGGTTCAGACCCCAGCTGACCTCTTTCGCATGGAAGATTGTCCATATGATACCAAACTAATGAGTAATATGTAATGAAAACATTGTGCCTTTGCATCTCTTTGTAAGCAGCACTTCTTCCATCTAAATTTTACGTAGAAAAAAGCTGGTATGTATAAATACACATCTTGGAATTCTGTGTATTTTAAGGAAAATACTCATCCGCTGTCTCTGGCTGTTTCTCTACAAAGCCCAAACTTCTCAATAAGAAAACCGTAGGATTCAGTCAATCATCCGGTTGACATCAAACATGCAAGTATTTGATGATGCGTGGATAAAACAGCTGAACGAGAGAGGCAGACTCATCCACATTTCCCAGAATGTTTTGGCTTTATACAAACAACAGTACATGCGAAAAAACTGGGCTCAACAATCGCTAACTAAAGACCTACAAAAACGACCTTTGTCTTTCAACTTCAAGAATCCCTAAGCACTTAAGGATAAAGACTGAGAACCAGGATGCTTTCTGGGGTCTGCACATATTTCCTTTCCTGCTGAAGATCTGAATCACAACCGTGCTGAATTTGAAAACGGAGAAGCTATGACACCTTTCTTTCCACCCTTTCTCTTCCCCCTCTAGGTGGAGCTGACAGGCAGCAGCGTCTTTGACTATGTCCACCCGGGGGACCACGTGGAGATGGCAGAGCAGCTGGGCATGAAGCTCCCGCCTGGGCGGGGTCTCCTCTCGCAGGGCACCGCTGAGGATGGGGCCAGCTCAGCATCTTCCTCCTCCCAGTCGGAGACCCCTGAGCCAGGTGGGAATTGCGATTCCATCGTGTGGGATGGTGGGCAGGACCTTTGCCAACGATTGCACTCGAGTTGCCCGTGTGAAGAGACTATAAATAGGTCTAATGGTATTTAACAATTCCATGCAGCTTTCTGTCCCATGCAGTAATTAAATAAGGAGGAGATTTGAAAATAAGGAGACATTTTAATAAGTATAATCCTGAGATCTAATTTCAGTTGAACAATACATAGAGAAGGTACTAGTTCCTTTAGTTTCTCTTTCAAATTACTAGAGGGAAAAGGTTCAGATTTGGAAAGCCCTCTTCCTTTTATTGTCACTATGGCTAAATGTAATGCATTTATTTATTATTTTTCAGCAAAATCTATAATAAAGGTTCCTTGAATATTAGCTTGTAGAGAATTAAAAATATTAGGGACTTGCAGAAATCTTGGTTTCTTTCTTTTTTTTTTTTTTTTTTTTGTAAGCATCAGAAGGTACTTGAAAGATGTGAACAGATAAATTAAGGCTAAAAAGAAAACAGAAATGGCTACATTTTAAACTGCCTTTCCACCCTCAGTATTTAATTAGATCAATTGTATAGAGGAATGAACAGAGGTGACATTCCTCATTGGGATTCCTTCCAGGACTCTTATAGACTTTGCATTCAGAATGTTCCCATTTTCATTGTGTTGTACTGATGATAATTTAAGTATTAGGGGAAAATCCATTTATAAATTAAACAAAATGACTTGATATCCATCAGTCCCCTAGTTCATCAAGCTGTTCAAACACGGGGAAGATTGGCTGGTCGGCCTGGGTCTTCCGAGAGCGCTGGTAATTAGATCTGCGAAGGATTTATTCTTTGCTGATTGGGGCTTTAAATTAATTGAAGTTCCACATTTGTGGTTTTGTCCTTTTTGTACTTTTTTAGAGGAGATATTTCATATTCTTGTGTGGTGGAGTGCTTGGCCAAGCAGCAGTGGTTTAAATGTTAATTTTTCTCATGAGAAGTTTAAGATTTTTAATGAATCAAGGCCTGATTTGAAGTGCAAAGTTTTATTTGCTTACTTGGGAAATTATTTTTGCACTCTTTAAAGATGCTTGTACTTTACTTGATATGTTGTTTTAAAACAGCTTTGCAACGCAAACTGGTTTTGTAGAAAGAAACATGGGGAAAAAAACCTGTCTTAAGATTAATACTAAAATAATTCTAAGAAAATACTTAAATTTGACCTGCCTAAAAATAACCACAGTATGTTTGCTCACACAGAAGGGGGAAAAAAAAATAACCTATTTACCTGTTTGGAAATATGTTGATTCCATCTAAAATCAATTCATGTTTCCTTGGCTAAGTTATCTGCAGCTTCTAGGACACCATTCTGCAGCACTGATGAGCCTCTTTCTCCAATGAGCACCAGACATGAGAAGAGAGAGTATTTGAGACTACCCTTGGCCATTTACAAATGAAAATAATTCGTTCACAGGGAAGTCATACATTCTTCTAGCGTTGCTCACTGACTTCACTGAATAGATATGTCAGTGAGATCATTCAAACTGCTTTTGGTCATTAGAATATTCCTATCTGGGCAGATTGGAGAAGCAGCACATGAAAATAGGTTTTTACTCTTCCTTTCTGGATGATGGATTGGGAAACCTGGCAGCTCAGGACTGTCCACACTCAGTGTGTAAGAGTTCAAGTTTATAAAACCCTTGTTTCCCTGACTGACAAACTCTCAAGTTGAGAAGATCTCCAGCCTTCCCTCTGGGCAGCCTTCCCTCTCTGTCAAAACCAAGGGCTAACCTTCTGCCCCAGTAGGAAGCTCAGACACCTCAAGGCTGCCCCCCGCCCACTGGTGCACAGCTCCAAGAGAAAGTTCTCTGAATATGGAGCCAAAATCTAACTTGGCTCCCACTGACCCCACATCTGTCCTCTGGGGATCTCATTTCAGATCTCATTTCAAATCTGCTTCCTCACCATCTTAGCCTCTCAAATACGTGAAGTCAGATACACCAGATTCTCCCTCCCTCCCTCCTGGCTTCCTTCTCCTTTTCAGGTCAAACAGCATGGAATCCTACAACCGTTTTCAGTGGCATGTTCCTAAGACCCCCACCATCCTAGTCACCCACCCCCGGCTGCGCTTCAGTTTGTTAGTGACCCTCTGAGAACTCAGTGAAGTCTTCTAGATGTATTCTGACTAGGACAAAGCAGAGGGGCAGTCCTCTTTCACAGTTTAGGCTACTGTACTTTTCTTGAGACAACCTAAGGTTGAATTAGGTCCTCTTGGCAGCCAGGTCACACTGTTGATTCATATTGAGCTTCATGTCTCCCCAAACACATGTTAAGGGTAAGTAACTTGTCACTTGGAAAAGATTTTGATTTCGAGAAAAAAAACAAACCACAGCCTGTAAACCAGTTCTGCAGGGATATCTCGAGCTCAGGTCAAAATCAAACTGGTTTAAGATTGACTATAAGAACTCTGATCAATCCCATGCCTTCCACGAAGCCCCAGGATACATAAAACAACTCTAGGCACACTGTTAGAACTCAGTTCCCACTTAGAATCTTTTAATTCTGGATATTAGAAGAATAACATATCTCCTTTAAAGTTACTGTGTCATTCAACATTGAAGTGTGATTGACAATCTCCTTGGTTTCTTTCCCGGCCCTCCCAGCCTTCTTTGAGCCAGCCTAACTAGTAAAATTGAAAATTCTGCTTTCTACATTTCTTAACAGCCGGGGCTCATTAGCAACAGTCGTGTAAGAAGGGTTTCTCTTCCTTGGTGAAGAGTCTATCTCTTACTATTACAAAATGTGAAACTTACTTTGCCTTAAAAATCTGTAGCCTTGGTTATTTTCAACCTTAGGCTTAAAAGGCAATTAGACTGACTGCTCAAATACTGAAAAGCAGCTCAAGGTGCTACCTTTAACTAAATATCTTCACTAATGCAGATCACTGCTCCAAGGGAATTACTTAAAAAGTTCATGTCAGGCACTACATCCCAAAGCTGCTTATGTTTCTTACAGGCTGAAGGAATTTTAACAAGATTTCCTAATTCTTAATAATATGAGGGGACATTTTTGAAGACTTGTTCATTGCATCGTAATCTTTTAAACGATGATGAAACACAGATTCTTTTTTAAATAGTAGTGTAATTTTGTTGGAAAGGGGATATCAATATGTGGTGATTATGAAAATGAAGGTATGGACTTCTTCAGAAGCCCTGATGTGTTCAGTGTAGCATTACTAAATGACTGAAATCTAAATAACATTTGGCATTATAATAAAAGGAAATAAGTGACTAAACCAGCCTAACAGGCAGTGATACTGTGCCGTAATAAGAATTCTGTTTCTTTGAACTCCCAGCCCTGTGACTGTCTTATCTTGAACCAGTCTCAAGATAATGGCCGGGGCGGGGTGGGGGGGGGGGGGAGGAGAGGAGGAATCTCTTGACTATTGGAAACCCAAATAAATATTTGATATGTATGCATCGTTAGTCATAGTTGAAGTAAATACGGTATTTCTTTTAGAGAAATCTTAAAGCAGGCAGAGGAAAAATACATGAGAGGCCTTGTTTGAAAAGTTAGACCGTTCTAGAGTGCCTGCCTATGTAGGTCTAAACATTTTGGAAGAGCTGGTATCAACCTGAGGCTCCTGAAACAGGGGGACAGGGGGAGCATACAACCTCTGGGACCTGATGGGACCTTTTCTTTTTCCAGATCTGCGTGTATCTTTTCATTACTTTCAATGATTCTGTAATCTTGGGATTATGAGTGCTATCTTCTTCTCTTAATACATCTCAGTGCTGCATCTTTTAAGTGCTTAATAAACAGAAGAGCAGCTCCTTCAAAAAATCTGGAGGAACTTTAAAAATCTCCTTATTCTGAAAGTGTTATATTCCTTAAGTGAGGTCGTAAAATTGGGTTTTATTCTTTTTTTCTAATTATAAAATAAACTCATTCTTATTGTAAAAAGTTTAGAGAATGCAGAAAAGAATAAAGACCACCAAAAATCCCACTACCCCAAAATGACCACTGTTCATGTGCGTTCTATGTTTCCTATCTTTCCAGATCTTCTATTCCTGTATACATATATAAGTATGTAGTGGTTGGGGGGGAGCGGGGTCTCTGTCTGAAATAAGATAACATACAGGCTTCTGGTAATCTGCTTTTCCACTTAACCTCCCAGGCAACTTTCTCTGTCCCGTCTCTCACTTTAACATAAAATGTCCTTTCTGTCTCCAATGGTTTGTTTCCCACTAGCTAACAATCAAGTCCCAACTGTAGGAGCCCTGGCGGGAGTAACATACCTGGGCCCTGCTTCAGAGGGAATTCAGCCAGGACAAGAGGTTCTTGCAGCTTATTGAATGGGTACGAGCTCATAGAGAGAGAAATCGATACTGCACCAGGATTTAGACAATTTAGCAAAATGTATGAGACAGTACTTTTGGTCAAGAATAACTATAGCAGCATGGTTAACCATTGATTGTCTAACGTAGAGGTTACTGCGCTCTGTCTCAAGTTTCAGGCAGACCTACCCTGTTATGGGGGGGTTAACATCATCATCTCATAGTATGATCTTTACGCTATTATGCCTACTCTATATCCTGAATATTTTAAAGACAAGCAGAACTGAAGCAGTTGAGTACTTGCCTGCATGGAAATAATCTGCATTTTCTACTTATGCGTCTGTGCTGTGGTAAATTTGATCAGCACTTGATTCTACAGGAACACAATTCCTCAGAATTCATTAGACAGTGTTCACAATAAGTGATGTAATTAGAGGAATAAACGGTTAGGAGTAACAATAATGAATGTAAAAATTTATCTGAGGATCAGGTTGCTATTTTGTTTCAAAAACTGCTTAGATATGAGATACACTTGTATCTTTAAGGGTGAATTATTTACCATCTAATGTACTATCGGTGGGGGTGGGGTGATATTCTTTGATTCTTTTTGTTGTTGTTGTTGTTGTTCAAGTTTCCTATCAATGAACTGAATTTAGAAGTCAGGCAAGGGAAACCATCTTACTAACCCCACATCCAACCTCAGTCCCCAGACAATGTGACTGTATCTACAGCACTTTCTGCTGTACTGCAAATGTCAAACAGAAGGTGTAATGGATTTAATATTAGCGCTGGCCAAGGTGTTGAGGGAGCTGTTAATAATGTCACTCCAGTTATTGATCTGAAGCCTTTAAAAATCAAAGAAAAGTGAGAGATCCCCTACTGGGGAAAGGCACACAGTGACTGGTTTTTATTGCCAATATATTTCTACATATAGAGTGGCAACTTTCTGGAATTATGTTATCACCATTAATCTCTGTGAGATTTTTGAAGTCGTTATATGGTAAGATAATATCATGGAGACGGCTCCGCATGCTAATGCTAAAAGACCAGACCGAGTTCTTTTAGACATCAACAGCTTAATAATTTGCGTGGTGACTACAACATTCAAGTTGTCGAACGTAAGACGTTTATTAGCACTAGATTTACTCTTGATGGCAATGTTGGATCCACTAGAAGTGTAATATACAAACCGTATAGTCACTAGCGTGAGTTACTTTCTACTTTTGCCTTTCTAAAACTCTGACTACACCAAGTAACTACAAACCATGTGGTGACTCACTTGAGATGGAAATGAATTTTGTTTTGCAATATGCGTACTTTTTCAGGAAACTGCTAATCCTTCAATCTGAATGGCAGTTTGCCTGCAATGAAATTTCTGCTTTCCATGGTCCCCAACTAATAAATGAAATTAAAATGTATAATTTATGTTGAATGTTTATCAAACTGTAAACACACATTTAATTCCTTTCCATATTCATACAATATAAGCAAAGATAAATCCACCAGATAATGTACCACGGTTATCTCTGATGAATCGCATATAAAATGCATCTCTACTGTAGCCGTAGCCATGATCCAGACTAGTTCGCAATTAGACAAAACTGGCCTGCCTCCTGTTAATGCCCATGTGCACATGTATGTGTCCAATCTAGTAGTCAGAAAGCAGCCTAACCAAAACGAATCTTTTCATAACCCAAAGAGATCATCACTTATGCATAAATTCAGCTTTTATCCAAAAAATTACATATGTAAAATTATTTCCCTTAGCTATAGCACTGTTATTTAGAAATGAAATAGAAATCCTCTTTTGCCATCCCTGAATGAAGATGACGCATATGCACTAGAAACAAGCCAGTGCCATTCCAGAGACTGACTTGTCCAAGTCAGTTCTTCTTTTGCCTCAGACACACTACCCTGATGCAGTACCATTGTTTTTCATGCAGAAAGTAGACTCTTTTTATTTTTTTTTAATTTTTTTTAACGTTTATTTATTTTTGAGACAGAGAGAGACAGAGCGTGAATAGGGGAGGGGCAAAGAGAGAGGGAGACACAGAATCTGAAACAGGCTCCAGGCTCTGAGCTGTCAGCACAGAGCCCGACGCGGGGCTCGAACTCACGGACCGCGAGATCATGACCTGAGCTGAAGTTGGATGCCCAACCGACTGAGCCACCCAGGCACCCAGAAAGTAGACTATTTTTAAATGTCGCTTTTATCCCCAGCTATGCTAAACAAGATCACCTGGAACTTCCACAAAAGGGAATCAGTATTTTCCAGGGCTCTTTTCCAGGGCTCTCTTCTGGCATGCAAGGCCTAGGCACACATCACCTTCATTTGTGTGTTCTCACACTTTTGTGAACTTGTCTGTGTGTGATGAGGACATTTCAAAGTGACCTTATACTTCGAGGATCTTGCCTGAGGGAGCCAAAGAAAAGTCAGGAAAATCTCTTCTCCCTACCAGGCTGTGCTGGCCTGGGACCTGAGCTCTGCCCTTCTGGGCTAGCTCCCAGATCACACAGCTTCAGTGCAAGGCATTCTTCTGGGGCTTTTAATCATCAATTGACAAAGACAGCCACTTGTTTTGTTTGTTTTAGTGAAGAGGGACAGATCAACCCTCAGCAAGTTGTCTTGGGTTTCATTTCAGAAACTCTGCAAATGTACCCCATATCACCATAGGTAAAGAAAAGTCAAAATTATGACCTAGAAAGCTATATGAAATAACTGTTAAAAATAATGGGTTGAAAAAATTGACACCTCCAAAGCCATGTTGGTGACTCCCTTGGCTGCAGGAGAACAGCCTCTCTTTTGTTCCCAAAGAAGATGTTGGATCTCACCATAGCTCTGCTTGCCATTCTGAAACAAACTTTCTCTTCCAGAAGTTAAATCACAGTTGTTGCAACTCAAAACAAAGGGCAGCTTTTCCATAAATTAATATAATGGGATCCAAGGGTTATCAAATGGTTTGTTCAATAATAGAAACACGGGACTCTTATCAAAATACACCATAGTTTCACTCCATTTGTATGTAACATTTTTTTCTAAACCGTCTAATGAAGGTTTAGAAGATCAATTTTTTCAACCCATTATTTTTAAGAGTTATTTTATATTGCTTTCTAGGTCATAATTTTGACTTTTCTTTACCTATGGTGATACGGGGTACATTTGCAGAGTTTCTGAAATGAAATCCAGGACAACTTGTCAATGGGTGATCTGTCCCTCTTCATTAAAACAAACAAAAAAAGTGCTGTCTTTGTCGTTGGATGATTAAAAATCATAGATTCTATTTCTAGAACTCTTGCCTTGAACAAAACACAAGTTATTTGCTTTTAATACATATCACTGCACAGAAATTTCATCCCTGTCCAAATTATATGATTCTGAATTCTTCATCTGCACTAAACAGCAGATTTACGAAGGATCAGTTACCTGGCATTGACTGAGCTTTGCAGGGTGCACAGATCAGAAGAGGCAGAACTGGCTGGAAACCATTTCCACCCCTAGTGAGCAATTTACTCATGATTGCTTGGGGAAAATACTGGAAATATTGCTTCTGTGTAAAGTTTGCAACTTCCAGTTGTCAGCCCTTTGCCAAGCATTTATTCCCGAGTACAGCTTTTAGAAGCAAAGCACACTCAGGCCACTGTTGACATGGTTGGCACTCATATCCTGCTTCGGGTATGCAGAGCACAGAAACCACTAATTATAGGAGTTAATTCACACACTGTCCCTCTGAGGCAGGTCAGTGTGTTATCCGTATTTTACGGATGGGGGAGTGTCAGGGGGGAAGTGATGGAAATTCCAAGTGGCTTGGCACAAACCACACAAGTTACTTCAGCAGCCAAGGTTAGAGTTGGGGTAGGTACAAAGCCTAGGAACTAGATGGAGAAAGGACAGAAAACCCTGGTAGCAGACCTTGGAGAGCAATTTTCTCCAAGAGGCTTCTGACATCCAGAGAGAAACCTAACTATCCCCTTATGCACATATTTCATCAGCTAAACCATCTTTTTGTTAAATATAGTCTCTCAGCTCTCAGGTAGATAAAATCTTCCATCTACTCCTTTGCCCTGCCTTCATCTCTACACCGAAGCACCTTATACCACAATAAACAGTAGCATCTGAATCAATTATAGGCAAAATTCAGCCCCGAGTCTCTTGGTCCACATTAGCTGTGTGCCTTCTCAGCCAAGGGCACAGCCAAAATTGTCTCTCTGCATTTGGCCTCTGCTCTGCCTCAGGCTCTGGGCGGCTTTTCCTTTCAGGACCAGTCTTCCAAGGCAGGCATGATGTGGCAAGAAAGCAAGAAGAAAAACGGAGTCCATCAGGAGTCAGTCAGATCCTCCCAGAGGTATCTGCTCATGAAACACAATCATGGTTTCTTGGGACCCATGGGAAACACCGCCTAGCTTCTGTTGACAAAACTAGCTCGAGAGAGGGAAGAATTTGTGTCCTTTCTCTAGTTGTTATTAATTAGAGTGAATTCTTATTCAAGATCCAGGCCCACCTGATATCAGAGATTATGTAAACTGTTCAGTAGCCATTGATTGCACATCTGTCATGTGTCACATATTACACAAAGTACTGAGGCAACAAAAATGATGCTCCCTGCCTTCCAGGAGCTGACCATCATGTGAGGGGGACATGTTAATACAACATGCAGAAGTGTGATGATGACAATCTGGACACTGGTGTATGAGGAAGGTAGCACTGTATTACAAGCCACTGCTGTTAGCAGTCTTGGGAGAACTATCTCAGGTTTGAAACGTCAACCCTGAAATTAACAGCCCTTGAATGTTGCTTGTTTGGGAGCAAGTTGCTCTGACAATGGCCAAATATACACATGACTGTCAGGGACTTTGATGCACAGGGTTGTGGGCTTCGGGTTGTGTTTTATTTAATTAACCTAAAAAAATGCCGGCTGCATGATAGGTTCACAGGAATATCAGTTCCTCAGATTATCGATCTTTTTAGCTACATAGGAGTGTTCTGAATGGGAGGTGCTCCCAAACAGTCCCCCTTCCACTGATTTCGTTAACAATTTCAGGAAATGCTAGCTTTGGAAAAGTGTCCTGGCTTTTTTTAGTTTTTTCTACTCAAGATATAATTTGTTGCAAATATTCTAGGATCATTAATGATGATACTAACAAATAGTTTTTGTCATGTGTTACCTCTGTGTTACAAGCGTCGGCATGTTTAAGTAATGAATGTCTCACACTGACCCTCAAGCAAAACTAGAGATAGTAAATGGTTTGCTTCACACCAGAGTAGACCATGGCCCTAGGATCTGAACTCAGGTTATGTGTTTGGGGCACTTTGCCAGGTGCTTGTAGAGAACACAAGAGGTGGAAGATGTGACATCTGCCCTTAGAAAACTGATCATCCTCAGAAGACCAACACACAACAACCAGAGAGACAAGAACAACAATAGTGCTGCTATTTTGTGAGGCATAAAAATGGCAGGTGGTATAAGAAATCAGGAAGAGGCTCAATGTCTATGGATGGCTTTGATAAGGAGGGATGACTCACATGTACTGCATGAAAACCAACCTAAGAGCAAAGATGTAAGGATGATCTTCCAGGAGAATCATCCCAAGGGGCACAGTGGGATGCATTTGGGAGGCAGGAAGGAGCCCTGTCTTCCTCACTGAAACAAAGGTGCATGCCCATCTAGGATGGAGCCCAATCCTAGAGGAGTGCCAGGGAGAAGCATATGAGATTGGTATGGTAAGTTCTGGGTATAGCTTATTAAACAGAGCAGTGACCCAATGAAGACACTATTTCATCACTTAAAAATACAGAAATAAATTTTGAATTTAGAAGGATCTTCCCCTGTGGGTCACATTATACAACTACCTGTGGACTCTCGAATCCCCGTACAACAAAACTACTAATATTCATTGAATGGTCACCTAGTGTCAGACACGCTGCTAAATCCATTATATGTATTACCTCATTCATTCGTCACAAAATACTATGAAGAAAGTATCATTGTTTTCCCATTTTACAGATGAAGAAAAGAAACTGAGAAAAAATTTTAATGTATAAAAATCATATAGTTAGTAGGTGCAGAGCCTAGGTACCAGAGTTTCCATTATTAACCATTCCATCAAAGTGTTTCTCAGCATGCCATCTAAAATAGCTGTCCAACCTCAGCTGAGACTATACCCTCCATCCTTCCTAGGCAGCTCTATTAGCATATTCTTACAATATTATCCTGATTCCTGTCTACAGGTAACTTATTATCACTGGACGTGATACCTGATCCTTTGTTTTATCAAGAATGTGCAGGATGTGTTAAATAGAGTAGACTGGAAGTAAAGGAAACTATTCAAGAGGCTATTTCTTTCTTTTTTTTCTTTCTTTCATTCTTTTTTTTTTTTTTTTTTTTTTTTTTGAGAGAGAGAGAACGTGCATGAGAGGGGGCATGGAAGGGCAGAGGGAGAGAGAGACTCTTAACTTGGGCATGGAGCCCAACATGAGGCTGGATTTCACAACCATGAAATCATGAGCTGAAATTAAGAATCAGATGCTTAATTGACTGAGCCCCCCAAACACCCCAAGAGGTATTTCTTTCATCCAAAAGTAGTGAGTAGACCTTGAGAGGAAATATTGAGAGGCCTTGTAATGGACCTAAGATAATAGAAAAATATAAAAATGTACCTGTGGTCAGTCTTTAGCCAGGAGCTAATAATGGTTAATACTCTAGAAATTATTCAAGTCTCAGGCTTTCAGATGATTAGGATTGATGATACCATCTGTCCACGCTTACTTTTTTTTTTTATCAACTAGTAATAAAATCTGGAAAAAATTTTAAATTACATATGCTATTGATCATAAAATATTAAGATATAAATTCCCTTAGGGTTCAAAGCTGTTCCTCTTTACAGTTTATTAAAGTATATCATGTGCCTTTGGTAAAATATCAGTCTACAGGTCAATGCTTCTTCCTTGTCAGGGAATTTCCTCTCCAAATAAAAATACCAGTAAGAACAATGACAAAATTAGTGACATCATAAAGAATTAAAACTCTGCTTTCCTGGTCCAACCATCTGTTTAAGTGGAGCAAGTGTTAATGTTGGAGGAGGGTCAAAGTCTTCTGTTGATCCACTAAATTACTGTTAATAAAAATGAGGCAAGGGGCGCCTGGGTGGCGCAGTTGGTTAAGCGTCCGGCTTCAGCCAGGTCACGATCTCGCGGTCCGTGAGTTCGAGCCCCGCGTCAGGCTCTGGGCTGATGGCTCAGAGCCTGGAGCCTGTTTCCGATTCTATGTCTCCCTCTCTCTCTACCCCTCCCCCATTCATGCTCTGTCTCTCTCTGTCCCAAAAATAAATAAACGTTGAAAAAAAATTTAAAAAAAAAAAAAAAAATGAGGCAAAATTTTATATAATTGATAAAAGAAAAATGAGTTAAAAATTTGACTAATATTTAGGGAAATACTTTCTATTTCACAAAAGCAGTATAAAGTTATAAAAAGTATAAACCAAATAATCTAGATATGTAAAACATTCATTCATTCATTCATTCATTGTTTTACTCATTCGATCAATCATTATTTATTGCATGTGCACGGGCCAAGCCCTGTTCTAGTTCTTGGGATACACCAGTTACCAAGAAGCTCCTTGCTCTCACAGAACTTGTATGTCACAGAAACCACCAGACGAAAAGGAATCAAAAGGATCTCTATTGAAACAATCAGTATGGAGGTCTCCATTTTATCAACAAGAGGTAAATCTATACATCAATTTGTAATGGACCTCCTGGCCTCTACTTCCTAGAATGCAGAGCAGACACAGATTCCAAGCCAGTACTTCCAAAATGTGTTCCTTATAACTGCCCTGTGAGATGTTCTTTATTAAAAGGATCCCCCAGTTAAAGAGCAGAAGAAAAAGCTTCATAGCCTATCTTCTCATTGGTGATTAACAACAAGCATTAACTTATGAAGAGTTGAAATTTGTGTCATCAGTAAGTCTATTTTGTTTGAACTCGTCTTTCCCAGTTTATTTGATTATAGGAAGCTTTGTTTTAGAGAAACTCCTTATACCCCAGAAACACGTGATTAAGCACACACTCTTGCTTCTGCTAGCTAGATCCACTCCTTCCCATCCATGCCAAGTCTCTTCTTCCAAGACCCTCCTGTGCAAGCAGCATCACTGTCTAGCCACTCAGCTCAGAGGTCAAATTATTGAGTTCCTTTGATAGTTCTCCCAAGTATCTCCCATCAGTCTTCAGAGCTTCAAGCTATCCTAAAGGTGAGCTCATAGGAGAATCTAGTTCCTAATTAACTGTGAAGTTTTAGGTCAAGACCTGTCAGCTCCAAGTTTCATGGTTTTTAGAGCAGCCCTGGGCTTTCCTTTGCAGGGTCTCCTATTCCTCTTTTACCCTGCCCTTTCTATTCTTCGTTTACACAGGCAGAGCACAAGTCTCTGGTTTCCCATACACCATAGTGATACACTGATAGGTTATGGTGAAAGAGTAGGATTATACCTTCCCAGACCTCTGTACATGGCTTCCTCCCCTGAGTGATAACCCCAACCAGTTACCCCTGGTTATAGATACAAGACCCCATGTGAGAACTGTGGGACAGGAGACACAAGAGACATCAGTTACTAGATTGTTTTGTCTGATTTGTAGCGAATTAATTCACTTGAATTACCTATATGATGGATTTTAAAAATCTGCAGTCTTGTTAACTTGAAGGTTACTCTAGTAACTGTTAATGACATATGAAGATGACAGGCCTAACCCAAATTGTGGGACACAGTCCTTAAACTATTTCTGTAGCAGTTGCAAATATATAAGGACACAGGGTCTTGGAACCAGACAGCTTGTGTTCATGTGTTGAACTCCTGCCTCTGTCACTTGCTAGAAATGTGACCTCGAGCAAGTTCATTAACTTATATGTGCCTCAGTTTGCCCATTATAAAATTTTAGTTCTCTGGTATAGATTGGAGAATGGAGTGGGAATAATCACCTGTTGGTTTTAACTTCAAATAAATTAGCACATTAACATACCTTATAAGGGTGCTGAGTTTATACATCTAAAATGCTTAGAACAGTAGTTTGGCACATCATAAATATTCAGTGAGTATTATAATTATTGTTAATCATGTTGAGCTAATTATTATCTTATTACCAAAGTTATTCCTTATGGAAAAGCTAGCCAAGGGTTAGGTGACATAAAGTTGGCATCTTTATATGTAAGGCTCGAATTTGGACTTCATTGATGCCATGTTCCAGTTATCTGACTTAAAGGGCTCAGATTCTACATGGATCGCAGCACCCAACACGTGTGCTTTTGAAAATTGCCTCCCTCCCTCTTTTCCCTTCTTCCCCTCTCCCCTTAGTTGGAGTCCTTTTGGAAAGGCTGTATTTAAGAGGAAAGATTCTTTTGGAAATGCCTACTTTACCTTCCTCTAGATTCTCCAATATACAAATTCTGTTTTGCAAATTCACTTTTTTGTGTGTACTCAGTTTTCTTAAAACATAACAGAGGCACCTAATTCTTATTCTCAGAAGTCCGCCCCACTCTTTCTGGATTCTGAACACCAGAGTATGCCTGCTGACTTCCCCTTTTCTAAGGTTAGCTTGGAGGCTGGCCAGTTCCACTTTGGAATAGACCTTGATGTTGGTCTCCCAAGGTTTACAGCTTCTAGCCTGGCCTATTAAAATGTGTTCTGCTTATGACCCCATGATTTAACCCATGCATAGCGTGTATGATGTGCTTGACTTATGTTTTCCCTCTTTATCTGGCTGGACCATTGTGATGTCCCCACAGCCACAACACGGATCATGCTCCACGAAAGACAAAGCAACACAACACTGGAGGTTAGGTCTCCACAACCTATGGCTCCTTTTACTATCCAATCAGCTTTGGACCCTCTGGTCTGTACTGAAGAACAGGGTGGAGGTACTCCGCTATTTGTTTGAACTTTAAATGAATCAATTGATTTTGTGCGGGAAAACTTCATTTCATCACTAATCTTAAGAACTGAAGATTTGGTGGAATGCGCCTGTAAAAGCAAGAGAGACGCCCAGATGCCCTAGCCATAGGTACTATATATGGACTTAAATAAATAAATTAAGAAACTCATTTCACATAGGCCACCAAGCAGTCATGACATGTTAATGACTTTTAGTCACCACCAACCTGGACCAAATTCAAGCCAATGACCTATGGGTGAAAGGCTCTATATATCCCATTACCAATCCCCTGAGCCATCCCATCGTCCCTGACAAGGTCTTTTATCATACCCAGTACAGTGCAGTACGATAGTCCAAATTCCTTTACCATCAGAAAATCTTCTTCCATTTAAAAGAGAGCAAGTTAAAGAGAGGCAGAAGACCTAGTTCCTCAAAAGACAATTGCAATTAATTTTTTTTAATTCTGGAAGTTTCACATAGGTATACCTATACACACACACATAAATAGCATTGAGACTTTTTTTTAATTCTAGTATTTTTTCTTCATGTTTACTCCACTGCACATTTGATTCTGCCTCTGGATATTTAGTAAACTGGCATATCTTGGAGTTCCATTAAAAAAGCCATTAGTTTTAGTTTAACATTTGTATAAAACTGATTCGTTAAACCCATGGTGCTTTCTTTCCTAGCTTTTTTTCAAGTGTCATGAATAAATGACTTAAATGTCCTGCAAGACAAATGTTCTTTAATCATCTAATGCACTCATTTATCCTAAGCCCTAACCTTAGTCCTAAATTAAGTCTGTTGCAAAAACATAACTTCATCTAAAAACAGCCATCAATCCTACATGGTTTTGATAAGCACATTTAAAAAACATAAACAATCAGACAGTTGTCAATCTGGGTGAAGCCCAGTCCCATTTAAGAGTTATTCACCAGGAGCCATATTTCATGCCCATACTACCAGTAGAATTACAAAAGAGAATGGCTGGAATTCGGGTCTTTGCCAAGAGCTCCTACTGTGAAACTGGGGGATGGGACTGTGATTTACACAAGTTGAAAATGAAGCAGACTAGACAAAAGATAATCCTTATTCCACATCAGATACATTCTGTTTTATTTGTTTCGGGAAGCTATTAATACTTTGACAATGTTATAAATGCATTAAAATTGCATGATCACATATTTAGTAAATTGCATGTCATGCCTTTGATTAATTTTCATTTGTTCATGGTCCTAAAAATCTGTCAAGGAATCTGGCTGCTCAGAGCTCATACATGAGTAATGATCACCGAAAGGTTTGGTGCAAGGAGAAAAGAAGGGAAAGTTTGATGGAATAAACACTTGACTAAATTGGGTACTTAATATCTCATAACTAAGAATTCGCATAGTTTGGTGAAATCTTCGCTTTGACAGGGTCCCAGTTTAATTCTGAATTCATATGTCTTTCATTTACCAATGGTGCCCTTTCACAGTAGGGCAAAGATAATCTTCCCATTTTTCCCACTGGCTTCCTTTGGTCCCGCAGAATTATTACCACTGGGCCCCTTAGGATTGCCGGATGCTCCCCCTAGCCCCTCACTGGGGCTTTAAAATTTTTTTAAATAGATAAGCGCATTCGGCAAATAGCTAGATTGAGAATAAACTCAAAAATTATCACCAAGGCTCTTCCTCTGCCATAATTTGTCAAATCTGCTGATAGGAAACAAATTCTATTCATAAAGATTTTATTTGGGAGGGGGGGGAAACTCTTGTGATTTGGTAGCAATTCAATTATAGTTTTGTGAGATAGTGAGCCCGGAGAGGGAATCCAGACTGACAAGAAATATGACAGGACAGTTACAGAGTGTTTATGCAATTAAACTTTCACTGACAATACCTGCAGAATGATGAATGCGTGGGCGGAGGTGTGTGAGCACAGGCAATGCCCCACAAGTATTGCCCATTTTTCATTATTATACAACTGTTCAGATCTTTCAAGAACAGCCTGAAGTGAGGTGGAAAAGAGAGTGCTGTTCTGCAGCATGTTAACCAAATGCCTTTTTTTTTTATTCCCTCCCTCCAACGGGTCTTGATATGCCAGATGATAAAAGAACATCTATTTTAGAAAAATGTTTCAAAAAGATTAAGATTTACCCTGAGCTTGACATATATTAATTTTGGATACCAAAAGAGGTTTTTATTCTTTTTTCTATCTGCAACTTTATATCACTTCTCAACCGATAGCATAGTGCATAATTAAACTGTTGGGTTATTCATTTTATGCAAGCAGGTGCAAAGGGCACTATAAAAGTAGGATTTTACTGATGGTAGATTAAGAAAGAAAGGAGAAACTTAAAAGCCTTTTGTAGAGAACCACAAAAGCTTACAGACGAGATTAATTTGGTTGGGCAAAGTCTGTATTATAATGCCTTGGTCTTCCAAGGATATATGAAAACAGGAAAATTTCAGGATTTCAGAGCCTCAGAAAGACTGTGGGGTTTTTCAGATTAACAACCTGATTTGGGGGCTTTATGTGAGACTGTCAGTTTTTGGTGTGATTTTTATCTTTTTTTAACAAGCATGAAGATTACACCGATGTCTTAAAAAGCTTTAATTTGTGTAAACTTCACCTTGGCAAAATCAGCAGTGCCCAGAATAACAACTGAAAAGCAATGGCAAAGGGAATTCCTTTCAGACCCCAGAGATTGGATGATTCATTGTGGGGAGGTCAGGGAGAAAAATGTTCTAGCCTGTGGCACAAAGATGCAAAGGTTGATGTGAAAACCACGTGTCTTCCCTTAATATTTACACATCTATTTAAATTAATGAGACTTTACTCGGGAAAAGGAAATGAGATCCATCCCCAAACTGTTGGTTCCTTCATTTTGACCTCTGGTAAGCTGCTATTGATAATTTGTTTGTTTGTTTTTCTTTGTGTAATGGTCGATGTTCCTCTGTTAACATTCCTATCTCCTTTGGGGACATTGGAAACCTTGAACTTTTACATACAGATATTCAGTGTTTTTGCCCAACCCCCATTATCACTTCCCTCCATTTGAGTCCACACCCAAAGGCAGAGAGCTGTAACAGTGTGCCTACCTAGATGGCTTCTCCTGGATTGAATTTGTGGTTCCAGAATGAACTTCCACACGTCCATGTGGAGATTATTCTAAGTCAGACTCACATCCACAGACTATGTTTACATGATCCCATCATTTTACTAAATTCACTGAAATAACTGGTCACTTCAGTATCCACAAAAATGAGTTAACCTTATTTGTATTAGAAGTGACTTGACTCTACATTTCTGTCAAAACGATCAATCTAGAAATCCCCTATAAACCATGGTCTAAATGTAAGAGTTTCTCACAATTCTCTCTTTTGCCAAAAAGCTGCACTCTGTTACATCTCCCCGCAAAAAAGACCCGACTTTGTCAGATGTGATTTTTTAATATGCACTAAAATTGATAGTTAAAAAAAATATATTGTTTTCACATTACTTAGGTGTTAAAATTACACGGTGGTGTTCCTTTATTTTCAAAAACCAAACCTAATCCTGTTAATTCAAAGTGAATAACAAACAGGACTAAGACTTTTTCCCAAGTTGTTACATTTATTCAACCTGCTTGTGTTTTGTTCTTCATCATAATTATTTCCAAGTCAAATCTGCACTGATTTCCTTGCGGACCCGCGTACCTCTGACTAACTTAAAGAATTGAGCTGGGATAATTCACACAATTCCTCAGGGGTCATGTTCACTGTTTTTTTTCAAGGACATTTTTATTACAAAGCTGATGAAATTTGCATATTAATTCATTTCTTTCAATTTTTTAAGATTAAATGTTGTCAACATGTATCAGTGCAAGGCTCTGACAGTGCTGATGAAATGGGTCAGTCAAGCTTGAACATTCAGAGTAATGCAGCCATCTGCAACCCCCTAGCCCCTTGTGGAGTTCTGTGCTACCATTGCAACTTGATTAAAAAAAAGTTTTATTCAATGCAGGATATTAAAACATTATCTAAGAAATGATATGTGTTCGTTTTTCCATTTACTCAGAAAGTGAATTTGACAACAAAATATATCTAAGGAGATCCTTGCTGACTTGGGAGTTAGCGTTCTGTCAGTCTTAATTAAACTACAGCCAAAAAAGCACCCCTTGCCCCCAAAAAGTTTTAAATTTGGCAAAAGGAATGTAGGCAAGACCTTGAGTTTAAGGTTTCCTCTCCTGATGAGGTTTGAGGGTCTCTTCCCATTCATAGTCTAAGAAAGAAGTAATGACCAGAAAGCTGATAGAATGTCAGAGATCTCTTGGAACTTATTTCCCAGTGTCCTCAGAGGTGGACCTGCCTTTCATTTTATACACAGCTAATCAACATGAACACTCCTTCGTTCCATCCAAAACCCTCACAAAATGGTACTGATGTTTACGTGGAGATCTTCGTTTCTATGGAAGAACATCAAGCTGTATTATCTAATTTCTTTACCATGAAAACATCTATTTCCATAAGATACTCTCCAAGAGCAATCCCTTTAAGTGTTACATTGCCTTTCTATGTGAACCCTGATGGCCTTTGCAGATCATCTATTTCTCAGTGTCTGCTTCTTGGTAGAAGCGTCTTTGTGAGGTACATAACGCCTTGAATCGATTGCAAGGACCTTGCAAGGACAAAAGTTGTCTGGCTGCTGCTGTTTGAGTAGCAAGGAACCTACCACTACGTTACTTCATTGGGCCTTACAAATCATTGAAATCCCACCACAGCATGGAAAGTCACTTCCTGCACCTTGAAGTTCTTCAGGGAAGACCACACAGAACCACATGACCCAGCTTTCAACTCCTGTCTCTGCTTGAGATGGCCACTTCCAGGGACCTTCTGGAGTAGTTCAGAGTATTAAAAATAAATAAAAAGTATTTTTTTAGCTATAATTTAGAGTAAAATCTGCACCTGTACTAAATGCAGTAGAGACTCAAATAGTCAAGCTTCTTACCCTTTAGCAATATGCAATAATTGGTCAATTCCTGGTCACAGCACAGCCCAATAATATATGTACGACACCATTAGCTAAGAAAGTTTGTTTCCCAAAGTGAAAAAAAGAAAATGCCGCATAGTAAGAAGGGAACAACAGAAAAAGAAAGTAGTCTCAGAAATGGTTTTATCTTGATTTTGAATTAAACTCCCAAACTCATATTGGATTGAAAAATCAAAATCAGACTTCACATTGTCAAGTTGGAAAATGTCAGATATGAAATATTTAAACTGTGGAATACAGTCTTCGACTTTGGGTTATAAAACTTTAATTTTGTGAGTTAGTAGCACTCCAATAGTTCAATATTTTTAATTCTACAAATCCATGTTTATTAACTTTCAAGGTTTAAACAGTATCACCAAGTCTATTGAAACTAAATTATTCTGACTTGTGAGAGCTATAGGCTAGCTATAATTTGTTTTCTATTTCAACATAAGTGACAAAGACAAAAGAAAGAACAAATAAAAGGAATTGATTGCCCCACAATTCCTTTTTATACTTTCAAAATGACCTAAAACTTTAGCTGATGATTAAAACCCAGATGCATGCCTGTAGTTTTAATTGTGGCGTTTTCCTGTGTGAGTCAGGTCACGCTTAATGTGGGGTTACCCTTATGTTGTTAAAAGAGAGAGGGTGCTTCTATAATCATATCGCTGGAGAGTTAACTGTATTCCTCTCAAATACAAAACATTGCTTTCTTATTGTCTCTGTTTTTATGAAACAACAGTTTCAAAAAAAGAAAAAACCTCCACCCCAATTTCATTACTGAAGGAGAATATCAAAATCGTTGCTAACAGCAGTGGCGACTCTTCATCTTCCTCCAATTAGTACTCTTTTCTTCTAACTCTCCAAGTACGTCATACCTGGTCCTAGTGATTACTCAACATGTCACTGCTAATCTGTCAATTTATTTAGCATTTGCACAATACCTACTGTGCGCTAAGCCAATGAAGTCCTTTCAGGAGACAGATGTGGGATCACAGAAGACAGCCTACACCAGGACAGAGCAACCCGCATTCCTTCCCTCGTTCTGTCCCTACCAGCTGTCTCACCTTAAATGTGTATTGAGACCCTTCCAGCCTTCTTCTTCACCCACGAAATCAAACTAGTCCTTACTCACGGGGCTGGTTGCAGGCATCACAGACATAATAAATTTGAAAGTGCTTTAAAAACCGTGAAGTGTTTTAAATAGCTCAGTAGAGCAACACACGGGTAAATAGTGTAGCACAAGACTTTCAGGGTTATTTTCTGATTTTTATGTTTGTAGGTGAACAATGGTCTCTTGGATTTTTACACTCTAATACTATATCCATAGCAGCTGCTGTTGATTTCAACATCCAAGTTAGATTATCCAACACAGTTTTGATGAAATTCATTCCTCCACCTAACTTAATCTGTATGTAATTTAGTTTGCTGCCAGAGAAGGAAAGTACATTTGCTATAAGCCCAAACTCCTGGTTTCCAGC
Source organism: Puma concolor (assembly GCF_028749965.1). Lineage (NCBI taxonomy): Eukaryota > Metazoa > Chordata > Mammalia > Carnivora > Felidae > Puma > Puma concolor. Next base: position 65,551,653 of record NC_141672.1, on the reverse strand, counting down.
AAGAAAATTCAGTATGTTTTGTTTATTGCTTTTGTTTCATATATAATGTATATGACTTCATGATGATTTGTTCAGGGAAGAGAAGTTGAGGAGTTACCCTTGCATCTAGAATCTGCTGAACATGCGCTATAAAAGCATTACCTACTTCTGAGTCACCCAAATCAACTTGGAGTACCAAGTTACCACCACGCGCCCACCCCGGGCTATTTTCTCTGCACATGTGTGAGCCTATAGTCCGTGCTTCTCTTTTAATGATACCCTCTGTGATGGGTCTCTTCTGGGCTTTACATAGCCTTGTCTTTCTTCTACTTCGTGTTTCTGAAACCAGCTACTGCTAATCTGAGTCCAGAGTTCTCTTAGAATTCTGCAGAATCTCGTTCAAAAAAAAAGATGTTTATCACACCCTTGGATATCCGACACCTGGTCACATCCCTGAAACTTTTCTGAGCCATCTTTGTCCTCTGTATCAACCTGCTTCCCACTTCTATCAGACAGCAGTTCTGTTCACCTTCTCTGAAGGCCGAATTTGCCCCCAGGCTGCTGTGGCTCACACAGCCAGAATTTACACAACAGACCATGGGGGGAAGTGCGGGGAGGAGTGAACTTTTGTTCTTGATTAGAGTCATCCCCAGTTAGGATGAACAGGTTTTGAATTATGTATTCTCCAAATCAGAAAAGCTTGTCCTCTTTTTTTGATGTATAATTGAATTATGAGGAATGGGGAGAAGTTGAGGGCAATGTGTTTATGGCATCATTACAAATAAAAGTTTAGTTTTTAATAAGCAACTAACCCATGCTCCAAAACTAGCCAATCAGATTGAACCTCAGTCAGTCTAATCAAGTGATGATAGGAAACTACAGTACACTGATACCCGACATGATTGTGGAGAAGTAGGTCTTAAAGTTGTAACTTAGTACGTCAGTGGATAAGTTTTTATGAACAAACACATCAATCACGTCAATATCCATGTATATCAAAAGCAGAAAAAAATATTTCCTTTCTCTTTCCTCCATAATATACTGATTTAATATGTGCATCTATTAACAGTGGTGACACTTTGGTGAGAGATTGTTAAACTTGTTAACGAACTGTGTGGTTCTTCAACCTAGCATAGGCAAGGGAGTTCAGTTTTACTCCTCAGTGTGTCTTTCTCTCAAATGGGTACAATTATGGTAAATGACTAGGAGAACTTCCATTGTGGAAGAATTACCTATACTTAATACTTAAGAAGAATGTCTTCTTTCTACTGTACATTGAGTGAATACAGACTCATTTTCCAACTCACACATCCCCACTATCTGCAAAGCCCTGTGCCCTCGAGGAGCTGGGGTTCTGGCAGGGCACTGAGACGGTCAATAACAGATTATACACATTGTTACTCAGTTACAATCCCAGGATAGAAAGAACAGCTACGGGCGCCAAGATACATAATGGGTGACCTCCAGAATTTTCAGAAGATATATAAATATTAAGTGTTTTTATTCTTTTTGATTATAAAAGGAAAGAATGTTCTTAAATATATATTTTTTAAATGTATATAAAATATATGTGATTTTGCCATGAAATTGGGCAGTTTCTATGCTCCTTGGGAGGAGGAGGCAATTTCTTGGTGATTTCATTCATCAAAGCTTACTTGCTTCAAGAGCTAGATCTCATTAAAGGCTGCTGCCTCTCCAACAGTCAGAAGGTATTCACAGAAAACTACGGGAATATCTTATACTGTAAAAGAATTTTATTCCCCAAAGGAGATAAATCACATTTTTAGACTTTAAAAAATATTTTCTCATTATCTTAAGTGTCCACATTCATCTTGCTTTCAGGTCATTCTGAATTAGTGGTCCTCTACCCTAAATATTAGCTGTAAAACCTTAATTCCCTTCCTCAGACAGAATTCACAAAGGCAATTTAGATGTTCTACAACTACCTAAAATAATTCTTTGGAGAAAAAACATTTCTAGGAATATCCGTTGTAACTTTTTTGCTATTGCAAAAATGCATAGAACTGATCTACCACTAGCGGGCGGGGACTTGGCTAAATAAATGAAAATGCACCTGTACACTAGAATACTATGCTGCCGTTAAAAAAAAAGTTAAACATATACATATATTTGAATATGAAACAGGTTCCAAGCTATGAAGCCAAAACATGACAAGGCAAGGGGAAGAACATATATAGGCTGTTGTCATTTGTGCACCTGGAGAGTAACAGGCAGTGCAAACGTGGGAAAGATCTCTGCAGGGATACGTAAGAAATTGGCGACTCATTACAAACTCCGGGAGGGGTTCTAAGAAATTTGGAAGGAGAGTTGGAAGGAAAGTTTGCTTTCAATGTATAACCTTCTGTGCGCTTGAACTTTTTCCTTTTTTTTTTTTTTTTTACACCGCATGCCTGCTTTAACTTATATGTTCATGTTTTTGTTAGAAAATAAGCATCTCAAAGCGGAGATGATCATTAACTTATTTTAAGATCAAATTAATGACAATCAAGTAAAAGGGAAATAACTTTCTTAAATTATACTTTATATCCCTTTGGATCCTACCCTGCTAAATTGTAAATTCGCATTTATAATATGTCCTTTTTTGCTAAACCAAAGTGCACTCTGTAAATTAGTTCCAGGAGCTCAGAAAAAGTTATTTGCACTGAATCGCCAAGCAGTTAGCTCCTCTAGTCTTGCAGACAGAAAGGGCACCAGGAAGCAGCTGCCTTCGTGGAGGAGGAGGAGAAAGCGAATCAGGACACAACCCTGTGACCTCTGGCAACAAATAGTGCTCGGTGTGAAACGGGCACGAACAGAACTTTCGATGTTGAAGCCCTTTGCCTGAGCTGGAGTAATTAGAACTGTAATTCAGATTGGGGATTTTTCTCTGAGGTTTCACAGCTTATGAAGTCAGCAGAACGGGGTTATTAAATCATAGCCTAGTACCAAGTCCAAAAGATTTTTCTAAATGAAGAAGACAGGGAAAATGCAAGCACCAGCTGAGCAGTCCTGTGGGCAAGGCGATGAACCCGCCACAGCACAGCTAATGACCTGTTTTAGGGGCACAGCTCATATATTCCAAATAACAGGGGGGAAGGAATTCCAAATAGCTTAACATCATTAAACCCAAAATGCTATTGGATCCTTCCTCTGTGGCATCATAAAATACCTTATCCAAGTGGAGAAGGGTATGCTTGCTGTAAATCATGGAAAGTTTATGCCACCCCAGATGCAAACTTCGCACTAACTTGTTCACTCTGGGGAAGGTTCATGGGTTTGCTTTGTTTGGGGGTTTGGCGTGTTTTTTTTTTTTAAAGCAATAATAGTCTTTGTAGGATGGCTGCCATGTCAGCATTTATCTTGAAACTCGTGGATATGAGTTCTGACTGGAGTCACCTTTCTGACAAGTGTTATTGCGACTGTGTTTTATATCCCTGTTCAGAATGGTTTCTAATGATAATGCTCTGTCTACCTCACTGCTTCACACTAAATTATAGATGCCACGATGACAGGGCGGACTGCATCCGAGCGCAGAGCTCGACTCCCTCTGTGTGATGTCAGTGCCTCCACCCTTCTGTGCCTGGAATTAAAAATGGGAAGCGAAGATATGCAAAACATTTGTGCTTAAAAATAATGTTCTGTCAGTTATTAAACAAGTGATATTTCATTTAATCAGCTCAAGGGATTATTTTAAATGAAAAGGCAGAGAGGATGATTTTATTAACACATTCCTGCCCTAGAGTCCTACTGTAATAATTCTTTACCTGCCTAAATTAAAAAGTTATAATTCAGTCTGTCTACAGGAAGAAGTTCTGGGTGATTGGATTTTATTAGTTCTTTGATTTTTAGTTGCTCACAAATGGAGGGAAAGGCTGAAAAGCTTATCCTATAGCTGTGAGAATGTTTTAGCTACTTAATAAATCACCCCTTCTCTAGATGGTGATTGTATCCAGGGCTTATAAAGCAAGTGTGCTTCTGAATACAGTATTTTATCAAAAGGGGGGCCGTCTGACCAAGCCACTTAGATATTTGAAACTCCCTGCAATTCGTCCCACCACAAATTTAAACCAATGTGGAAGACTTAAGTACTATCCAGAATGTATTTCTAAATGTTATTTAATTGTCAATTACAGAGAAGGCACTATACGGGGATCTGGAGGGAGAAAAGACAAAGAGATGAATAAAATCACACTTCTGGCCTTATTGGAGCTAGTAGGCGAGGCACCCATCTAAACAAAGAAGACAAGGGAGTCAGTGAAACAAAGGACAGAGAAAAAGAGAATAGAAGTGGCTGACCCAAAGGTTCAAATACCTACCCTGATCCAGTGTAAGGAAGCATCATCATTGTAACACTTTTAATGAATACTGTGTTTCAAGGTCTCCCAAGTTTTTTTTAAATATATGACCATATTTGCTCATATTGACTTTCAAAACAATCCTGTGAGGAGTGTATTATTTCTATTTTACCAATAGAAAATCACAAAAAAAAAGGGGGGGGTGGAATAATTTTTTGTCTAACCAATGAGCTCATAATTTAAACTTGAACTTCAAAGGCTGTCCTTATTAAAGCAAAGTTTGCTAACCTGGAGATCTGTTTGGTCAACCCATGTCAAGAGGAGCCCTGTACACAAAACTGGGCGTATGGACAGAAGTACATGGTGCTTGGGAAAGAGTTTGCTCAAATTTTAAAAGTAGACCGTGATTCCAAAGCACAGTAAGATTTACTGTTTCAATAGATTCTTTCATCACTTTTTATATCTGGTTTTTCACTTATGTCACTAAGTTATTTTAATTTTTCCTAGAGAACAGGGTATAGGTCATAAGAGTTACAGCTCACGGGGTATGTACACACAGTTCCACTCCCAGCTGCCTTTGGTCTCACTGATTCCTACAAAGAGGGCCAAGAAGCAACTCTTTAATGATCTGTCCATTCATTCATTCATTCATTCACTTAAGCATTTGAGTACCTACAATCCTCTTGCTGAGTCACTCTCTAACTATGAGGTACAATGTGTGATCAAACAAGTTAATGACCTGTTTTTTCAACCCAAACTCTATGTGCAAAGATCCCTACCAGATGCTTTGAAGGATATAAAGGTGAAAAATAAATGGGATGTGGCCTCGAGGATGTTAACACCTACTAAGAGAAGGAAATTAGAAACAACTGTGTAAAAGAAGCAAGATGAAATTAAGGTGTGGTAGGAAGAAAGCAGATTATCAAAATGTTCAGTCTTCTACAGGGGGATGCAGAAATCAACACCAGAGAACATTCTGGAAGAGTGCTTAAAAGGAGTATTTTCAGTTCCTTTCAGAAGTAGCTCTCTAGAGAGGATGTCCTCTATTCCACATAAATTGTCATGCTCTTTCAAATTCTCTTCCAACATGCACATGGTATTGGTCATCTGGTTACTGCTCCTACCCAATACGGATAGTTATCCCTGTCCCTTGGGCAGAATTATCTTGGCTATATAAAGAAGGAGGGAATCCAGCCAAAACTGCATTTGGTGGGAGAGTGGCTTTCTGTAGCATTTGGAACATACTCCTGTCATTTTCACTCATTTTCAGTCCTTTTGATGGATCTCTCCAGTTGGAAAGAGCTCAAAAACAATTTCAGTGCAGATGCAAATAATCCTAACAAATTATTCTATAAATACACCACAAATAGCAATACTTTGTGAGGTTAATAGCTCTTACTTATCAAATAAGAAAACTGAAAACCAGAAGCTGTGTCCATGTGAGGAAAGTGACTGAACTCTGAATCCAGGGATCTGTGTGGTTCTTATGGTCAACATGACCAAGCTGCATACAACCTGGAAGAACCCTCACGTTCAGTGGGTTGGCTCGTGATCCATTGGGATTTGTATCTTTTTTTTAAAGTAACTTGCCATTTGCCAACTGCTGTCCTAGGTGTGTGTGTGGAAGGTGAGGGAGGGCATGTGGTAGGGCAGGGACATAGAGACCTCATCCTCTTGTGCGCAGAGGAGTAAGAATCTTGCCAGCTCTCTGGAGGTGTAGACTAATCACGTTAGAACTCTTACAGATCAGGACTGCAGAAGCCATGGGTCGGAGTTGATATACTTTGTCCTCTTTTACTGAAAATAGCCCGTAGGTTGACAATTCTATGTACAAAATAGCAACCCAAACATTTCAACTTAAACTGGACGTCACATTATATGGCCTCATATATAGCAAACTTCATCCTGACTGAATTAGGACTTCCAGTTAAATGTAGTATGTAATGAAATATAAATGCCTTCCTGAGTCAACTTATTTTCTTTGGAAATTACAGTACACAGAGGGAGGAAGGTTCAGGGATGGAACAAAACAATTTCTGGGCTATTTAATGTAGAATTTACAAAAAACTGTGGCCAAAAGATGTTTTAATGAATATTAGGTCATTAAAAAATTCTCCTAGCCTTAGTTCTTCCAGGATCAGGGAACATTCTAGGTTGAATTAACTCTAATGGAGGGTGCCTAGGTGGTTCAGTTGGTTGGGCATCCGACTTCGGCTCAGGCCATGATCTCATGGGTCATAAGTTTGAGCCCCGTGTCAGGCTCTGGACTGACAGCTCAGAACCTGGAGCCTGCTTCAGATTCTGTGTCTCCCTCTCTCTATGCCCCTTTCCCAATCATGCTTGCGCTCTCTCTCCTTCAAAAATAAATAAACATTTTTTTAAAATTATAATGGTTAAAAGTCCACAACCGTCATGTGTGGGAGGCAGTAGACCATGGTAATAAAATGAACAACAATAGCAAATGACCAATGAGAACTTCCTATGTGCTAGACAGTGTGCATATATTATTCCATTTAATTCTCACCAAATTCATAGAGGTAGGAACTACTATTCACTCCATTTTCCAATAGAGTAAAAAAAAGTCAGAAAAGCTAAGTAACTTATCCCAAGGTTTCACACCAATAAGCAGTAGGGTCAAGTTTTGAACCCAGTGCTCTGACCCCACAACCCATGTTCACCTCCACCACTCTTTATCAAAGGCGAGACTTTGATAAAGTCAGACACACCTGACTTTGGCATCTCAGAGCTGGGTAACCTTGGACAAGTTATTTTATTTTCTAAACCTCGATATCTTTATCTGTAACATTGATATAATAATGCCACCTCAAAGGATCAGTGAGGATGAAAGAAAACCCTGTAGAAAAGCACAAAATAAAACCCATATTATGGCCCATTACCTTGCACATAAGTGTTCTATAAAATCTAGGGGATTTCTGGAAAAATAAAGAATGGAGATTTGCAACAATGAATTTATTAAAGTGACAAAATAGATAGCTAATATAAGTTTTGAAAGTGTGTACGTAAAAATTATAATGTATATACATATAATTTTTATCTCTGTAGATTACTTCACGTAACTTTTGAGTTGTTCTCATTACAACTATTAATAGTATTTTAGTTAAAATTAATTCTTAAGAGTGAAGTTAAAAAGTTAACATAGCATTAACCGAGAATATCACTCTCAGAACCTGGAAATTGGGGGTGCATCAATGGTTGTGGTTAAGATATTATTTTACTTTTCCACTACAATGGGTTATATAAAAAACACAAAACCTCAAATATAAAAATAAAAAGGAGTTCATGCATAAAGCATGATGCCCTGAAGCATATTAGATCTGTTTATCTCTTTGTTTAAAATGAATGCTAGTTGGTATAGTTTACATAACATGGCAGGGATCAGCTTGATAAAGTGTTTATATCACCTGGGGAACACACCGGCTCATTTCCTCAACACCTTTCCACATGACTAGCTTGCCAGCAAGTATAATAGCAAACAAAGTTTTAATAGGTCAAGAGCAGAGTAACTGCTCACATTAACCGGAGCAGGGGAGGGGCTTGACGTACACCAAGGCTAATAACTGACACTTTTAGCATCCATTTTTGAATGCTGCTTAATGGGGAGTGTAGAAGGAAAGGCTTTTATAAAAGCCTGAGATGACTTACAAACTTTGAGTAGAGGGGAGAAGGGAAGAGGAGCAGCATTACTGTGCATGCACGCTTGAAAATGTGGGTGTGCTTCAGGGCAGGTGATTCCTAAACCATTTCTCCATCTCTTGCCTGCTTTAGCCACTCACAGTTAACTCCATGATTAGGCTTAAGGATTGACTACAGCTCTTCCATTTTCTTTCAAGCTGTCCGAAGTAGGAGAGGCCCTTATTTTTATTTGTGTGTTGTCTAAGTGAAGCTGCTACTTAGAGACTGTTTTTGTCATATCACATAAGATTTGCTGAAAGCTTCAGCAAGACAGATAAATATATGATCTATCCTGGAACTTTTTTTCTTTTTCTTTTTCTTTCTTTCTTTCTTTTTTTTTTTTTTTTTTTTTTTTTTGCCTACCAAGAAAAGAAAGGTTGAATGTCTTCCCTTCCTTCCTTCCTCCCTCCCTCCTCCTTCCTTCCTTCCTCTTTTCGTCTTCCCTGGGCAGTGTGATTACTTATGAAGCTAATAGCACCTACAGAGTTCATAGGTCCTTTTTTTTTCTCCCAGAAGCACACACAAGAATAAGTTTTCAGTAAAGTTTTGCAAGTGTTCAAATGAATAGCTATGTTGCTAACACTGGCTTTGGCAGCAGATAAACGGCAGAACAGGCTCAATATTGTATTTATCCTTTCTGCATTACCAAGAGGGGAGGCAAAATCTGCTACTGTATTTAAACAGAAGAATGGACAGACTTTCTTTTGTTGCAAAGTCTGTGTCTTTTGTGGGTATGCTCTAATCGAAGGCTCTTTAATAATACAGGATGTGGAGAAGCTATGTAGAGAAAGAGTTGAGAGTTCATGTGGAATGTTCCTTAGATACTACGCACTGTAGCAAATAGGAAACTTTGTCAATATGTATCCAGGCTCCAGAGGGATACAGATCAGTAACCGAATCATAGGTAAATAGATAGATTAGATATGGCAGTGGCGGGAAACATGCTGAAAACCAAATCCACAGGAACAATTTTACAGGGCCTGCCTTCTATTTTCATAAGGAAACTAAGCCAAATAATCTGACAAGGGCGGAAATCAAATCATCTGTCAAGTTCCTCTACCTTTCATTTATCACACAGTTTAATACCGTAATGAAAAATAGCAAATGAAAAATGAAGTGAATGACCAATGAAAAATGCATTCTCTGAGGACACAGTAATGTGTTGTTAGCCGAAACCCTCCACCCCTGTGCACATGTAACTGCTAGGGGAGGCCCTGTGGCCACACAACCCTCTTCACTCAAGTATGACAAATCCTGGGATGACATGAGCATTGTGGTGGGGAGAGTCCTCAATACATAAAAGCTTTCGTCCATCCCTCAGCCCTCTCAGCCTGCTACATTTTTTAATCCCTTCTTTACATCGAAATTCGGGGCTAGTACAGGGTTGCTGTGTGTGAGCAGGGACTCTTCACTGCTTGCCAAAGACTGGTCTTCACCCTCACCACGTAAGGCAGTGTGAACCCCACTTTCACGACTAAGGACACTGAAAATCTGAACAATTAATGGGTCCAACCCCTGAAAGCTAAACCCAGGCCTACTTGGTAACAAACCCTGTGCCCTTCCCACTGGTCTTGCTGCTTTCTGTAATCTAAGAAGATAAAAACATCCCATAAAGTGGATGCTAAGGCATCTGAGCGTAAGTAAGGAGAATAAAAAAGAACTTGGTAGATGGCTTTAAATATATAAACAATAATGACGAATGTTTACTGAGCACTTACTGCACGTCAAGCATTTTCCAAGCACTCTTATCAATTGTCTGATCATCACAATTACCCTACGAGTGAGCGCTGGTCTTAGTATAATTTCCAGATGATGAACCCGGGGCCCAGAGAAGTCAAGGAATTCACCCAAGTTTACACAGCTAGCAAGTGGTAAAGTGAGGGCTGGCTCCACAGTCTTCTCCTCAACTACCTCCCACTGCCTCTTAAGCCAAGCCGAAAGATCAGGAAGGAAGTGAGAATGTGCCTGGGGAAGAAAAGGATGTACGGAGGCCTGTTGGTTATTATAAGAAAAGGCTGTCATTAAGAAAATGGTTTTAGGAACAGCAATAAAATAGGTCCATTCAAATAATACCACCCATTAAGGAAAAATATCATTTATCCCCAATCCTGTCCAAACAGTATAAGCTTGGGGGAGAGATGACATTTATTTTACCCATTTGGTACAGTCTAGCAGATTGTGGGTACTCGAATCAGTCTCTTGCTCCTCAGCCAAGATGATTAATAAGGCAGAATATATTTATTTCTAAGGAGCAGAGGAGTTGATTCTGATTGAGACTGTGTGTGCTGTTGAGCCGCAAAACAAAACTGACCTCAGCATAATTAGGTTGTGGACGTGGTGGAGTGAGGACTTGAACACAAATAGTTCTATTTTGACAAGCAGGATTCAAAAGCAGCTGCTTTTTTTTCCTTTTCCAAAAGGCGGATGATGATTATTTAATATTTGTTGAGTGCCAACAGTGTACTCAGCGCTACGCAAGACCTAGGAATTGGATGTTGGAAACTGCCTGAAGGGAAACGTTAGCAAATTAAAATCCATAGAATCAGCATGAAGGCAGCTGAGGAATACCTGATTAGAGCAAGACTCTACGCCTGTCCCAGAACAACAACAAGAAAGGCAGTGATAAGGCAAGAAAGAAAAATGTGTATGGTTCAAATCGCAGGGATGCAGTGGGGTGGAAAAGTATCCTTTAAAAGAGAGAACTCCCACCCAAGTGAAGCTAATGGAAAGGAACATAAACTTCAGCAGGCAAGATGGAGGGCAGGAGAAGGAAGAATAAATTCAAAGAACAAAGACATCAAGGCAAATTATCAGCCTTTCCACGAGTCCTTCAACAGGAGGAGGTCTGGAGGAAAGGCAGCCTCGGGTCAGGGTGCTGGGAACGGCTCGGGGGACGCACAGAGCACCGCTGAATTATTGCTCTGTCCGTGTGCGTGGTGCAGAGCACGATGAGTGAGTCTGTGACCGGGGGCGTGGGGAGGCATAGTGTGCTTTTGGTGGCAAAGGGGACCCTGTGTCCCAGAGGTGAGAGCATCACAGAAAGCTGCAGTCGAAACTACTTTCCATTTCACCAGGGACGGATGGCCCTCACTGGGCAAGTCCTAGAGCAGCCAAAAAAAAAAAAAAAAAAAAAAAAAGCAGCTGACCACAACTGCCACCGTGTATCCCTGGTGATCACAGTGACGGCAGCGGCTGCACCCCCACAGCACACAGGCCTCCCAACCTTGGAACAGTGAGCTCGAGGCTCACCTCTCAATGAGCGAGGTGGCATTCCGGAAAGAACCAGTGCCATAGTGGAATCATAGCAAATTAGAGAAGACTTAGAAGCTATGGAGTCCTTGGAAGGAGGAGTAGAAAGAGAGGAGCGATAGGTTTGATGCATTCTGACTTTCAAAGGACTTCAAGTAAGAATGAAAAAGATCATAATTCTTGCAAGGGTATTAAGCAAAATTGGTAACCATGGGCAAGTGTTAAAATTCTGTTACATCTTAAAAACTAGTTAAGAGATGGAAAGCAATGTGTAGGAATAAAAGCCCATTTCTTTCCATAGAAGGAGGTTAATTGTGGAGAGCCCAGGGAGAATGCTGATACCAGCTTTCTTCAGGCTTAATAACCACCTGGAAGAGGAAGATGAAAAGGAAGTTGGCAAAACTTGATGAAAAAGAATTATTTAAGGGTATTTGAGTCATGGAAGAGTCTGAGAGAATCTAGAAAACACAGACACATGGGTGGAAAAAAAACAGGAAAATTAAAAATATCCCAGCAAGCAAAAATTCAGCTAAAGCAGACAGAGAGAAATCCACCTCAGAAGGGGGAGAGAAAAGCTGGGATCCCCTGAACAGGTCTCTCCCGTGTTTGGCATACTGGGTGGGGTTGCCCTGAGTATGGTTCTTTCAGAGGATGAGCTGAAAGTAGGGATTGGCTGTTGTTTAGCATCTGCTACTGGTACACCTCAGCTCCTCAGCGTTTTGTTTTCCTCTAGTTGTAAAATAGGGACAATAAAATCGGTCTCATTTCCAGGAATACTGAGGTATCAGCTCTGTTACTGATTGAAAATTCCAAGGGAAAGTGCCCCCCCCCCCACGTATCTATTGATTGAATTAGTAGACAATTCTCCAAAAACACCCAAGTGGCTTTTGTATTCCGTTTTTCTGCCTGCCTTTGGCACATGACTAAAAGCTCTTTTCTGTTCACAAAAATAGCTGCTTTATTTCTATAGATAGCACCAAAGCATACCCTGTGTGTCTAAGTCAGTCATTGTCCCCTGGAGAAAGGTGGTTATTCATGAATAGGAAGTTAATCAGCTTCTTATAAGATAAATTCTAGCTATTTCAAATTTAAAGGAAATACTGTCCCACCCCAAAGCCTGATGAATAATATCTCAGGATGCCAGGAAGTGAATTCTTACTTTGCTCCTTCCCGCCGCCACGCTGCCATTCCCAGCCGTCTGGAGAACAGAGCCCACTGCCTGAAAAAACAACTCTGGGGGGCAAGAGTTGAGGTTGATTTTCATGGCTGAGTTGGATGGTGTCACAGAGTAACAGCAGAAGTTAAGAGGGGCTGATATTATAACACTAGCAGACTATTTTACAGTTCAAGGAGTGCTTTCACAGCCATTATTTTGTTCGATTCTCGCAAGAACCCTGTCGTGGGAGTCCACACACCGTCACCGTATAGATGAGAAAACCAAAGCCCAGAAAGGTTCACTGCTGGTTCATGAGCAAAAGAGCTGAAACTCCGGCTTGGCCGTTTTAGCCACACAAACCCATTTTCTTTCCAATTCACCAAATAAAAAAAGGCAGAAAGGCATGCCCTTCTTCAGAATCTAAGTAACCCTACAGGCATGTGGAGTGGTTGATATTTATCAGATCCCTCTCTCACCTCCAGCACTCAGGCACGCGCGCGCGCACACACACACCCCTACACCCCTATGCACCCCAGCCCATCCAGAAAGCATTTAAGGTAAATGAAAGTGGCAAGTCTGACACTCCCACTTGTTAGCAAGAGCAAACCACTGGAGAGATGTGTTTACACATTCAACATTACCTTTAGGAGGTCTGTGGAGACTTGAATTTCTATTTGCACTCATGTTAGTGATTTTCATATTACATTAGCAAATTTAATCTCTGCTAATGTGATAGGAAGTTACTAACACAATGAGAGTTGATTTAACAACTTGCAGGCTTTGGTGGCAAAAGCCAAATTCCCTAGCAGAACACCAATTCCAATCTGTAATTAAAAAATAAATCCGGATACAGGGACATCAGAAATTCCCACATTTCAGATCTCAGGTAGAGCCAAGGTGGAGGGTAGGAAGTTTTGGACACAAGAAGTTTGTGAATGGAGAGAGACAGCTTGAGGAACCACTGTGGGACTTGAGATCTTACTATTGTTACTTTGAATTGATAGTGTATAATTTGTCAATTACATAGCTTCTTATCCACTAGGCTTACTAGAGCCTCGGGAAATCACCAAAATAATTATCGAATTTCATTTATCAAGCCTAAGATAGCATTCTTCTCCAATAAGCCCTTCGCTCCTGTGCTGGACAAATGGAAAGTACATGGCTTAGCCTCACTCGGGGCACCTTGCTCCTAACCACTCTGTTGTAAGTACCAGTGATGGGAAAAACGTTCAAACAAGGAACCCCCAGAGAAAGAAAAAAGAATCCCCAAGCGCGGGGAATGGCTTCAGGATGGTGCACCTGAACATTCTGGCTTTAGGATGGTGTCTCCAGAAAATTCTGAGGGGCTCCCTCTACTACTAATTCTTATTTATTCTAGGCTTCCATAATACAAGTGATGGAAGACAATTGGAAATGCTCTAGAGTCCTGGTTATAAGCTGGAAAAAGTTGAACATGTTTTCTGAACAAAATCTCCTTTTCTATACATAATCATAAAGGTGTAATTTAGATCACCGGGGGGCCAGATACTCCAACATCTAGAAATGTATTTGAAGTGCCAAGGGTCTCAGGTCATAACCCGACCTTGTCCCATAGAACTTTTGAACTATCTGCTTAAAAGTTCTGCTGGAAGCAAACTTTTCAGGGTCTATTTCAGACTCACCCACTCTCATGACTGAAACCCCTCTCTATTATTATTATTTTTCCTTCACCAAGCAAGGATTTATTGCTATAATACATACGTGCATGTACTGGATAATAAAACTTCCCTGATTACCTTATAACTGCGCATTAAAAATTTACTAAGATAAAATTAATGTGATTTTAATAATATTGTTTTAATATACAGAATGTCAGGTGACAGCAGAAAAAGCTGTTTGGGATTCAGCGTGTAATGTGCCTCTTTTGCAGTGCCCTGGTAGCAACAGCTGAACTGGAAGGTGAATGCTGTCTGTTAAAATTTCTGAGACGTGCATCCCGGGGGAAATAGCACAAGTTGGGACCTTTTACAACGTGACTGGACAATGCTTTTGAGACTGTAATGTAGGAAAACATCCCTGCATGACAGGGGGACTGGGCCAAATCGACGTAATAAGGAACGCTGTTTCCTGTACTCTCTTCTATGAGATTCAGCCAGAGAAAATAACTTCAAAGAGTCTTTTGATGGAGAAAAAAAAAAATGTTTTCATTCGCCCGTTTTATGATAGTGCTGCAGGATACTTACAGTTGATTTACTATAATGACAGGACCCGGCTACTGTCCCAAAGGAAAAGAAATTCTCCTTTTCCCCTGCCACCTACCTGCCATATTTATTATTCCCAGCTAGAGGTGTGGACAGGCAAGCAAGGGGTTAAAGGGAAAGATGGTTGGAACGCAGCAAATAGAGATCATCAGACTGCCACCGGTGTCACTTGCACTAGGGCGCCTGTGACCCAGGGCGGGAACGTTCCCATGGTCAGGTGCCTGCTCACTTCAAACCCCAATAAAGAGAGCAGACCTCCCAGCTCTGCACAGCTACTGAGGGGATCTGAGGAGCCAGGGATAAGTAACAGTCTGGCTTGTACCCTGCTGGGCAAAGACTCAGCCAGAGGAAGTGCCAGGACACTGTGCTGACCCACTTCGGGCCCTTCCTCTCCATTTGTTCCCAGGCAAAAGAGATACAAAAGCATCACTATGGCATGGTGAAAAGTTGGAGAAGCATTCTGGAAATTGACATGCAAATAAGCACTCCAAGTACTTCACTTTGTTCAGAAAATTCCCATCGCTGGGACCTGTAAAAACACCAATCAGAAGACAGGCAGTGATGGGAAGGGGCTGGTGGTTTTGCAGCCAGTCTCTCCCTTTAAGGGACTGTTTCTATTTCATGTCCCAGTGTGAGCTGGCACAGGTAAAACTGAACACACACCCAGCAAATGACCGAGAAGACAACAGCTTCAGATGTGACAGATACGTATTATGTAATAGCACACATGCATTCCAGTGGCATCTTCTAGGAACGATCCTAGCTGCCCACAAAAGCCCTAAGACACAAGCAGTCTTCATAACCTGGGTTCACGAGAGAAGCCAATGTTTCACATAGGACACCGGCAACCGTTTTCCACAAAGCCAGCCCCTGCACTGAGCAGATGCACAACTTCCTGCGTAAAGACATTCCAGTTCTAGACAAGGATCCTAAGACAAAATCCCTGCCTTAATCACTTAGTCGCTGCTTTTTAAATCACCACTGCCTCTGATAACCTAGATGTCAGGCTCCTACCAGCAGTTCCCAGGACATAGCATATACAGTGCTAAGTGAAGTCAAAGATTACCTATGGAAGTGGGGCTGCTGACAGGTGAATGGCCTGCACCGGGCTGTGGAACGTCCCTTTGGCGGAATTTACAATAAACACCAGACCCTGAGAAAACTGGTGCATAAACTCGTCCATAAACTGGTCCAAAACTGGTCCAACTATCCAAAACTGTGGAGAGCGCAGGCCACACGTGAAAGGAGGCACAAAGGTTGGAGGTGAGGGGAACCAAGTGACGGCTCTGAACACTGAGCTCTTTATTTGAGAATGAGTAGATTCATTCTAACATTAAAACAAAATAAAAAGCCTACTTCTTTGTATACTGTGTGTCTCACTCACCTCGACAACAGGAGGCAGATTATCTATGTCACGCAAGGTCAGCTACCATCACTGCCTTCTACCCCTCCCAACCTTGCCAGAGCCAACCCTTCCTGAAAATTATCACCCCTCTCTCTCCCTTGCCGGAGACATTCTTTGTCAAGAAAATCAAGCCACAGACCCAAAGCTCTGAATTCTGTTGCTGGATTCATCATCCATCCTCCATGGAGGATTTTTTTCAATCCAGAAGCAACTCAATGGACTTAAAAGGAAGCTGTAATCCCACGTAATAACAAGTCCAAAGGAAGGACAACACGAAAATGGGTGAATTCAGTGGCCCAACGAGGTCATCAAAAACCAGGTTCTTTCCTTCTTTCTGCCTTTGTCTCCTCAGCCTTACTTCTCACTTGGCAATAGCCACATCCTCACAGCATTGTCCTGATGCGGAGCAGTCTTTGGGTGTTTTATTTTGTTTCGTTTTGTTGATCTCTTTTGAAGGTGGCACAGAACTTCTCCCAAAAGCCGAATCCATCAGACCCTCCTAACTTCTCAGGGTTGAACTGCATCCTTGCAGAGGCAGGTGCTCTTGGAAGCGCCCTTGTCCTTTCTTCATAATCTCCACTCACACTCCTGTGTGGCTTTGTGGCTTTGTCATCATATTCAGAGTCGATTCCAGAGTTCCTTGAAGGTGTATCTTTGCTAGGCCACACCACTGTTTCATCAGCTCTCTGCCTTCATCCCCACTGCTCTCCTTCCCATACTCTGCTCTGGCCACGCTGGCCTCTGCTATTCCTTAAATACACAGTACACATCCCCATCTCCAGACCTTTGCACAGGCTACTATTTCTTCCTGGAACGCTCTTCCACCAGATATCCAAATGGTCACTGCCTTACTTCCTTCAAGTCTCCAATCAGATGCCTCCTTCTCAGTGAGATTTTTCCTGGCCATTCTATTTAATACAGCAGTTCCCTCCCCCTACATTCCCTGTGTTCATCCCCTGTCTTATTTTTTTCCATAACCTTTCCTACCATCTAGCATACTATATAGTTCACTTATTTTCCTACTGGAAGCTCTGTTGGGGAGGGTTTTCTTTTTCCCACTTTGGTAACTTCAGAACCTAGAACTTGGACAGGCACTAGCAGAAACTCATGAACTACTTGTTGAATGAATAACTTCTGAAATCAATTGTGGGTAATTAGACCCACAATGGCTTTACCAAATCATGATTCATGCCTGGAGCTTGCTTCCCGGGAAGAATGCAGTAGGCAGAGGGAGACAGGTACTTGGGGTACTTTTAAGGAAAACAAAAGAGTGGAAAAGTTTTGGTTAAGTATTCAACAATACCAACAATACATTCCTTGATTTCTTTCCCTTTTTAAGACCGAGAGAGGTAATTATCGCTTATTCTGAGTCAAGAAAAATGCCTTATTTCATTGATTCTGTCAATGGTGTGCATCTCACAATGTTATCTTATGATCCTATAACTGGCAGTATTTTTTTTTTCTTAGAGCTTCATAAAAAGATGCACCATCTTAAAACAGATGATGTCTTAGAGTCCATGAAATCCCATAGTATCCCTTGGAAACACGGTATCCTGAAGTATGCAGCAATACTAAAGAAGAAAGAGTATTATTATCATTGTCCATTGACACATAGCTGGTTGCTATTAAATAAACCAGTTTTGAAATCTCTCATGATCTCCAGAAAAACTGGACATTGTCTTTTCCTCTTGCCTTCCTATTGGGAAGCTTTGATTTAGGATAATGTCTGAGCAGAGAAGCTTCGTTCAGCAGTGTCATTTGACCCAGATTGTATGTTTTTATAGCCTGAGCCAATTAGTTAAAGTGACTTTGACTATAATAGGGACCTGTGACATTCCTCAATATTATTGCATTAGTCACCCTGGAACAGTTTCTGCCTTGTGTTTGTAATCTGGCTCTGATTGTGCCTTCATCTCGGTATTTATATGATTGGTTGCTGTCCTATAAAATAGTGACCTTTGAGTCCTTGAAATTAAACCCTCTCTGATTTTCTTTATTTCAGTAAGTCCTTGGCACTTGATGGAACAGTGTGAATCACCTTTATGGTTCTGATTACTAATCAGGTGTTTGTTTTTGGGTTTTTTTTCAATCTTTTTCATCTATATTAACCAAATGAAGGTTGGACTGGAAGGCAGGAGATGGGTTATGCTCCCAACTCTGTTCCTGAAGAACTGGGTAAACCAGGACAAATCACTTAACCTTCCTCTGCTCTCATTTTTCTTGCTACCCATGGGGATATCATTCTAGATCATCTAGTTCTTTAAATCTGTGCCAGAATAAGTTTGTGGTGCCAGGCCCAATGTACATTTAAATTGGGCTACAATCCAAGCCTCCATCCCAAGGCTGCATTGGAGGAGGGCTGGACCTCATTAAATGTACTAACTTATTTATGAAATAAAGGTAGATAAGCCCTGACCATGAATTCCCTAAAGGCAAGACAATGTCTCATTGACCTTTGTAACCTACCACTAGACAGACACTCCTTGAAAAGAGGGACAGTAGCTATATAATTCATTTCTGTATCCCCAGTGCTTCACAGTATGTAAGTGCCTCATACATATTTGTTGAATGAACAAGTAAATAACTGAAATGCAGTGCTTCAGCTATTATTTCCTCTTAGCCTTGATAGAAACAATAGCTTTTCATGCCGTCCATTCGTTCTCTATTCTTCCCTGTAGTGTTTTTCTTTTTTTCCTTTACTTTTGCATTTCTTTCCTCCCCCCTCCCATTGGTATTATATAACTTTTCATTAGTGTAAGTCCTAGTCTCTTTCTTGTCGTAAAATATACATGACATGAAAGTTACCATTTTGACCATTTTTAAGGGTATAGCTCAATAGCTCTAAATACATTCACATTGTGCAACCAACACCATTATCCATCTCAAGAACCTCTTCATCATCCAACACTGAAAATCTGTACCCATTAAACAATAGCTCCCCCATTTTCCCTTCCCCTGATCCACTGGTAACCACTATTGTACTTTCTGTCTCTAAATATTTGCCTATTCTAGGTGCTTCATATAAATGGAATTCTACTTTCTTTTATATTTTGGAGTTTTCCCCTTGCTCCTTCTTACCATTCTTTTCCTCTATCTCTGCTTTTCCTTTCCATTGCTCCACATAGAGCTACCCTCTCCGTACATGTCCTCATTTTCTCCAACCTTCTATGGCTCCTTATAGTTGCCATCCACCACACAGCACTTGCTTTATATTTTCTTATGTCTTATATCCACACATAATTTTTATATTTTAATTCATTCTTTTACAAAGCTGTGTTCTATTTAAATGTGTCACAAAACATTTAAGGGCAGAAGTAGGACTCTTTAAACATTTTGAAAGGAGGTTTTAGAAAGGGCTTGCTCATAAAATGACAGCACTATATGGCACAGGACAGGAGAGGGGAGTCGATGTCGTTAGGAGGGATTTGCCAGGGAAACCATTGTTTCTGTTTGAAAACCACAGTAGGATTTATATAAACTTAGAGACATAGCAGATAGACAGACATAGGTAGATACAGATATAGATATACAGTCACGTATCTAACAAGGACAGAAAAGCCAGTTTCCTCAGTGCCAAAGATAAAGAAGAGTCCAAGAGTTCAGTTCCAAAGGCACAGTGATTCCTCCTCCTCTCACATAAAGTGCAAGGGAGACCCCCTCGTTATTGATGTTCCATACCAACTGTTCCCTGCAGTCCCAGCTGTTCACGGCAGGCTGAAACAGAGTATTTCAGGGCACTTGTGAACGGGACAAGCACCAACCCTTTCAACACACAAGCCTAAGTACATAAAGATAGATATTCTTGTAGAAAAGATATAATCTCATAATATCTGGAAAATAAAGTAGAAAATAAAAATCACTCTAAGTTCCTACTATCCTTTTCCAAGATTTCTTAGGTATCTTTCCATGCACCAGGATTCTTTGAAATATATTGTAGCAGAGATGAAAGAAAGTTAAAGATTTCTAAATAAATTACAATGAATAAATCTAGATGTAGTTTAAGCCATGATGTAGAGGCAACAGTGGGTGTTTTAGGGTACGTGGTCATAGACAATGGATCCTCCTTAAAATGGGAAAAATAAAAGTGCTTCTCTCAAAGAGTGTTGTGACAACTAAATTAAATGTGTATGTAAATCACCTGGCATTAAATCCTAATTCCCTGTATCTCAAACCTGGTGTGCACAAAAGAAAATGGCTACTAAGGAAACCTAGCCTATCACCCAGTATATGGATTGAAGATTCTCACGTTGCAAATTTGGGGATACCCAAATTGCAAAGGGGATACCCTTTTGCAAAGGTTATATTTATTAAAAAATAAATATCCAGGGGCCCCTGGGTAGCTCAGTCAGTTTGCGTCTGACTTCAGCTTAGGTTCATGATCTCACAGCTCATGTGAGTTTGAGCCCCCGATCAGGCTCTGTGCTGACAGCTCAGAGCCTGCAGCTTGCTTCAGATCTGCGTCTCCTTCTCTTTCTGCCCCTCCCCTGCTCATGCTCTGTCTCTCTCTCTCAAAAATAAATAAACATTAAAAATAAATAAATATATATATGTCCATCCAAATATTTGGATTCATGCTTGTCTAGCATTTTAGGTCTGGAGAAAGCATGGGTCATTAGCACATGCAACCCAGAACCAGCAGCTAGTTTGCAGACTGCAACCTATGATGTGGTTGTAAGAAAAGCATTCCTATTCTTTCCATCCTTCTTTTCTCCTCTTATTTTCTTAATGTTCCCAGGCTCCCATTCTGTAATTGTATTGTTGCTTCATCTGTATCCTTTGTTGTGTTTTTCTTATACCTCTTAGTCCTTTGTACGTATCTTTTAAATCTTCTCTCTCGTTCCTTTCTTACTACCCAACATCTTTCTTCCTCAATTTTATTCCGTTTAATCTTCTTCTCTTCTTTTTTGTATTTGCATTTTCTCATGTTCACATTTAGTCTGTAGCACTTTCTAGTAAAACCAGTGACTGTAAAATTTTCTGACCATCTTATAGTCAGGTTCATGATAACTGCCCATTTCTGAAATTTATCAGCCTAGAAATCTCTTCCCAAAGTGACGTTGATGATAGTAACACAACCAGAAATGTTAGTGAATGTATGAATTTTGAGAACAAGACAGTAATATTTCTTATAGGTTATTTGTTTTTTTCTAGTATTAATCAGATTCACATTTGATATGGTATTTCAGTACCAGGTACCTCCTAACTGCTCAACAAATGTTTGCTGCTCACATTTGACTTACATTAATCAAACCTTTCCTTCATGTGGATTTATTTGATTTTCCCAACAACCTCCTTATATTCGGTAAGACATGTAACATCATGTGCTCTATAAGGATAAGGGAATGGATGGTGGAAAGATACATAATTGACTTAAGACTGTAGAACTGTCTCGTTGCTCAGCCAAACCTAGAACTCAGGCTTCCTAATTCCAAAGCATATGCCAGCCCCCCACCCGCCGCCCTGCCATGCTGCTGTCCTCTGTGTTTGTGGCAACCATCTTGCCCAGTGGTCCCACTGTTGTGATTCCAGGTTAGAATCTTCTGCTCTGGGACCTAGGGAACAACTGAGTATTACCATCCCTTATACCCTTGATCCACCCAGTAATCCTAAAAAAAGATGTTAGGAACCAACCTGCAAAGATACTAGGAACACCAATTGCAATCACAAAAGCTGCCATTAACTGAGTGCCCATCGTGTGCCAACCTCTGTGATTTTCTTGGATTAGTTCATGCATGCCACTGTACACGGTAACTTAAAGTAAATACAATAGAGTTCCCAATATATATATATAAACTCTATGTCTCATCAAACATCACCAGAGCTGTTTTGCAGAGAAAATGTATCTGCCCATATGAAAAGAAAAAGCAAAGTCTTTAGAAGATTAAAATAAAATCAAAGTGGAACCCACAAATCTGGTCTCTAAGTCCTTCCCTTCTCTGCAATAAGTCACCAATCGATACCATTCACCTTGCTGATGGACTAGTCCCAAACCAGCATCAAGCTAGGGCATGATGGAAGTACATCTTTATATTTAAGATGGTGTCACTGTTTGTCCTAAACGCAAACGGTCTTCTTTCCATAGAGAGGCACAATTTCTCCTCAAGGTTATCTGTAAACCCTCCCTGTAAGGCCCTCCTATTTATCTGTGTTAATTGTTGGGGCATGATCAGCTGATCATAGCAGAATTGAGGATGCTATGATGAGAGGAAAATAAAGAAATCCTGCGTCTAGGAAGATGAAATGCTAGTGCAGACATTGTATCAATTAAGCAGGAAAAAAAAAATCTCCTTGCCAAACATAAATCCCAAAGAAAAGAAGACAGTCATTACAATAATAATGATTACTATTATTACTAATATGAAAAGAGAAAAGCTTGGTTCTAAGTTCACTGAAAAGTTTCCCTTCAGTCTTGAATGATTCTTCTCTAGAGCCTCCCAGGAGTGCAAGCCTATAATTTTAATTATATCTTGGCATTCTCATAAAGCAAACAGCCTGCTCAGGTAGTATTTATTACCTGTTAGGAAGAATACTTATGAATATGCTTTGCCAATTTCAACTGCAGCGATCTGCAGTGGGCCTTTTCAAGGACAGAAGGGGTGAGCTGGAATACGCGTAGGAGAAAAGTTGCTCATTAAGGGAAGGTTTGTTATCCAGCAACGTATAATTAAGGTGACGGTCCCAGCTTCTGTGACAGCCAACACTCGGGTAGTTGTTTGATTGCTGCGTGGGTCAGAGATCAGCTCCCACTACAAGATGTAGCCACATTAGTGTGTTAGTGAACAGGTTAGAAAGTAAATTACGGCTGCCTTTCTCAAGCACATTACTGTCGGTCTTCATTGTTTTGTTTTTACTGTACATCAGCAGGACCGTGGCTTCTGAAGACTTTGTGTGACAGGTTAGGCATTTTATCCTTTGAGTAAACAGTAATCATGGTGTGAAGAAAGTGGGGCATTGGAGAATTTTTCCTATTCTTTGAGAATTCCACTCTTCCTTTTTAGTTTGCTCCAAGGGCTCATTGGGGATACATATATTAAGCCCTTTAAATAGTTCATAATAAATCTTTGTCTCAGGCTGATTCTGACAGTTTTTTAAAGAGTCTTTTAAGAGAGAATCCTCAATCATTTGTTAATCCATGGGGTGATCTTCAGACTTCGGGAAAAAAAAATAACAGCCAGGGCTCTTGGGTAGCGAAAATACAATGTAGGAAAAAATATATAAATATGGAAAATCCCAAGAATATCACCTTACTGAGATTACTTACATGTTCTGCATGTATCTAAATGCTTTCTTTCTTCCCCCAACAAGCCAAAAGGAGAAAGGAAAATCATTGTCAAGCTGGCAAAGATTTTTATTGATAATTTTATGTTTTCGGACTTACAGGCATCTACTAAAATGTTAGACTTCAAATTGTATAAGAGAGAATATTCTTTTTCAAGTAAACTAATTCTCTTGGTAAAAAGATAATTTCTTCTTTGCCCTTGCTTCCCCTTTAAGACTACTTTTGTCTTCCCCTAAATTATTTACATGGACACTGCTATTTTACCTGGTCGGAGAAAAGCATTCCACTTTTAGAGAAAGGATTGTAGATACTGGTTGTTAGGGTCAACAGAAAAACTTTGAAGGGCAAGATGTAGCTTTCAGAATAAATAGACCTTTCTAGGTTGACTTGAGATATTTTAGTTTCCACTATGGATATAAGCTAATTTTTTTCAAGTCTCTTAGATGCTCACAATTTAAAGAATATAACACAATTCGGGCACCAAAAAATAATATACAAAACTTATCAGAAGAAAGTAAAAGCAGTACTATCTACCACGCCAGTAATTAATATTAGTAATCATTACAATACCTGTGCATTATTTGTGCCAGGAATGGAAAATACTCTCAAGTCTCTCTGCAGAGGAAAAGAGTGCTCAATCTCAAGGGTTTTATGTGTAAATAATTTCCTGTTTCAGGGAAACTTATTTTGATGTATTTGGTTTTGCTGGTAACTGAAACAATTAGGGAAGAAACTAAAAGATGCAGGCCATAGCTTTGAGTAAAACCTGAGGATAAGCATCGCAACAGGGGCATTTTCTCCACGTATAGGACCTGAACTTCTGGGTCACTTCTAAGACGCAGCTTCTCAAGCTGTTGAAAAACACGAAGAACTTTGCTAATGACGTGCAGAAGGAATATGTTAGGAATAAATGCAATAATAAAATGGAGAAATGGGCAAAGGACAGCCTACTGTTATAGATGGATTCATTCTCACGTAAGGTCAAATAATTGAAGACCCAGATCAAGGGCAACCATAAATACCCGGCGTCCCTGCAGCTGAGAGGATTAACCACAAAACCATTATGACAAATGCAGTGGGAGCATTCAGCTACCAGGCAACAAAGAATATGTGGTGCCAATTTTTAAAATAATTATTTGGCATTATAGAATATACAATTTAGACCCAAAAGCGATCTGATATAACGCTAAAGTGTCAATGTTCAAAATATCAAGCACATTATTAGAGAGCTATGTGTGAAGCAGTATGTGTGAAGGAAAGGGGCAGTAATGCAGCAATTAATACAAATTTACTTTGCACCCAGTTGGAGAAAAAGCGGCTTCTACCCCATTTTCACCATCACCATTAGCAACAGCTTTTATCTTTTTAAATTGAAGAAAAGAGGGTAATTCTACAGCAAGTCTAATAATTGCAAAGTCTGTAAATTGAATCATTAAAAAATATCTGCTTTTTTATCCCCACCACTTGGGAAGATTATGCATAGCCTTGAAGAAAATACACAAATGACCCGACGTCGAGTTCAGATATGGAAATGATGCCTCCACACATATTATGAGGCCTACACACCTATTAGCTGACCAAGATTATGATGAAGACCTGTCTTCCTCACAGTAAAGCAGGATTCCTTCTAGCAAAGGATGAGAAGACTTTGTTTTGGTACTAAGGTGGAGTAGCAGTCACTGAAACTTACTGGAATGATAAACAAAAGGAACACTTGCTTAATTATAAGATGTCAAAATAGATTTTCATTAGCAAAGTAACAGCTGTAGATAATTATTGGGTTAAATCCCATTTCTGGCTCCTCTAAATAATGTTACTAAAATATTCTCCAATAGGGGCGCCTGGGTGGCTCAGTCAGTTGGGTGTCTGACTTCAGCTCAGTTCATGATCTCATAGTTGGTGGGTTTGAGCCCCATGTCAGGCTCTGTGCTGACATCTCAGAGCCTGGAGCCTGCTTCGGATTCTGTGTCTCCTCCTCTCTCTGCCCCTCCCATGTTCATGCTCTGTCTCTCAATAATGAAATAAATGTAAAAAAAAATTTTTATATATTCTCCAATAAATAAGACTCAATCCTTTATTGATGATGGATTCAATACAGTACTTCTAACTGAAAACTTTTTTAAAAACCAACCACTTAAAGACATCTTAGAGTAAAGCCATAATAAAATCAATAAATTCTAGCTGCTCATGTTTCTGCTTTTTGATAAAAAATAATAAATGAGCAGAAGATACTGACTCAGAAGACATCTATGGAGACCTGCCAACTCAGGCTCACCTCTATCCCCAGAATACACACACACACACACACACACACACACACACACACACACACACAGGTAAATTAAAACTGGCTACTTTCAACAAGGGGTTGATATCCAAAATATATAAATAACTTCCCCATCTTATTATAAAAACAAGCAACCCAATTAAAAAATCAGCAGAACACTTGAATAGACATTTTTCCAAGGAAGACATCCAGATGGCCAACAGGCACATGAAAAGATGCTCAACATCACTCATCATCAAGGAAATGCAAAACAAAATCACAATGAGATATCACCTTATACCTGTCAGATTGGCTATTATAAAAAAGGTAAAACATAACAAGTGTTGGTGAAGCTGTGGGAAAAGAGAACCCTTGTGTACATTGATGGGAATATAAATTGGTGTAGCCACTATGGAAAACAGTATGGAAGTTCCTCAAAAAAATTAAAAATAGAAACACCATACAATGTAGCAATTCCACAGCTGGGTATTTATCTAAAGAAAATGAAAACACCAATTTGAAGAGATATTTGCAGCCCCGTGTTCATCGCAGCATTATATAGCGTAGCCAACATATGGAAGCAACCTAAGTGTCCACCGATACATGAATAAAGAAAATGTAATACACACACAAATATTACTCAGCCGTAAAAAATATATAAAATCTTGCCATTTCCAACAACATGAATAGCCTTAGAGGGTTTTACTAAATGAAATAAGTCAGAGAAAGGCAACTACCATATGATTTGGTTTATACGTAAAATCTAAAAAACAACAACAACAACAGAAACAGACTCATAGATACAGGAAACAGACTGTTGGATTACCAGAGCAGGGATGGGTTGGAGGGAAGGCACATCAAGTGAAGGAGGTCCCAGAGGTACAGTCTTCCAGTTTTAAAGGAAGTCATGCGGATGCAATGTACAGCATAGGGAATATAGTCAGTAATATTGTAGTAACTTTGTGTGGTGACAGAAATAACTAGACTTATCATGGGGATCATTTCATAATGTATAAAAATAGTCAATCACTATGATGTACACCTAAAAGTAATGGGATGCTGTATGCCCATTGTACTTCCATTTTTTTTAATGGTCATTATGCTAGACCTGGGAAGGCAAATTTGGAAAAGCCGCATATTTATACCAACATCCGCTTGAATTTTCAATTATGGCTTAGTTCTCTAACACTCTCCAGTGGAAGCTTCCAGCCATTCAGAACTTTTTCTGTCAAACAAATGTATCTCAGACCCATCTTCTAAACGCCTTCATTCTTCATTCCTGTTAATCACATGACAGCTCTCATGCAAAACCCTTCCTCTGTGTGCACAGAGTACTCATTCTTCTAGGGGCAGAGTGGCCAGATCCAGCTAATAAAAATACAGGACTCTTAGTTAATTTGGAAATTTGTATGAAATATTTGGGTCATACTACAAAAAAAGTCATTGTTTACCTGAAATTCCAACATAAGGTTTCCTGTATTTTATTTGGGAATCCTAATTAGGAGCCTACCGTGCCGCAGCCACCGTCTTTTCCACAAGCCGACTTCTGCTCCTGCACCCTTACTAAAATCTTTGTCTCCTGGAGGCCACTACTCTTGAAACGCTCTCTTACTAGAGGCCACGATTCCTATGCTTCTAACTCTTCAACACGAAAGAGGAGTGGTCATCATACTTTGTTTCCAGTGCCATTTCTGCATCATTTCCCCCTACATCATCGCTGAAAAATTTCCTCTTTAAAAAAAAAAAAAAAAGTGCTCCTTACCTGTTCTCAGGGCCATCATCTGTCAACACCCACATCACTCACCTGCTGCCCTCAACGGTGTCAGCTCGTGCTTTGCAGTCTTCCTGTGTAGCGATCTCCGCAAGGAGGCAACAGATGCCAGAATGACAGTTTCCAGGATGAATAGCTACTCCACACACACTTCTTGACTGCCAGTGCTCAAAAAACTCTTTCTTTGACTTGCCCTTAGCCACCCATTGGCATAATCATACCTTGACCTGAAAAAAAAAAAAAAAAAAAAACATGCTTCATTTTTAACATGCCAAATATCTGCATAAAAAAATGAGAAAAACTTTCTAAAATACAAGTACAACACAGGAAGTCACAAAGGTAAAAACACACAGACTTCTCTGTATAAAATTTAACAACATGAGGGGCGCCTGGATGGCTCAGTCAGTTAAGCATCCAACTCTTGATTTCGGCTCAGGTCGTGATCTTACGATTGTGAGATCGAGCCCCATGTTGGGCTCTGTGCTGGGCATGGAGCCTGCTTAAGATTCTGTCTGTCTGTCTCTCTCCCTCTCTCTGCCCCTCTCCCTGGCTCACACTCTCTCCCCCCCCCCAAAAAAAAAAAACACACACAAAGTTTTAAAATTTAAAAACACATGCGTTAGTGAACATCACAAACGGAAACAGCAATCAAATGGGAAAATATTTACAAGAAGTGTGCCAAAAATAGTATCTTTAATAAATGTAAGTATCTCATTCAAATTGATAAGAAAAACACTAAAAATTCAAGTGGAGAATAGAAGATATAAATATAGGATTCAATGAAAAAGATTCAAATGGCCAATAAATACATATTAAAACATACCTCAACTTCATTAGAAATAAAAATCCAAATTAAACATGTGAGATATTTTTACGTATTGCTTTTCAGAGGGACTCTCTTCTCTGTATCTCATGCTAACTTAATATTTTTTTATTAGATGAGAACAGATATTTTTTAAGATGGCAATCAATCTGAGCACCATCAACATTGTTGATAAATATGTAAACTGATATAGTATAACTTTTCTGAAAGTCAATTTGTACACATTAGCTTTAAACAAACAAACAAACAAACAAACAAACAAAGCTCATGGCCACCTGGATGGCTCAGTCAGTTAAGCCTCTGACTTCGGGGCAAGTCATGATTTCATGGCTTGTGAGTTTACGCCCCCACATTGAGCTCTCTGCTGTCAGCATGGAGCTTGCTTCGGATCCTGTCTCCCTCTCTCTGCCCTTCCCCGACTCACATGTGCTCTCCCTCTCTCAAAAATAAACATTAAAAATTTTTTAATTAAAAAAAAAAAAGCTCATGCTCTTTGACCAGGTAATACTATTTCTAGAAATCCACCCTAAGAAATAATAAGGTTGAAAAAAGATTAATTTAAAAGAAATTCATCACGAAGCAATGGAATGTTACGTAGACAGTAAAAATAATATATTTGAGGAGCGCCTGTGTGGCTCAGTTGGTTAAGCATCCAACTTCGGCTCAAGTCATGATCTCACAATTCATGAGTTCAAGCCTCATGTCTGGCTCTGTGCTGACACCTCAGGGCCTGGAGTCTGCTTTGGATTCTATGTCTCCCTCTCTCTCTGCCCCTCCCCTGCTCATGCTCTGTCTCTCAAAAATAAATAAATGTTAAAAAATGTTTTAAAAAAAACAGTATATTTGAAAGTGATGTAGTAATATGGGATACTCTAATTTGTTTGTTTTTTAAAGCTGATTTGCAACCAAGAGCCCCGATATCCATTTATTCCCCAGTGTCTAATGAAAGTACAACTATTATCATCACATGAGCTATGACTAATATTAAAAAATATGGGAGGGGGCGCCTGGGTGGCTTAGTCGGTTAAGCGTCTGACTTCGGCTCAGGTCATGATTTCGCAGTCCGTGAGTTCGAGCCCCATGTCGGGCTCTGTGCTGACCACTCAGAGCCTGGAGCCTGTTCCAGATTCTGTGTCTCCCTCTCTCTCTGACCCTCCCCCATTCATGCTCTGTCTCTCTCTGTCTCAAAAATAAATAAACGTTAAAAAAAATATATGGGAGAAACTGATATGTTCCCAGTTTTGAAATAAGTATCTAAAGTAGTAAATAAGACTGCAACAAAACATTAGTTTTAATAGTGACTGTAACTGGATGATAAGGTTATAGGCATTTTTTTTCTTATTTACTTTTTCCGATTTTCCAAGTTTCCTATGAACTTAGAGAAAATGTAACATAAACTTATTTAAAAGCAGTAAATAACTGGTGAGTAAATAACTCACCAATCCTTTCTGCACAAAGCCCCACTTACTGGCTGCCTCCCCCGGGTCACCACCCCCTGCGCTGTTATTCTTTTCTCTTCCCTAGCTCATCACTCGGTCACTTTCACTTGTCTGTCTCTTAACCCTTGGCAGTCCCACACTCTTTGGACTTTCTTTTGTTCCCATTGTCCAGCTCCCATCCCTGGGAAAAGGTTACTCTACTGAGCATTGCCTGGAAAGACCCCAAAGCCACTAGTGTTTGGTAGAAAATTAGTCCTCTTACAACGAAGCAACTGCCAGCCACTGTGTAGCCTTATTACTTATTTTCTGTTGGTCCTTGATGCTCGGCCCACATGGGCTGCTAGGTAGCTTCTTTCACGTCCAAAATCCTCTCCTTCTCCCACTTCACCTAGTGAAATTAAGTTGTTCCTAGCCATTGCCATCACACTCCTCTTCCTCCCTCCTCCTCCCCCTTTCCTCTCTCATGTCCTCCTTTTTTTTTTCTTCCTCCCCATTTCAGAGGTTCACTTATCTTTCTCAGTTGCTGATTAAATATCCCTTAGGATATTTAATTCTTCAATTAGCATTTCCAATGTATACAACTTTAAGCTCAGTCTTCCCAATCAGTAAACGTGCTCAGGTCTCTTTATTTTCATTACCAAAATTCACCAAAGACAAGAGTGTCATTTATTTACTCAGTCTTTGGCTCCCTTATGTCCTGAAGCTGCTGCTCCCTCTAGAGATGCCCAAAGAATTGACAATACCAGTAAGGTGCATCTGGCATGCACTCGACTCTCCGGACCGTCCGGCCCATTAATTCCTTCCTTAGTTTCCCACGTGTTACATTATTTTATCTTTAGTATAGCACTTATTTTAATTTTGGACAAGAAAATGTGCAAAAGGTAACATGTCTAGAATTTGCCACTGGTACGTGTCTATCCAAATAGTCGTTTTCTATAAAGCCTTGTACCAATCTGAAGTCCTAAAGTTACAGTGTGATGTGTGGGTGGTATCTTCACCCATTTATCTACGTGGCTTCAGGTCTTCTCCAAAAGCACCCCGTCAGTGAGGCCCCTGTGACCACCCAACCAGCGTTGGTCCTCTTTACTCTCCAGCCCCTTACTCTGCATGGCCCTTCTTCATAGCGTTAATCACCACCACAAGTTACTATTTTCCCTGCTCCCAGACGTAAGCACTTACAGTTATAAATGGTTCCAGCTCATTGTAGCTACCCAACCAGCCTTTAAATAACTGAACAAAGACTGAGTGAGCTATGCTAAAAATTCTGATATGTGCTCACTTGTACTGTTTTAAAACCTCATGTTGTCTTTCAGGGTCATGCACGGAGTCAGGGCAAAAAGTTCCAGGGACAGGCAGATCAACCTTTCAAAACTTAAAAGGTGTGCTCCCAGTCCACAGGCCTGCATTTGGAGAGAGATACTTTGTGTATCAATGGCTTGAATCACCGCCTGATTTTTCAGCCAGTGCTGCATAACTGTTTCTCATCACATGGCATTGTTGTAGTTAGTCCCCAAGCTTTAAAGCAGTGAAAAGGCAGAATGCATATGTGTGTGTTTGCAAGTGCCTCTGTAACCAGACTCCTCTATATAACTCCTTTTTAAAATATAGTATGTCGACAACATCTGCTCCTGAAATGGAGATTTGGCTCGAATGCTAAGAAAATAAACATGGCAGCTCCACTAGATACTGGCAACCGGTTCCTGCCCCATGGACAGGCTGCACAGAAGATTCATGTATATAAAATAGTATATTAAAGTAAACTTACAAAAGCAAAGAGCAATCATTGCAACCATAATTTTTTCTTCCTCTTTGGGATTCTAATTTTAAAAGCATTAAAGAAGACAGCTGCTCATGCTGTGATATGCGCTAAACAGCCTGAAGGATGGAAAAAAATATATTTGTAGCTCATAATAACTATTGACCTTTCTGATATACAATGTTCTCTGTGTTAGCTATTCGGTTCTATCAACAGTGAAGATTGAACATGACTTTTTAATAGAAAACATGGGGTTTCGAGCTGCCTTCACAAAGGTGTTTATGTATTGTTATTTTGTTTTGTACTACAAAGACCAAGTCCTGATGCCCTTTGTCTGACATCATGTTTGTCGTTAAAAAAAAAAGAAAGAAAGAAAGGAAAGGAGAGAAAAAGAGAGGAAGGAAATAAAAGAAGGAAACAGAAAAGGGAAAAAAAGCCTCAATGTTATTGAGTATGTTTTATATGAGGAATTGGCTCGTAACCACTTTATAGTCGTGATAAAAGCATTGCCACACTCGATCCCATACGCAATATTGGTAATGGAATCCAACGGCATCCCGAGAGGACATGCTATATTTCTCTCCCAGAATAGATCCCTCAAGTGGCAACATTTATAGGGTGTCTCCAATAAGATTTAAAACATTTGCTTGCAGTATTCATATGGCATGTTCTTTGGAGCGTACAGCCTGCTGCGGAATGGGTCACACTGGATGTCTTGTACTCTCAAAGGCTGTCTTTACAATACCCAGTTTTTCCCCCTTGAACTTTCCTGTTGCTTAGTAGTTGTATATAGAAACACCCACTGGTAGCAGCTTGACTCTGACACCGTGTCTATTTCCCCAGAGTGGTATCATCCACAGACCGACTGCAGAGCAACTCAGCTGAACACTCTCCTCTCCCCCAGGGGACAGCCTCACCAAGTAGCAACCCCTGCCAGGAGTAGGAAACCTGAAAGGCAACCCTATGCATTATGATTCTCATCCCAGGCAGGCAGATATGGCCGAGGAGCTTGTGCTGACGGGTGGCATGGGTTGGCAGATTTTTTTTTCCTTTTTTTTTTTTTTTTTTTGGCCGATTATTCTTAATGTGACATGGAAAGAAGTTTATTACATCATTATTGAACCACAATTATTTTCACAGCTATGCTCTAGAGTTTCAGTTAATGATTCACAAGTTTCTAAACAAAGCCGAAGACTCACAACTGAGTGGGAGCAGGAATCAGCCCTAATGAGACTTTGACAAATTCGGGGGTTGGGGGGGGGGGTTGTTGTTTTACTTTAAGAGCAAGCACCAGAGCCGATGGAGCCTGATTGCTGATCCTGGCCTCACTGGCTGCAACTGTATTTGTATGATATCCACAAGGTGGTGCAACTTGTGTTCACAGAAAATGGTGGGCACTGCCTTGCCACAGTGGCCAATGATCTGGGTCAAGTCTGCCGAAGACTGTCACTCTCTTCAAAGTTGCCTGGCACGTGACCGAGAAGGACAGGCCAGTGAAATGAAACCAACTCTCAAAAAGAGAACAAAGTATTCTCTAATTCTGGGGGACGTCGGGCCAATCCTTTTTTAACTACCAAACCATTGGTCCATGACTCTCAAAATAACACTTTGCAGAACATGCTTCCTTAGAGATGAATACAAGGAGGGGACATAGGATTCCCTCTCCTCAAACAAACAACAACAAAAACCGCCAAGCCTTGGGACAAGATGCTTTGTGAGAGTGGCATGGCAGGGGTAAAGGGAATAATTATTCTTAAAAGAAAGCATCTGACTATTTATTCAGCACGCAAACTGAGTGACTACTTATGTGAAACACAATCCTGGGCACTTGTGGGAGCATGGGTGGGGAGGGGGGGCGCGGTGCATAAGGGAAGCTGGAGAAGAGCAGGGAGAAGATACAATGATAGACAAGCAAGACTTCAGGCCTGCCTTTCAAGATCTCCCAATCTTGTAGATGACACTGTTGATAGCATCGTTTGCAAATTGCACATTTTAAAAAATCAATTGAGCGTTTACCTTCGAGAACACAAACCCCACTTACAAAAATCAGCATTGCAGGTAGTTTTTCATGTGTAAGTGAATTCATCGGGTACCGACACTGGGGGCAATGCCTTCCTTCTCACTATTACAGGAGTTTGACCCCTGTACATAGTTGTCACATACCGAAACAAGGCTGTGACGTTTCCAAAAGGAGGTTCTATGTGGATGCAATATTAGTAATCATTCATTGCGCAACAAATCACCCCAAATATTTTGCTTAAAAAAAAAAGCTATCTCACATAGTTTCTATAGGTCAGGAATCTGGTAGCACTTTTGAGAAGTTCTAGCTCAGGGTCTTTCCTGAGATTGCAACACAAGTCAAACTCAGAGCATAGTCATCTGAAGATTTGACTGGGGCAGGCCTCACGTCTAAGCTCACTCATGTGACTGTGACTGACTAGGAAGCCTCAGTTCCTCATCACATTGGCCTCTCCACCGGATTGCTCAAGTGTCCTCACAACATGGCCTCCAGCTTCCACCAGAGTGAAGGACCCAGGACAGAGCCACCAAGAAGCCATTCTGCCTGTCATGACTGAGTCATACACCACCATTTCCACCATGTACTATTTATTAGAGGTCAGTCACCAAGTCTAGCCCACACTGGAGGGGAGAGAAAGGAGGCTCTGCCTTTTGGAAGGAGGAGTATTGGAGATTTTGTAACACTTTAAAATTACTACGCTTGTCATTGTGGGTAAACATAAAACCTGCTGGGATAAGATCTGTGAGAAAAGATTTATTTACCATGTTTGTCCTACTATCAGGAAACAAGGTTGGGAAGATCTTATTAAAGTCAACATTTAATGAATATTAGTTATTGAACATATTAGACATATGTAAATACATGTCTGTATACATGTGTGTATATGTATAATTTTTGCTCTGGGAACAAGGAACCATGGTAGGTGCTAAAAGGGATGAAAATTAGACATGTCTCAGCCTCGCCACCCATACCTAGGGTAGGAGATAAAATGAGGATATGAGTAACTCTGGGGATAGTATATTGGTACATCATGATCTTTGGGGTCAGACAAACATTATCTCCTGTCTGTGTGTTCTGCCACTATCTGGAAGAATTGGACAACATAGACTGTTTTATATAATAAAGATCTAGTATTTGTATCAGTCAGTATGGGCTACCTTCTGCTGCAGTAAAAAAACAATTCTGAGATTATAACAAAAATTTATTTCTGTGAGAGTTGGCTGTGGGTTCTGTCCCACGCTCTCTTCATTCTAAGACCCAGGCTGATGGAGCAGGCACCATCTGAAATGTTGATAGTCACCATGGCAGAAGGAAAGAGAAAGTACCTCTTTCTACTAAGGGACTGACTCTTTTCAAAAATTACACCTGGAAGTGACCCATGACCTTGGTTCACCTTTTCATTGACCACAGAAAGCCATATGAGTATGTACGGTAACTTCCAAGTGGCTTCCAAGTGGCTAAGGAAGAGCAGGAAAACGTCTGTAAGAAAAGAAACAACTTGTAACATACTTTGACATGTACTCATTCTAACGTCTTAAAATACAGCAGTATCTAACAAAGCTAACAGCATATGCCAGTGAATAATTTGGCTTTATCAAGGTAACTGCAAAATGGACAAACATCTCTTCCCTTGTCTTGTGAAAGTCATTTTGGTTATTTGCATTTTGGTTTGTCCTGTACGCACAGAACCTCTGAAAAGGGAAAGATTCGTTTAGGCAATGAGGTAGGAAAAGAGTATATTTAACTTCATATATTAGCGATGTAGCCCAACTTCTCTTCTTCCTCAAAGGGAAACTTTGTTCACAATTGAAGAGGAACGGTGTTTTCTCAAAACTTAATTTTCCTTTTCCCTCCCTCCTCCATCAGGATTCGGTGCCATTTGCAGAGTTCTGACACTAGATTGTCCCGAAAACGTTTGTGGTGCATGAGAAAGAAAAGCCCTCTTTATGCTCGGGCCCCGTATATTGACAGAGACCCTGGAGAGAGTGTACTACGTGTTTGGATGAACCTGACCCTGGGATTGGCCAGTGAGAACTAGATGGTTCTCAGCCACCTCCTCCTCCTCCAGCTCCAGCTCCCCCATCACCTCCTGCCCCTGCATCATAGTGAGGCAGCAACTACAGTGCTAGTTAGGGATTCATCAACAAATGCATAATAATGCAGATATGATTTCACATTATGGTGGCATTTGCCAACGTAAAAATTATTATAACGTCGCTATAAATTTTTCTGTAAATTTTACAAAATATGCAAAAACTGACATTTCAAGAGCTGAGATAATTTAGATTTATTAAAAAGTTGAGGCCCTTGAGATTCAGCAAAAGAGAGTTAATTTTTTTTATCTAGCTTTTAGTTGTGTGGGTCTTGTTTTTGTTTTGTTTTTCAGCTCCTTGTTTATAATTCATGGGTCAAAACTGGCCACATCTGGGCTTGACCACTTAATCCATTTTTACCCATAAATTTCTCCTGTGTCTCAGGCAGCAGATATAACTTCTCTGAATCCCAAATTTCTTATCAGAGCATGCGGCAATCATGGCCTGCTTCAAAAAGCTGACGCAAAAGCATCTGATACCTAGAAAGCATTCTAAAATGTTTCTTTGACCTAGACTGGTCCCGCTGTCTTTACAGAGCACCATTCTTAAGGACACCTCTGTCATCACTCTGCCCTCTTCACACCCACCCCCAATACACACACATACATATCTGCATGCATGTGTACACACACATACACATACACACACGCATCTTCAATGTCACAGTCATGTTGCACATCACCAAGGCCATGCTCTCTCCCAATAGACCCTTCATCAAAATCATGCTTCTCACCTGAGACACTTAGAAAACTGCTCTTCTAAAGTTGCCCCTCTTGTCTGTCACCTGCAGATAATACACCTTTTACATGAGAGATGCCATTGCAGAGCCCAGATAACCAGAGTGTGTTTGCTAGCCCTTGAGGCAGCACGGCCCTGGCATGCGAGTGCCGTGCATGAGTTTGTTATGCGTCCCTTCGAAAGAGACAGCGTGGAGCGTTACTCCAGCCCCATCCCCACAACTAGAAAGCCCTATGGAATTACAAGAGAAATCTTTATCAGAAATCAAACTCTTTTCTAAGACCTCCCCCACTTTCTCCTCAACTCTCCATTCCCCCATGGTCTGAAATAAAGCTTGGAGACCAGTTTAGATTTTAAATCTCAGCTTCAATGGAGCAAAACCTGACCTCAGCATTCCTCTCACACCAGTTGTCCTGGGTTTAATTAACGCCGCCCCTGTATGTTTAGGCAATTACTGTTGTAACACACGGGGGGGGCTGTATGCAGGGCCTCAGTCAGGGCATGACGCAGTGTTTGGCCTCCACGGCTCATACAAAGCTTGTCACCCAGCGGGAAGCACCCGTGCCACCGTCTCTAATGTGCACACTAAGTGTTTTACTATGCAATGCTACATACTGCAAACAGTAATTCCTAATGATGCCTGAATTACTCTTCTATCGTTAGGTGGCTCCTTCCTCATGGGGTCAGGGTAGCCAGCACCCTAGCCCTAAAACCTATTTCACTTCTGCGGGAACTTTCATTTTTTCCTCAGCTACTACAAACACAATCTTGCTGAACGGAGCTGAATTTTTAAGGCTGAGTTTGTGCTGTGGATTCTGATGGCTTCACGTTAGTTCAAGTCTCTGAGGACCAGTGCCAATAAATGTGAAAGGGACAACAGTAGATTGGCATACTTTTCCATTTCCACCAGGATGAAAAACTGCTATAAATTAAGTCTAACCTTAAATGTATAATCTGTCCTTGGGAAGGAGAGAGAGAGAGAGGGAAAAAAAAAAAAAAAGGATATAGCATCTTCAAGCTCTCGGCAAGCCTTACGAGAAAAAATTGGTTCTAAGGGTCTCTGATCTTGTGTTTTAGTAAAATAGAACTGCACGGCTGACTGACAGTTCTGATCTAAAGCATTTACGTTTAAGTTTTGATCTCTCTGCTTTTGATTAAAACTAATGAGCTCATTTAATTCAAAATGGGAATCTCTGATAAGAGAAATAAGGTTGATGTGATTGGATTAGAGGGGCAAATTAAACTCTTAGAGCAGAAGTTTGTGCTTATATAGTGTATTAAAAAGCTGTTGGCGTATTATGGCGTGTTAGATGATGAGAAAAATTTCATAGTAATTCATATTTAATCAGAAGAAATGAAAGTACTAAATATAACATGGCTCTGCTTTTCCCTCGAGTGATAAAAAGCTGTACATTTAAAATGACATCAGATCCATGCTCTCTAAAACAAAAAAAAAAAGAGAGAGAGAGAAAATCTTAAGAGAGACACATAAGAAAGGGACACTTGTCAGTGGTTCCCTCACCCCAGAATAGAAGTGCCACCAACATTGCAAAATATAGTCCTATTTAGACAGCAGTGATACAAGGAAAGCCACAGACCCAACAGCAAGGTTTCTGTTATTACAATAGCTCCTGTTCTTTCATCTGAGTATCACATTTCATATATTTTTTTAAAAGGCATTTCTTTCCCTTAGAAATACATGGAATGTATTTCTTAAAGTTAAAAATCTTGTTTTGCCTGTTTGTCTTTGTGTTTTAATAACTGTTTTCACATATGTTAATTCTTAAATGTCCCTTTATGACACATATTTCTCTACCCTCCCCCCAGAAAAAGTTAGCATTAGTGGAAAGCTTCTCAAAACAAATCCTGTTTACTGATGGATATATATACACACACACACACACACACACACACACACACACATTGGATGGATATATGGATATATATATATGGATATATATATATATATGGATATATATATATGGACATATATATATATGGATATATATATACACACACACACACACAATTTTTTTAAATTTTAGACTCCAAAAACAAATTTAAAACTTTAAAGTACTATTTTAGAAGAGTCAACTTTGACAGCACTGATTAGGCCAAAAAATGCCAAAATTAATTTTTTTTTTTTTTTGCAGGAAAACACTTAAACTTATAAAATACTTTAGAAAATAGATTTATGGTGCCTCGTGGCCTGTTTGCATACGGGTGCTTTTAGATCAACAAGACTGCAAACTACCAGTTTAAGTTTCAGAAGTAAAGAAGTATTCCACTTAGTCTAAAAATGTATAAAGGGTAGAGCAACTGTCTTGCTTCAGGGAGGAGACTATTCTTTGTTAATATCCTGTTCAGATTAAGGCAGGGAGCAAGCTGCCATTAGTGACAAGAAAGGACAATTGATGGTGGTGGTGGTCTTTACTTGTCTCTGTCTATACTTTCCATGCTAAGCCCTCTATCGTAAGTCAGTTGAGAAAACTTTATGCTTTCTTATTCCCCACAATGAAGAAAACTGACTCAGGAGGGCAAGGACACTGGCCAGGAGATAGTTTCTTGCTTCTCAGAGCTGCCCAGTGGGCAAATGTTACGAGAAGGGATTCACAGGGAAAACAAAGAGCAAGTTCTCCTTACTCTTCATCAGAAGCCTCTCTGCCGCAGTCTTGGTTGATTCCCTAAATCTATAGTGTCCTCCATGTTCATGACTATTCTCTCCATGTGCACAGGCCAGGTGGCAAGGTAGGCTTCCATTACTTCATACTTTAGGCCCTACTTAGGGAGTTAAAAGGTCTGAAAAGCTCCTGCTGGAAACTGGAACAGAGTTACTTTGGATTCATTAATTTTTCTTTTTTATTTTCTGCAAAGTAAACATTTTCTAAATGAAGTAAGTGGATTACCATGCTCTTAGCACCTGTCACTTATGTTTAGTGAACCCAAGGATTGCACCTGAGCAGTAGCTGTGAGGGGCTGTGTAGACATCTAAATCATGTGTGTATATATTTTTGTATTCTTCAGTGGAGTCAACCAGCCCCAGTCTGCTAACCACTGACAACACCCTTGAACGTTCC
Organism: Puma concolor; assembly: GCF_028749965.1. Lineage (NCBI taxonomy): Eukaryota > Metazoa > Chordata > Mammalia > Carnivora > Felidae > Puma > Puma concolor. The sequence goes on along the minus strand of NC_141672.1, from coordinate 65,512,374 downwards.
TTTTTCATCCGAATGAAATCTACTCTGACCAAACGTGGCGTGCACATCAAATCATCAGGATATAAGGTAAGCTGGGCTTGGGCAAGGGAAATATTTCTGTCTCAGGTCAATCCTAGGTCACTTGCATGGAGTTTCCCAGCTGCTTTGGGACCACATAATTAACGCCTATGATCTTGAGCAGCCCGTAGGATTCTTAGTGGTTTTCCCGTCTCAAGGTAGGGGCTTCATTACATGACTCGTTCTCACTTCAGACATTGCCGAGGCACTAAATGCCTCAATATGGTGTCTTTTCCTGAAACACTTGTTAATAATGCACCAGGGTCTTCAGCACTCGCTAGAAATTCACTTTGATGGAGAAAGTGAACCAAATTCATAGCAGTCCTTAAGGTGAGTGTTCTAGAATGACTAGAGGAATTCCACTTCTCTCTTCAAATTCCCCCTTTCTCTTTCGGTAAAGACTATCCATTTTAATAATATCTTGGCCGCCCAGACTCATACGTGTGAAAAAAGAAAATCAGGTTAGGCATCAGGACTCTTCATTGTAATTACACTTACTCCACATCGGTCATACCTTGGCAGACACAGGACGCTCAACATACAGAGTACATGTTCCCCACAACAGCAAGGACCAAGTCTGGAGTCATAATCTACATTATCGTCCTTTTAAGGGTAAGAATATAAAGCCTCCTAATCTTGGGAAATTCCAACACTTGAGTTACCATAGCAACATAAATTAAGACCTATGAAATTTATGACACGCCTTTGGCAACCTGAATCTTATCAATTTTACAATACACCAACCCGTCTCTCAAACAACATTTACCATATATGGGAGGACCAACAGCAACAGAATGGACTGTAGATGTGGCCGGCATGACCTTTTCCAATTTAGGGTTGAGAGTTTCTGACAACTCGGTTCTTTAGGGTGACCGTAGCATTGTCAGAGATGGTAATAGTCATTAAGTTGTTGGGCTTAAAAACCGTATACAAGTCACCAGAAACCAGCAGCTGTGTGAAAGTCAGAACCAGGTACTCTTTCTGACATGAATTCTTCAGAGACAAAGAGGAAGGAGGTGGGGAAGCAGGCGTTTCCATGAACGACCTTTAGCTGAGCTGGCCTACCGTCGGAAAGGCACAGGTGGAACGTACCCTTAACCTTTAACAGGGTTCGAAGCGAAGGAGAGGCTCAGGGCGGCTCTGCCTACAGGCGCTTTACCCTTCAGAGGCCCGTTACAAAGGGATACCGTGGAGGGAAAAATCCAAACTCTATCCTCGGGACTATTTTTATTTTTCCTGCCTTACTGAACACAATACATTTATTCGTTATTAAAGCATTAGCAAGTTTGAAATTTCTACAAGCAAACTACAGGTGTAGCGCTTAGTGTCATTTTAATGCTAGAAAGATCCATTCTAGTTTTAGGAGTTGTAAGGCTTCCTTTCACCTGTTTTCTGTCTTTCAGCTTTTAGTTTGTCACTTTTAGTGGTTTTTACTGGTTTTTAGGGGGCATGTCCCAGGAAAGAGGAAGGGTAGGACAGGCAAAGTGTAGTTAGAAAACGTAATATGGAGTATATTTCAGTATCATTAGAAAATTTAATTTTTTGAATGATAAAAAATGACTGCTTTCACGTGACCAACTAGAGATCATAAAGCCTTGCAAAATTTGGAATCTACAAAAAAGTGGGCTGTGCAAGTGGAGAAATGCTTTGTATTTCAGTCCAGGCAAGAGACCAGGTAGCTTGCATTCTTTTTGTTTTGCCATATGGTCAGCTCAGTAAAGCGGTTTTTGCTGCATGACCTGAAATTGGACAGGCTCATTTCCTAAATATTAATAGATCATTCAACAAATTTTTATTGAGTTACCAGTCTGGAGCCTGTTCTAGATCCCGTAATCCAGCATTAAACAGTAAAAAGTCCCTGCTTTCATGGTACTTAGATTCTAACAGCGGGAGACAGACAAGAACAACAAATAATGAAGGTGATTTCAGACAGCAAAAAAGTCCAAACGAACAGTAACTACTACTTATGCATATTACAATATGCTCGGCATGATGCAGTGTCTATGCAACTCACAACTATCCTAGAAGAAGGTACTTTTATTGCTCCCACTCTACAAGTAAAGAAAATAAGGCTAGAGGTTAATCAGCATACCCAACTTCACACAGCAGAGGGACAGGGCTGGGCTTTGAACTCTGTGAGTCTGGCTCCACGCCCTATGCACTGAACCACTAGGCTAACTATTTTGCTGAGAGTAAAGCAAAGGTGGTGAGTGTGGCTGGTGGGGACCACTTTGGATACGAGAGTCGCGGAACATCCAGCTGAGGAGGTGACTGTCACCTATGAGTGGTAAGTGAGAGCAGGACCACTATGGAAACAGAACAACAGTGTTTCCAAAGCTCCTGGGGTTTAGGATTAAAGACACCTTGCTGTAAGAAGGCACCTTCAAGAAACAAAATATGAAAAGGGACAACCATGAACATCCAGGACTAGAAAAGAGAAGTTATTCTGGCTTCCATCAAACCCTGTAGTGTTAAAGTGATCACACTCCTCTGACATACCCTATCAGTCCGTCTTTCTCAAGACTTCATGAAAGTCTCCATCTAGTACTGTACCCCCTGCCCAGGAGTGCTAATGTGAGAGTTGATTCATCCCGTCTTCCCCCAATAGGACGAACCGTTCAACAGATCCAGCCCTACCCCTCCTCCTCCACGATGCCCTTGCCTCATTAATTAACCTTGTCTGCAAGTTAGCAGAAGAGCTGATGAGAAGCCATGACATGACACACAGCTGAATAACATCCCTATTTATCTGTTCATTCTCAGTAAATAAATCTAACAGCTTATAAAACATTCAAATAAAACTGGTAATCACCCCAGCACCACACAATAAGCACAAATAAAAAGAAGCAGTGATGATAATTTCACCATACTCCCAATATTCCTCTTAATTTATTACCATTGTTTGCTCCTTTCTTTTCTCATAAAGCTCCAAGATGTTAAGCCATGGCTAGTGCAGGTCATTATACTTCTCTCCAGTTTTCCTGTGACCTTGGCACATGCAACTTTTCTGCCTTGGTCCATCATCTTACGTGCCACGCTTTCTTTAGTGTTGTTATTATTACTGGCAGTAATAATAGCAGCAAAGATAACACTTGTTAAACATGGACTCTGCCACGAGTACTTTGCCAAACACCTCGTATCTTATCCAATCCGTACAGCATTTAAAACCTTCCTCTGTGCCAGGCGTTGTTCAAACTTCACATTCTATCATTATGCCCATTGTGCAGGTGGTGAAACTAAGGCTTTAATAGGCTCAGTATTGGCCCATGTTGGCATAGATCTTAAGTGTAGTTACTGAGGAGCCAGGATTGGCCAGGCAGTGAGGCTCCAGAGCCTGCCCTCTCCACCCTCGGTGTCACTGCTTAACAGATCAAGTCCACAGAAAAGCTCAGCATGAGCTAGACCTCAACATATGGAAAATTCTTCTACATTTTGAAAAGAAAAACCTCTTGACCTGATTAAGACCTTCTCTTTGTGGCTCCGCATATCCGACAGCACTCCTTGATGGAGATTCGCAGAGATTTACCTTCCTTCCCAGGGATTTTAACACCCACCCAGGTACCCGTAACCAAGAATTCTAGCCAAAGAAGAGCCACTCTGAGTCTGAGAATTCAGGCATCAAGTGTGATATAGGTCACTGTTGCTTCTGTTCCCTGGGCCTCAGGAAAGTTGCCCTCATGCCAATGAAGTTTCCCAGCCTCGAGCTGACATTTAGTTGTCTCTGTCCTCATTTGCTTTGAAATCCACTGTCGCACGTTATCTGGACCAGCCACTTTTTATGCCTCAGGGGCTTCTTGTTGTGTAGGCCCCATTGTTGGCCACATATCTTAGCCTAACACAGCTCTCCTTTAAATTGCACTGCGTCAATATTCTGCCTTCTAGATTAGGTCTATGTCTGGGGGAACTTACTAGGTATAGACGGGGTAAAAGGAGATATGTAATCAGGGAAATTAGAGAAGTAAAGACTAATTGGGTCGCCTCCTTAGCTCCTGTCTTTGGAGAATAGTTTCCGTTAGCATGGGACTGTCAGTTTTCTAATCTACTCTTAAATGCCCACCAGCACCACTGTCATTTCTGGAGTTTTTATCCACACACATTACGATGTCCTAACTCTAATGGCACAGCAGAGCATCCTGGGCTGGGAAACAAAGACAAAGGGAGAGAATCTCTGTCATGTTTACATAATGCTGAGAAGGTCGCTCAATTTGCCACACAGGTGAAAATCCTCAAATGCCGAGGGTTCCTGCTATGACATATATGAACAGCTTACTAAGGGAGGAGAAGGGAAGTCCAGATTTTTAAAAAATTAATTAATTAATTTAAAAATAAATAAAAATAAAAACAGCCCCTATCTGGGATGATTTGGGTATGGATTTGCCCGTAGCTAAGTGTCCAACTAAATGATTTCTGTAACCTATCCCGTCTCCTTATAATATAGAGTCAGAAACCATAAGTAATAGAGAAAACAATTTGTAGGTTCACTAGTTTATAAGGATTGCCAATATACCTCAGCTCTAAGAGTACCTGTATCTAGACGTGAAGTAACAAAAGCAAAAAAAAAAAAAAATGAGAGGATGCTAATTAGCTAAAGAAAACTCTTTGCCTTCTCTAAGCACGGAGCTGCCTTTTAAATTAGAACTTGTTCGGGGCGCCTGGGTGGCGCAGTCGGTTAAGCGTCCGACTTCAGCCAGGTTACGATCTCGCGGTCCGTGAGTTCGAGCCCCGCGTCAGGCTCTGGGCTGATGGCTCGGAGCCTGGAGCCTGTTTCCGATTCTGTGTCTCCCTCTCTCTCTGCCCCTCCCCCGTTCATTATCTGTCTCTCTCTGTCCCAAAAATAAATAAACGTTGAAAAAAAAAATAAATTAGAACTTGTTCATTTGTTGCAATTCATGGTTGTATCTGTTCTGTGAGAAAAGACGCTTCCCTGATTTTGCCAGTAATTTGTTTTATTTGGGGTGTCATAAATCCTTTTAATGTTTTGATTACATCTGTAGAGCCTCTCCCAAGGTAAATTCATTTTGCATCAGTAAGTTCTTGAATCCCTGAGGTGAATCCAGTGATCTCAGGTTACAAAACCTTATTTAATATGAGGACATCTTTGGTTCTTATTAAACAAACAAATTAGTGCACCTCCCAGAACATATTTCACCAAAATTACAATAGTTCTTTCCTTCCTCCTCATTTTTCCTTCCCTTTTATTCATTTAGTGTTAATATATATTGAAGTCCTGTTCCAAAAAACATCAACTCCTAGAGTGACAAAATACAAAACCAAAATTTAAAAAAAAGAAATTTTTTTAAGTTTATTGATTTTGAGAGAAGGGGTGAGAGAGAGAGAGAGAGAGAGAGAGAGTGAGTAGGGGAGGGGCAGAGAGAGGGAGAGAGAGAGAATCCCAAGCAGGCTCCACACTGTCAGCACAGAGCCATGTATGGGGCTTGAACCCACCAACTGTGAGATCATGACCTGAGCCAAAACCAAGAGTCAGACGCTTAACTAACTGAGCCATCCAGGTGCTCCCAAAACCAAATTTTTTTGCACTTTGATCCCCTTAGGCAGATAATCTTCTGAAAAAGTATTTCTTAGAAAATATTGTTTAATAAAAATTAGACCTAATATTTAAAAACTATGTCTATAGTTAAGAGTTATTTTCAGTGGTAAATGGTCCTCCTTCCTATTCACTTAGGTGGGCAAGTTACATCACTAGGATTTCAATGTCAAAATCACAGCTAGGTAAATTTTAAAGTTGAAGGATTTTCATATGCAATGTATTCTTAACGGAATGTGTATATCGAGAACTCTCAAGACGATAGCAAACTAGAAGGAAATTATTACTTACAGTTCCAATCATCTGGAATTTTAGTGCTTGGTTTGCTTTGCTAATAAAGTCCACAGTAACTAAGATATCGATCTCTCTCCTTCTTGATCATCCACCACTTTAATGTGCCGCCAAAACTGGTTGACTCCACCTATCTCTATTTCCAATCTTCTAGCTTAATGCCTTTTTCTGGATCTGTTGTAAGAAATTCCCAAATTACCTCCCAAAAAGTTTTGCTTCTCCATTCCATTCTGCACCCTGCTCCCTGGAATATCTTCCCAAAGCCTCCATCACGTTTCCTTCTCCTAAATCATCACTGGTTCATAGGATCAACATATTCAAGAATCTGGTACCAGCTTACATTTTCTACTGCCATCTCCACCATTATTACTCTTTTTTTTTTTTTTTTTTTTGGAGAGAGATAAAGTACCAGTGGGGGAGGGGCAGAGAGAGAGGGAGACACAGTAGGCTCCAGGCTCCGAACTGTCAGCACAGAAGCCAACGTGGGGCTCAAACCCACGAACCGTGAGATCATGACCTGAGCCAAAGTCGGACGCTTAACCTACTGAGCCACCCAGCTGCCCCTCCATCATTCTTTCCTGGAACTGTTACTACTGATGCTCTGGTAAAATCTGTCCAGTCATCTTTCCTGAAATATACTTTAAATATTCACACTGCTATGCTTTTGGCCATGCTTTTTTCTTTTCTTAAGATGCCTTTCTGCTACACATGCATCTGGAAAATTCTTACACAACCAATATGGCATCACTGAGATATTAGGTTGTTTTTTTTTTCATCTCCTTTGATGCCCCTATTTCCTTTTCCTCTGTGCTACAACAGCTTTAAGATTTCAGCTCTCTGTGCCTCAGTTTTCTCACCTGTAAATAATAATATATAACCTGAAGAAGTTTCCTACGGGTCAAGAGAGGTAACACATGCTCAGTTAAGCATCTTCTCTCCTTTTTGTGAAGTATTATCTATAATTTCATATGAACTTCACAATAATTATTTTAGGTAATTATGTCTATTTTCCTAACTTGAAAATAGGTTAAAATGAGACAGAAATATGAATTGACTTGTCTAGGGTCACATAAGTAGTAAATAACAAAACAGAAATATCCAGATCTTCAGATTTCAAATGCCTTCTTCTTTCCAATATACTGCATTGGATCCTGGGTGATTTCTTATTCTACTTTCTCCCCTCAGCACAGTATGCTGCTTGTAGTTGCCACTCAGTAAATGTTAGTTGAATTAAATTGCATGTTCTCTTTTTTTCCCCCTGTGGTAACAATGAAAATGTTGACTGTACTGAGACGTATAACATACTACTAGAGCCCCTGCTAGTTAACGTCAGTGTCTTTTAGATGTGACCATTGGAATAGCTATGACCCAAATTGACTATACCATGATCTGTCTCACATGCCTTTATCTTGCCTGCCAGGATATTGTTCTTCTTTACCTGTGCCTTGCTAAAATCAGATTGTACCACATCTACAACATTCCTTTGAGCCGTCAGTGAGAGATTCCTTTCAGAAAACAAAAAATCAAGTCATCTTTTGATGTCACGTATTCATCATGATTTCATATTGGCATTTGGTGATTTACCATTTTCTTTCTATTAAATCATCTTTAAAGGATATTTTTCTGGATATTAATACTTTGAGACTCTTTCTGAAAATTAGGACAATATTTGCTGATACCCTGCCTTCCAGTAAACCCCATCATTTGTCACAAAGATTGCTAAAGATAAGAGAAATCTTATTACAAGGAGTTGGTTCTTTCTTTGCCCAAGTGGGTAACTGTATGCAGTGAGTTTTAAACATTTTTTATATATGTATTTTTAAAGTTTATTCACTTATTTCAAGAGGGCGAGCAGGAGAGGGGGGGAGAGAGAGAGAGAGAGAGAGAGAGAGAGAAAGAAAGAGAGAGGATCCCAAGTCTCCATACACAGAGAGAACCCAGAGCCCAACATGGGGCTTGAACTCACAAATCATGAGCTCACAACCTGAGCCAAAACTAAGAGTCCAATGCTTAACTGACTGAGCCACCCAGGCACTCCATATGCAGTGCGTTTTAACTGTAGCAGGAAAAGTATAGCTTAGAGGTATGCCTAGCACTTATTTAAGGGGCAGTGTGATAGTAGTCCTTCCCTGGAGATTTCTAAGAGCACACGCTAAACTTATCAGTTAGGGGTCTCTCTGCCTCCAAGTCAGTTGTGGACAGACTAGGTGCTACCTGGATGCTTTTCCCCATCTGAGATTCAGAGATGTTCCAAATGTCCAGACATATCAGTACTTCTCCTGAAGCCTTTGCTTCGGCTTTGTGTTGTCTTGAAATGATGACTACAGTATTCCAAACTGCACAAAATGTAACTGTCTTGTCAAATCGATAGATGAATTTTCAGAGACACCAAAAATTCTGTCAACCCATTCAGGCTTTCTAAGACTATGCATTCATTGCCTTTCAATCAACCCAGACACCCAGAATAAATTAAAGGAGAAAAAAAATTTCCAGGGTAGAACTTACAGGCAGAGGTTATCCTGATGAAAAATGCAAATAGAATAGAGAACCAATAACATCCAATTTTTTAAATCCTATTATCTCTTTTTACTCCCTGCTCACCTCCCCACAATTGTCCATTACAATGTGGTTCCTGGTGTCATTTTAAATACAACTGACATTGTTTCTGATCTTAAAGAATTTATTTCCCGTTACCAAGGCATGACAGTAGTTCTAGCTTGGGATGTGTCCTTTCTGCTGGGACTAATCAGCTCACTATTTTACCAACCAGAGGCATAATCACTAGCCATTCTGTGAAGTGTCTGTAAATTCTGTGTATGTCAATAACTGCAGTCCGAGTATGTTGCTAACTTATAGGTACTTCATTTTTCATCAGAGAGATTTTCAAAAGAAGCTAGAAATACGAGCATCCCATTTGACTAATGCTGGATCTTTTCAGGTTGGCTTTCTGAGCCTTTGGTAGCTGAGAATAATGAAAGCCGTGATCATTTTGAAAATGACATCTTTGATACAAAAATTAACAACTCTGTATGTAATCTCTTTAATGCCCTTCAGAATTATCATCAATGTCTCTGTAAATATAGTCTTAATCTGACAGTTCTTTAAATATAATCTATTGTGAGAGTTTTACCCAATAAATAAGTTTTAAAAGCAAAGTTTACAGTCTTGAAGAAATAAAAAGGCAACAACGTAAGCAGTGCGTCACTTATCGGACCCAGCACTCGATGTGTGAAATGCCCTAATGGCTATCTCTTGATCCAGTGGTCTGAAATAGCAGGTGCATAACTCTTTACAGATTGCAAGGGCTTCCAAACTACTCTCTTTGAACTTCATTCCTTCAAAATTGCCATACCAAAGAGTGATTAAGCACTGAGCTATGATGTCCGACAGCCGCGGATTCAGACTTAGTCTTGTCATTTCTAACTCAGTGATTTTAAGTAAATTGTTTAACTTTCTTAACCATCTATTTCTTCTCTTGTTAAGTCTCAGTAGAACCTCCTTCATAAGGGTCTTGTAAGATACAGTGACATAATGTAGGTAGAGTACTACCCCAATGCCTGACCCACAGTAAGCATGCAATACATGTCCATATGTGAGGCTTAATGTTTATGGAACTCATATTGTGAATTGATCTAGACAGTCCAAAATCTTAACTTCTACACCTCTGCATATGCACTTGTAACTATGGAAAATAGTAATTCATCAATTATGTTTCAGATTACTTCCTACAAGTTATAGGAGCTCTAGAATAATGAATGATTTCTTCTGAATGTAGAAAATGTGTTTATTTCTAGGAAATTTCTCCCTGATCAAGTGTCTTGAATATTCATTTGAATTTAAGAGACAAAATATGACTGAAATACATCATTGGTCCCTTTAATAAAAAAGGGACATGGTACATGGTTGTTTTTTTGTTTTTTGTTTTTTGTTTTTGTTTTTTTTGGAATTGATTTAGCCTCGTGGCAAGGCTAATACAGCCCTTTAATGTAAGAAAGGAAGTAGAGGCAAGGCCAGTTTGATGTTGTTCATCCCTGGAGCTTCTAGACTCCTGTAACCCATAAAGCTCTACAGTTTGGTTAAAGTATCTTATCTATATGCACATGAATTGAACCCTCTGGGTAGGCAAGCTTCCACTGTGGCTTCAACCCAACCTGTATCTCAGACGTACTATACAACATTCTAGAATAAATTGTGTTGACTCATTCCCAATAAGGGAAAAGAGCCAGGATTCTGGACTTCCTATCTTTTTATATAGTAACTTCCTTGAGGGACAAAGAACTAGTCACATCTTTCCTATCTCTCTATGAATGCCCTCCCACCATCAGACTAAAAGAATGGCCCATTGCAAAGTGCTTTGCCTTACAAGCCTGTTACTTAAACAAAAGAATCATCTGTATTATCGGGTCACCTGGGTGACTCAGTCAGTTAATCATCTGACTCTGGGTTTCCGCTCAGGTCACGATCTCGCAATTCATGAGATCTCACAATTCATGAATTCGAGCCCCGCCTTGGGTTCTGAGCTGACAGGGTGGAGCCTGCTTGGGATTCTCTCTCTCCCTCTCTGCCCCTCCCCTGCTTATGCTTGTTCTCTCTCTCTCTCAAAAATAAATAAATAAACTCAAAAAAAATCATCAGTTATTATCATTTCTCAATCCACTGTGGGTGTGTGTGGATATGTGTGTGTTGTTTCTGAACTACCAGTGGGCAATGGATATCTTTAAGTTACATATTGGAAACATCAATTTCAGCTCATTGCTGGCAATGGTTTACAGAACCAATCCATGTAAGTTATCACTGAACTGATAGCAGTATTTATACCTCCATTTCACCACAGCTTTTATACTTTCTTCTTTCATTTTTTCGATTTTTTATTTAAACTCTATTTATATACCTTCTTTTTATTCTCCCTGGAGTATAGACTGTCCTCACACAGTCCCGTGGGCCACACTTGCATTTCGTTCAGATTTCTGCCCCAATGTCACTTCCCTGACCACCCCATCTAAAATAGCTCCAGCACACCCCCCATACCCCACCATCTGCTTCATCCTGCTGCCTTATTGTTTTCCATAGCACTTAACACAGTCTGACCCTACATTGTAAATTTATCTGTGTATAATTCATCTCCCCATCACAGTGTAAGTTGAAGCTCCTGCAAAGAGTTTCAGTGACATAGTAGAAATTCAAGAAACATTTGTTTAAAAATGCATTTATAAATAACGGACATCATTTGTACAAAGGCTAGAATATATTCCTTCCTTACGTCAGTAGGCTAGTTCCTTAAAAGGGGATTTAGAGATGAGAATGTGCAGCCACTGGGATCCTGTAACTTTTCAAGTTTCCGGGCTCAATTGCCGGGAAGATAAGTGGAAGGTTTCTTCCTTTCTCTTTCAGAAAGGCTGTGCTAATGGTTGACATATTTTAAGACCTATTTTTCATGCTATCGTGTTCAGTTTTTTTTTAAAAATCAACGTGAATTTAACTTGTACCCCACTTGTACCCAATTCTAGTGGCTAGAACTCTGGAAGCACCCTCAAGAGTCACTTGATTATTAGTTGGTAGTTCTGAATATATTTAACAGTCCTCAACAGCCCCTTGTCAAATGTCCTTCAAACTCATGGCTCCTCGTAGAAGTCATCGAAACAGACTGGCTTCATAGGGGCACACCTGGTGAGGGAGTCAGAAAATGTCATCCTTCTGCCAGCACATTTCTGTGTGCTTGCCATGCAACATTGGACGGACACACTGATTATTCTGGGCTTCTGTTTCCTTGCTAAAAACCAAGACACAAGAGGATTTGCCTCCAGTGCTCTTTAGTCACTTGTGGGGTGAGATTGCATCCTTTTTAGTGCTACTCTCTACACTGGGGTGAAAGCCCCGTGGGACTCTCTGAGTGGAATGGAATAGAGAGTCTGCCTAATCTAGAGCAACTCCACTCTTGGAAAGAGAGAGCTGAAAACTGCCAGCAAATTCTAGCAAAGGCCACCCAAAGTTACCAAGAGCTGCCATATTGCCTCATGGCCAGTGCTGGCTAGAAAATCGGAAATATTCCAGGAAACATTTAAGCAAATCACTGCTGCAAGGGAGAAGAGGTCTGTGGAAGATTCTGTAATTCTTAGGTGAACTTTTGTACCTTGTCCTGTGTAGCAACTATGAATAGACCATTCTTGGAGAAATCAAGTGAGGTCTCAAATTGAGCGCGAAAATAAAATAATACTTTGAGAGTAAATCTCTTGCCTTATTCGATGAGCAGCAAAATTTTTGTTTCCTTACTCACTTTAACACAGTATGTACTCACTCCTCTTTTTATGCCAAATAAAACACGTTATTATTAAATTCATCTATCTCCCCCTTTAATTTTTCTTTTTTGCAGTTGGCTTAGTGGTGAACATCTCTGTCAGCATTGTCTGAAATGGTTGTAAGTTTCCAGTTGAAGGGAACTGCAACTTTTAACCTACCTGAAATAGCCCTGAAGACAGTTGAGTCCTAGGCAAATGGTCTTTAATGCTGAATGGAATTAACAATACTCTGATCGTCAAATCCCTCATAGGAAGGTAACATGGAAATGTAGAACATTCTTATTCTTGAATTATAGTTTTGTTATAAACTCCAGTCTTCTCTATGAAACATATCTTTCTTTCTCTTTCCACTGGAAAGATCTGGAGAATGATACAACTGGTCTGAGGACACAGAGTTGCCAGATCCCAAGCACCTTGGTACAGTGGAGGAAGGTTAAGTTCTGTGGGTATGATCTTTAGGACACCAAAGTGGCAGCGTCTAGTACCTCCATGTTCTCAAGCACTCAGAGAGCACTGTAGGTCAGCCACAGTGAATTAAAACCCAGAAGGCGATGTGGATTGACCGCAAGCCAAGTCAGCAGGTGGAAAGGGAGTGAAGTCCAGAACCAGTAGACCATACTGTCCCTGTCTCATAGAGGGCTGACAGAAGGCTAAGCCTTGAGAGGCCCCTTGTCCAGTCCTTCTTCCCACACAGGTCTCCCCTTGGGAAAGCACCACTAGAAATATACCACAACAGCTCATGAGACATTTGGGGCCCCCAAAAACCTTTTCCCTCCTGCATACATAAATCATACCTCCTAATCACACCATCCAGTCCTAAAAACTTTAAAAGGATGGTGCTCTGTGAGTGAAAATTCATAGGCACCTGCTCTTGATTTACTTCCTGCTTAGAATAATTTTTACACAGCTGTAGTATCACGGAGCGACTCCGTTCACAGTACCCAACAGTGAGGCTCAGACGAGAAGGGGTATGTTGGATGTTTGGGTTATAATGATTTCAGCTATTCCTCTTTTTTTACGGCATCATTAGTAATCTGTCATTCTAATAATAATAATTCCCTTTTGACATCATGGAGGTAAGAAGAAATCATCACTGACATCAAAAATGAGGTGATATTTCAGCAGTATTATTTCACTGAAGATAAAATGGAAAGCTTTATTACTCCCCATGCCTTTAAAGAAAGCTGAACAAGGCATATGCTGACCCTAGAGCTTATCTACTTCAGTTCCTTTCAGACTGATATGAAATAACTAATTTTAATTGTTCCAAGTAGAGCTTCAGAATGTGGTTTTCCCCCAAAGCTTTACATCTACCTAATAGAAACTTTTTCAAAAACAAGCTTTATCAGTTCATAATAAACTGGGAAGTCAAAAGAAAAGTCCATTGTAGTCAAGAATGATCTATAATTTTCATTCTTCACCATCCCCTTTTGTTCAGAGTATTTAGGAATTGATTCTACTCAATCATGTGGTCAATACTTCTTGTGTACCTGTTGTGTATTACACACTATACTGGGTCCCAGGAAGACAAAGATGGATAAAATAGAATCCTCGGTCCAGAAGACAGAGTCTAGACTGAGGTAGACACACAAAGAAATGTGTACTCTGGTAGAGATATGTCCTAAGGGCAATGGAATGAAGTAAATAATTCTGTCTGGTGGAAAAGGAGAGCTTTTCAAAGACAGCATCATTTTAGCCAGCACTTAAAGAATAGACTTGCCCTACAGAGATATTAGAGAATGGAATTCAACAGAGGGAACAGTCTTAGGAAAGAGATGAAGGCATCAAGTGCATTGAGCAGAAAGAAATCTAGTCCTTCAGGGAATCAGGAAGTGAAGACATCTAATCGGACTCTGCAAATGTAGACAGGAGTAGGAGCCTTCCTTTAGTGCAACACAAACTCCATGGGCTCATCAGTGTTCAGGGTAACAGGATGGAGATCAAGATTGTTTCATTCTAATACGACTTTTGCAATCAGTGTAAGGAAAAGACCACTATTTTCTACCAAGGAGCTAAGAAGGTTGTTCTCAGCCTATAGGGTAAGAGAATAAGTATGTGGATTTACGTAAATCATTGGATAATTCCTTTTGGAATTTTCTCAATTTATTTTTCCTTCCACCTTTCTGCCCTACATGAGTGCAGGGATTTTTTTTTTTCCTCCTGAATCTTAGATGGTGGTATAAATACACATTCTGAAAGGAGGAATATGATTTTCCTAGAACCAGTAACTCAAGAAAAAAACTGAAATCTTTATGCATTAAAGTCTTAGATTGCAAAATGAATCATAAAGAGGAAGCATCACACAGACCTCAGTCACCCGAGTACTTGGTCTATACACTGTTAGGTATCTGAATTCTTGGAAAGGTCTGGGTATTTGGCACAATATAAATAAAGCCTACATTTCATGCAGCCTAGGGTTTCCCTTAAATATACATTTCATAAAACCCCTGGCTTTACAAATGATGACTTTTTTCTCACGAGAAAAAATTACTGGTACTTCCATTTACTTCTAATTCTGGCTGGCTATTCAGCATTTCTACTAATTGTCGCAACCTATATAAACAGTGTTATCTGAACACCCAATCCCTTTGTTCCAATAAAGCGTGTGCATATCAGACCAGTTACAATTCATCTGCAATTAAACCACTGTTCTCAAATGAACAGTAACTGATGACATAAAATCTGAATGTTGTAACCATGCAAATACTCAATAACTTAAGTGATATGTTAAAAATCAAATATAGTATGCAGTTATCAGAATTGCATTATGAGCAAATTTTCACCCTTTCTCTCTTCCTCTCCCCAGAAAATAAATGTTGTATTCCTGGATTGAATTCTTAATGACTTCTTTAAAAACAAACTTTAGACCAATAAAAAAAAAAAGAAAGAAAATCTCTTTCTCTATTTTTGCAGTGCCTGCAGAGGCTTTATCTTTCTATCAAAGATAATATGAAACTTTGGTGTTTTGTGTTGCAGGTCATTAGCTGGCTTGCTTTTTATCTGCTTGATTTTATTTAGTTTTCTTTCTCAAACATCTTTTTTTTTCCCTCCAAATAATCAATGCCCTTGATTGCTCTCAAATGCATCTGTTTGTATCACCACAAAGCTAGTGTAACCCCGTGGAGTACACTCCCAAACCATGCAAGAGCCAGTGAAGAGCAGATCTTTTTGTTTAAGTCAGCTCTCAGGATAGACGGGGAAATCACATCCCCAGCTGGCTCTTGACTTTTTCATTACCAAATGCAGAGGCTAGAAAAGAGAACTGGACAAAAATGGGCTTGGGTATATGATCAGTTGCTTTGCATGTACTAAAGCAGCCCAGAGCTGATGCACAATAAACAAACATGCATTATGGGTTGTTTTCAGTCACTTTATAGACACATGCATTCATAAATTTTGATACGGTTGTAAGAAGCCGACTTTGATGGGACCAAACTCACAGACGAGCTTTCGATCGCTGGAGCAACCACAGCCCAACTTTATGTTGACAATTTATCAGCTCTTCTCCGTCAAGGAAAATTGTTTTTTAGTGCTTGCCTATTAGCAATCACATGCATAATATGAAATTGAGTTTTGGGGAGGACGGCCCGCCATCTGTCTTTCTGCTATTTTTTTTTCAGCATTTCACGCTCAAGTTCAACTCTCTGTGTATCAGAATGCTGTAAAACAGGATTCACCCATAATATGGGCACTTAGCAAGAAAAATGGGCCAGATACCAATGTTATCTTATAACTTGCAGACTTTTAAAAAGGAAAATCATTGATACCCCAATCTGTGCATTATCTTTTGAGTGCACTTCAAATTCTGTCTGCCTCTCAAAGCCAACTTTGGTATGGCTGGTTCTTCTTAGAGAACAGTTCATTAGTGTGCTTTGAAAAGTGTTAAAACACTTTTATAAAAATAAAAATGCAAAGAGAAAGTGGCATGCAATGTGAGGTTAAGAAAATGGAGCTATAAAGGATCGGTGTGAAGAATGAAAAAGATGTATTTAGTTTCCTTTCCAAGTTCCAATATGCTAAGATTTTTATCAATAATATTGTTTTTCTGCAACAATACCTGCCTCAGGGAAAATCTGCTCTGTAGCTGTCAGGATTATACTTCTCAAAATATGCTTAAGATGATTCTGTTA
This sequence comes from Puma concolor, assembly GCF_028749965.1. Classification (NCBI taxonomy): domain Eukaryota; kingdom Metazoa; phylum Chordata; class Mammalia; order Carnivora; family Felidae; genus Puma; species Puma concolor. The sequence goes on along the minus strand of NC_141672.1, from coordinate 65,496,055 downwards.
AATTGATAAAAAATAGTACACTCCGCAATGTAGAAAGATTGCTCAAAAGAACATTCCCAAGCCTTTCATGTGTAACTGCATTTGTGCAGTAGGGCATTTATTATGCTATAAATTCCATCACTGATTTTGGCCAGTTCAGATTGATTCTGCAGTAACTGTAAGTAATGAAGCTTCCAGAGCTGAATGGGGGAGGGAAGGAGGAGGAAGAAAGGTAGCCAATCCACTTGTGGCTGTGGAAATACAAATCGTAGGGTTCATTTAGCCTCAGCTTTTATCAGATCATGCAGCCAATACCCTACAAAGCAGGAAAATATATATCCAGAAAAACCTACAGGTTCCCTGACCTGACTCCAGGAGTTACGACAGGCAGACACAGGAGAACAGTTCTTAGGGAAAGGGAGCAATTGTATTTTTGCCTGAACCTTTACTTCCCAAGCTTGTTCCTGTCCATCTTTTTCACTTTTTTCCATCTGAAGCATAAGCAGACATCCATCCTACAAGAGTGACAAACTATGAAGCTCTTTTCTTTGGAAAAAGTTAGCCATCCCCAAAGGTTGGCCTCCCTCAGCTCCCAGGACCTAGAACTGGGTGGACCCTTAACCCAGAAGAGGCTCCCGGGATTTGGGGTGTGACTATAGTCAGTTCAGACTTTTGTAAAGAAGAAAATCGGTTACCCTTCAGTTGATAACTGAGACTAGTAAAAAACTAAGGTAACCAATGAAATGAGCAGCAGGAGAAACCACTCAGGGGTACCCCATGACACCCACCCTAAGGTGGTGGTAGCTAGAGAGAGAAGGGGTCAGTCACTGAAGCCAAGGCAGCAGTGATGTGTATTGTAGCAAAGAAACACTGTCTAGTATTACCGGGGGGCGGGGCAGGGAGGTTTCTGATGATGCTTTCAAACTGAGCATCAGGGAAACAGGCAGGGTGTGGGAGATGCAACAGAGTATCATTTGGAATCATGGGTATCAGCAGAGCTAGAGAAAAGCAGAGAGACTGAGAAGGAAGGAGGAGAGGAATATGCAAAAGGGTGACACGGGAGACACATTACATCTACTAGGCAGGCCAAGGAGGTCCTCCGTTCATTCTTACCCAGTTCCCTTCTCTCTGACCTCATTTTAATCGAATGCTGGGGAGCGAGGGGATGGGAGGGGAGGAGAGGGACTGTGGGGCTGCGGTCAGGCCCAGAATGTCTGATCCATGATGATAGCATGGGCATAGGGGGACCATAGCTTCAACAGAATGTGGGAAGATAATATTTCATTCTAGTCCTGGAGTTTGTGTCCCCGTCCCCGTCCCCATCCCGATGAATTTTCAAAGCTACAGAGGCATGAATAGATAATAATCCATCTCAGAGAATGACAAAGCATCCTCACTGTTCATTTGTCCCCAAGAACGTATACCACAAATTCTTCTGAGATTCTTTCCCTATGGTCTTTTCCCTTTCCCTCTTAAGAATCATAGAACCATACAGCTGTAAAGTTCATAGGTATGATATTTGAATATTGCAAGGTAGAGCTGCCAGACTGGACCATATGGGGCCTCCTGAAGTATGCACATTTCTCACTGGGCTTTTTTTGGGGGGCAATGATTAATTGCCACAAGACATAGTATGTCACAAACCACAGATATAGCAGGGCAAGACCTTAGATATGGGCACCCAGAGTCAGCCAAATGGGGAAGCCCAGAGCTATTGTGGGGGTAGGTACTGGACAACACAAGCGGGGTACCAGGCCCAGAGTGGACATTTCCAGTTCCAGAGGAAAGCTGAGAAAAGCTTCTGCCTTTCTTTATGTGTCACTTGGTACCATTAGCATTATTGGAACCCACCATTAGTCAACCCCTCCTGGCATCTTTCTGGCCTACCTATCTGAGCACAAAGGCAAAAGAGAAGGTTTCACAATGAAGTGATGCAATGTCTTGTTTTGAATCCTCTTTTTTACAAGTTAGTAGGGATAATCATGCGTTTTAGAAAATTGTGAATTCCTTTAGGTGCATTCATAGGGAGGGACCTGCCTCCAAACTGTGCCTGATGATTCTACAGTATGCCACAACACCTGTGTGATTTCTAATTTGGGTTCAATCTGTAACTTCCTGTGATCATGTTGGAATTGAATACATCATTTAGAAAATCATAATTATTAAGAGGACTGAAACACTAGTGAACTTCCAGACCTATTTGGAGTGTCCTTTACAGGTCAGAGAGGACATATAAAAATTGGACTGTAGACAGAGAGAAGCATGGTTCTGTCATTCCAAAATAACTAGACAATTCATTGGGCATATTTATAACCAATTAAGACTGCCACAGGGTCAATGTGGTGAGTTGTATAAAAATTAACCATTAATTGAAGACTACAATATTTGTACAGAAGTTGATCCACACGTATCATTGGAATCTGAATTCTCTACAGCTACCAACTATGTTGTATTAGCTGTTGTAGCCCAATAGATCTACCAAACAGAAATTGGTAAAAATTATCTGTCAACTATTCAAAGCTGAAAGTAATCATCAGTACAGATATTTATAAGTAGTTTTGTATATATAATGACTATTATGAAAAAAATAATCATGTTAATGACATTTTTGGTGACTTGGTAGAATGTACAGAGCCCTGGCCTTAGAATCAACAGATGTAGGTTTAGTCCTAATTTCGCCATTTGACATGTATTTGACTTTAGGGAACCCATTTAGCCTCCCTAGGTCTGTTGAAAGGGAGTAGTAGTGCCTTTTCTGAAATATCATAGTTATTATGAGGTTAATGTAAGATAGTATGAAAATGTTCCATAAGCTCCAAGTCTCTGCTAATATCCAGTATTATCCTTATTGGATTATAACTGTAAAATCTGGGACTTTAGCATGTCAGAAGATATTGGCTTCGTTTATGTTTATCACTAGGCATTGATCTTTTCCCCATTTTATTTCTGTTCTTGCTGCATATGTTTTTGTGAAGAGATTTTTTTTTTTTGTATTTTTAGAAACGGGAATTTTTTTAATTTTTTTAATGTTTATTTTTTGAGAGAGGGAGACAGAGAGACAAAGTGTGAGAAGGAGAGGGGCAGAGAGAGGGGGAGTCACAGAATCTGAAGCAGGCTCCAGGCTCTGAGCTGTCAGCACAGAGCTGACGCAAGGCTCGAACCCACAGATCGTGAGATCATGACCTGAGCCAAAGTCGGATGCTTAACCGACTGAGCCACTCAGGCACCCCAAAGAGAACCACTTTTAACAAACTTTCAGATTACCCATTTTATTTCTGAAGAGGACAAGGGCAGAAACTATGTTCATAAAATAGGAGGAGGAAGGTCTCTAGAAGTTACCACCATGGCTCCATCCCTATGGAAATCTGTGGGTTGCTCAGACAAAAGGATTATGGAGTGGCATGAATCCATGGTTGATGGGATGAGGCTCTTAGGACTCCTTGCCATCTGTGCTCACTTTGGTCAATGTTAAGTCTAATGTTTGTATTAGCCAGCTGTGAATTTGGCACTGTACTGTTGATTGACTGAAACCCTATATACCCGTTTGCATTGAAATAAAGTAACCTGGGGGCGCCTGGGTGGCTCAGTCGGTTAAGCATCCGACTTCAGCTCAGGTCATGATCTCGCACTCCGTGAGTTTGAGCCCCGCGTTGGGCTCTGGGCTGACAGCTCAGAGCCTGGAGCCTGTTTCAGATTCTGTGTCTCCCTCTCTCTCTGACCCTCCCCCCATTCGTGCTCTGTCTCTCCCTGTCTCAAAAATAAATAAACATTAAAAAAAAATTTTTTTTAAAGAAATAAAGTAACCTGTTATCCAGAGTCAGTAATTAGTAACATAAAGGTTTGAAGTTCCTTAAGCTAGAAATGTTAAGTGTGTTTTCTTCATGGCCATAATGAGCCAAACCCAAGGGATATTTTCTGTAGTTGCAACAAGGTGGTCTTATCATTATATGTTTTCTAAAGGCAATTTCATATTGAAAGGTCTTTGAAGCAGAAGGGAGACATGGTTTTAGGCTGCTCAGGTGGATCAAAATTAGAATTGAGAGCAGCAGGAGATAGAAGGTGGTCTGTGAAAAAGAACACTAACCTTGGAGGAACATCACAACTACGTTTTACTGTATAATCCTAAACAAACACTTCCTCTCCCTTAACCTCCAATTCCTTATTTATAAAGTGGATAGGCTAATACGTGCTCAACCTACCTTAGAGACCTTTATAAGGATCAAAAGAAAGAAAGTTCGGGACTTTGTAAGCTCTCATGTAATAGGATGAATAGAGAGCGTTCAAGCAGTCAGTCATCGGTTGAGTACCTCCCATAGTCTGTGTCCTGTGGAGTATACTGAGGAAGAAAAAGACATTCGGTGCCTCTAAGGAGAAAGACAGGCAGAGACAAGACAGAATGATCCCATGTAGTACATGCTTAGTGCTGCCTGGGTGTAGAAACAATAGTAGGAATTTAGAGGGAAGAAGACAGCTTTGGGCCAGAAAGGCCAAAGAAAAGGAAAAGGGATTTGGCATAGATCCTCAAGAATGGATGTTATTTGCACTGATGGAGGTGGACAGGGAAGGAATTCGTGGCCTAAAATGGGGTGTGAGCAAAGGTATCGAGAAGGTAAACACAAGACAGATTCAGGAGATGGTGTGGAAAGCCTTTGGGGTGTAAGGAGGGAAGTTGTAAAAGATCAGGTTGTAGAAGTTGGGACTCACTTGTCACAAGACTTTCATGAAAGCTAAGGGATCTGAATTTTATTCCAGAATCAATCAAGATTCTTCAAGAGTAAGGATAATAATACTTCATACCTACATGGTGCTGTGTGTTTTCAAGGTATTTTTAAAAGCACTGCCCCATTTGTTTCCTTCAGCAATTCTGGAAGATAGGGATGGCAAGGCTGATCATGCCCATTTGACACATGGGAAATGGAGACTCAGGGAGGTCGTGTGGTTGCTCCAAATTCCACAGCAAGTACATGAGGGGGTCAGTATAAAGACACCGTGAAGAAGATGAATCTGGCAGCAAAATGCAGGGTGAAACCGCGTGGGTAAAAATAGAAGACAACAGTTAGAACGTTGCCCACCAAGTCATCCAGATGTAAGATGTCAATAGCCTATAATAGTGAAATAGCACTCAGAATGAATGTAACATCAGTAGTAAGAGCTATGGTAAAGAAAGAATGCCCAAGCCTGATGATTGGCTACAAGAGTAAGAGGCAGAGGATCAAAGATGAGCCCGGGAGAAGTGATGCACTCAGTAATCTCAACTTTAACCTCTGATGAAATGGAAGGGTTACCAAAAAATAAAGGGATGTCCAAGGTTCAAGCCTGAGTAACTAGCTGAACACTAACCAGCCTTATGCCCACGTTGGTTCTTTATCCTCACCCAGACTGGCTGCCAGCCATTGTTCCTTTTATCCACCTTGCTATGTAGCCCCAGTCACACTCTCATTAGTACAGAGAGGTGGACTGTGAGCTCCTTAGTAATTGTGAGAGCCCCAGTGACCTGCACAGAGAAGTGCCTGGTAACAACAGTGAAACATTCATCTGTTTAATGAATACATGAGCGAGTGAGTGAGTGAATGAATGAATGAATGAATGCCATCACAGTTTTCTTCCAAAGCCTCAGGTCTAGTCATCGAATCTTTTCTTGAAAAGTCTTCAGTTGTTCCCACGTGTCTACAAAATCAAGTCATAATTCCTTTGTGTGGCATTCATAGCCTCCCACCATCTAGCCAGCCTCTCCTACCCCAGCATTTCCCCACCTACTCTGGGGTCTGTCTGCACTTCTCTCCATTCCCAAACACAAACAGCAGTTTTGTACTTCTGTGCTTCTGTTGATAATAGTTCTTCTACCTAAACGCCCATCGAATCCTACTCATCCACAGAAATTCTGCTCGAATGCTGCCTCCTCCCTGAGCACCTTTCCACCATGCCTCGTCAGGACAGCCCTCCTCTCACCTCCCCTGCACCTGGCATTTACAGACCTCCTTTAGAGCTTGGCTCACACATTTGTCTCCCTGAGAAGTGTCCCCCACGGTGCCTGGCGAAAGCGTGGCACCTGGTAAGGAATCACATGAAGGAATAGAAAAATAGCAAAAAGAGGTGCTCTGGGAAGAAGACCAACTTCATTTTCTCGTCCCTCATAAAATTTACCACTTTGCTACAATCTCGGTGAAAAATAAAATTCATTTCAACAGTATGCATTTATGCAAAGAAAATGCCTTCCTTTGGCTGTGAAGATGCAGTGGATTTAATTTCCAGATTTTTCTTATTCCTTACTCAGCAGAAAAGCCCACTCCAACAAAAGGAAGAAAGTGACATATTTTGGATTGACAGATGTCAAGGGACACTACCGTCTAATTTCCTTATTGATTAATTTGAAGGTAATTTCCTGGTAACCCAGGCTTCCAAAAATGTACTTTAAGTGGCATGTTGGTAAAAGAAAATTAATTTCTCTGCGTTAAACTTGCCAGCTTTTGAATTAATTGCATGAGCATAACAATCAATTAATAAATGTTAAGCAAACAAGGGAAAATCGGTCAATTAAAAATGACAAAATTGATTCCAAGGGTAGATAAACCAGAAGACTGTCATAATGCTCACTTCTAAGTTTGGATATCCTGCCTCTGTACTATCTACCTCCCACTTTCCAAAAGCATTCAAAGTGCTGAAGCTTTATTATAATTTCTTATAAATAAATTACCACCCTAAGCCTTCTTCGCTGCTTTAGAGGGATTAAGGAAATCAAACATAAACAGCAGTCCTCCGCTAGCTACTAGGAGAAGGTCATTGCTTTGGGAAACTGTGCCACCCAGGGTACTCTGCAGAAGTATTTTTGAAAGGGAAGCCTCTTGCAAAGTGGGCCAGCGATCTCTAAATGTTTGCCAATACTCCATCAGGAAGAACCGCTGTATTCTGCCTTTCTTTCTCCTGGCCATAAACTCAGATGTCTTCCAGAGACTGGGTGAAGTGAGGAGGGGCAGGGCCCAGGGAAAGTGCTTGCCTCCTTAGAACATTCAAATTCAACCTTCTTCAACACAGCACTACCTGTACTCATAATTGGGGCTGAACGTGGCCTGGATGCATGGATTTGTTCTCCTGGCCTGGATTTTGGAATTTGCTCCCCACACTTGAAAAGGTAGATGCTTTGGAGATGATGTGTAACGAAAGTATACAAAGAACAGAATTTGTTGTGTGAAATTATCTGCAGGCTACATAGGCTTTATGACTGGGCTGTGTCATGTTGCTGTTCACCTGGCCTCCCATGCTTGTCTTTAGTCCTACTCGGTATGTTTTATCGGAAAATACCCCCATTGTCCTCTCAGACATGGACTGAAAAAAATCAGGCATTGGAGCATGCACCCCACTAATTTCTCCATTTTGCCAAAGGCACTTTTCGTAACAGCTATGTATAAAATTGCTACAACTATGAATATTTTAGCAAATAGAAGAACTCTGAATAAAGCGTGAAGAAAAGACACTAAAGAAATGTATCTAGGGATGCCTGAGTGGCTCAGTTGGTTTCAGCTCAGGTCATGATCTCATGCCCGCCCCCCAGCCCCAGGCTGTCAGCGCAGAGCCTCCTTGGGATTCTCTCCCCCCCGCCCCCCCCATCTCCACCCCTCCCCCACTCACATGCTGTCTCTCGCTCGCTCTCTCAAATAATTAAACTTCAAAAAAGAAGTGTATTTAAACTTCTACAGCCTACCGAATCTTCACTTGAATGTCACCAATCTGTCTTAATAGAAGCAAAACCAAAACCAAAACCCATCCCTCAAAACATTTTGCTGTCCACCAGCCCTCTCCATCTTAGTAAGTGGCACCATCCGCCATCCTGAGACTATGGCCAAAAGCTTAGGTGTGTCCTTGGAGACCACTCCTTACCTCAGACCCCACATTGAATCCATTACCAAATTCTGTCATTTCTGCCTTCAGAGGGTATCCACAACCCAACCACTCCCTGCCATTCCCTTCTGAGCTACCGTCACCTCCCCGACCTGGACCACTGCAGAGGCCTCCTCCTCCTTGGCCTTCCTGCTTTCACTCAGGGCCCCAGAGCAGCCATTTGCAGCAGCCAGAAACATCGATCCAACCCCAGCACTCCCGCTGTGTCCATCCTTTTCATCACTGTATCCCAGAGCCTAGAACAGTGCCTGGCAATAGAGTCATCCCAGTGATACTTGCTGAATGAATGAAGTCATGTAGTTCGGACAGGCTCCACAGAATGCTGCAGGGGCATTTGTCTGTCTGAGAAGTGCACAATCTGACCAGGGAAAAGCCAGCAAAGAGGAAGACACCTGTGCCAGAATCCAGGCAATCCACACACCTGCCATTCCATCGCTCACCCTGTTCCTCCCTTCAGGAGTGTTCTGGTAAAGGAGATGCTGTGGGTGAGTGGGTAAGTTGGCCCATACTGGCTAAAGCCTCTCCTGTGCGGTTTATGTCTGCCTAGACCAAAGTAAAAATAAAAAAAGTCAAGTGCTGATTCTAGTTGTTTCAAACAGTCGCATACTTACTTGGCAGTCATGAGAGCACAAGTCCCTCCAATAATCAAAAGAATCATTACTTGTTTTGCTAAAATCCCAAGGAAATAGCACAAGATGTGATATTTCAGCACTAATGAGGTTGTGCCTGAAGAAGTGTGATTTTAATTGTGATAGATTTAGAGAATCCATTGCAACACGGCAGGAGAACAGCACGCTCTTCCCAGTTCCAGGGAAAGGGCATTAATATCCCATGTTTTTGTTTTATTTAGTCTTAGCTGGCTGTGTGGAGAATCACCTAAGGTGATGGCAGAGCTACTAGGGACTACATCAAATAGAACCCTATAAAGAAACTTTATTTTCTCCTCCCACACGATGAACAGAGACTGCACAACAGAGGAATGTTTGTCTTGAGTTGCCTTACAAGCTGCCAGATTGATTTGCTTTGCCACTGACGGTTCTGATCCTGACACAACCTTTCTACCACCTTCTATCCTTCAAAGGTTGAAAGTCACCACTTTAGTACAATGGCTCCCTGCGCCTTTGCACCGGCAGATGGAGGAAAGGAGTTTCTGCAGAATTTTCCTTCATTCCAAAGACTGATCTGGGTTGGGTGTGAAAGCTCCTGGCGGAAGTCTGCATATGAGCAGTGTTGCTGATTACTTCATTAGAACCCTGTGCGCTTCGAGAGCCATATGCTTTCAAGTTTCTTTAAATGGTATTAGGGAAAAATATCCTCAAGGCATTATTTTTAAAGGGGACTTCAAACGTTCCCTGAGAAAAAAAAAAGTATAGCACGTTTGAACTCCAGGGGGTTGCAGGAGAAATCTTACTTAGCAAGACTGAAAATGGAGCCCTCTCTTCAGTTTCGGGGGAAGTAAGCACTGGTCACAATCAGAGATAAATGTGAAATGTGGATGGAGAAAGATGCAGAAAATCTCCAAATTCTCGAATCCTTACCATAAAATAGCAGAGGAGAAGAGGACTCGAAGAAGGAAATTTTCTTAAAAAATAGTTTTCGCCCTTCTATTCAATAGAATAAAGAGAATTAGAGACTCTCCCCATGTCTTGCAGAGTGCAAAAGGCTGCGTGTTCTTCCCATTTCCTTCCACATAGGAAACACTTCTAAATAATCCCCCCTTCCTGTGTTACATGTATTCAAACATATTTTAAGACCTGGGAAGCAAGGCTACAGGTAGGGGTAAAGCTATTCATTTCGAGCTTCCCTGCAAAGGGTCTGCTCCAGAGGTCAAATCAAAGAGAGGCTTCACGTTTAAACCCTCCTTTTCTAAATAGATCCCAACCTGATCTCATTTAATGCATTGGTATCTGGTTTCTTAGGCATTATAGTTGCAGTATTACATATCAAAAGGACTCTTGAGAAATTCCCTCGAATTGATAATTCTAATTTCTTATGTATAACTACTCTATATTCACTCAGAGGACAGCTGCATTGTATGCTAAACCATGAATCGTAGAAATTGGTCCCTTTGTACGGAGGTTTGTATTAAATCGAGATGCTCTCTTTTTTTTTCCCCCTGTTTGTTCCCACACTTGAGTTCCTGGTGTCAGTTTGTATTTGGCTTCTTGAGCATATTAAAGTTTTTCTAGTGCTTATGATGTTCTTGCCAAGAGCATACTTGCAGCAATCTGCACTAGAACAGTCTTTGTGCCAATTACTTCAAAAAGTATTCTTTAAAATAAAAAGAGGGAGGGGGATTTTTTTTTTTTTTTTTTTTTAGGGAACTTTCAGGTTATAGTGTGATGGTTTCAATTTTAATTTTTTAGTCCGTCTTCCTGAAATGATGGCTTAGAGGCTCTGAAATGTGCATCTCTGGGTTGTTGGGGGTTTTTTCCCCCCCTCTCTCTCTTTTTTAAAAGCCTTTCTACAAAATGGAAGTCCTGATAAGGATATAGGAATAGCAGGGGAGTCGGTAGTGTGGAGGGAACTGCTGTCGTTGCTGACACCACACCCTCATCGACTTAAACAGCTTTGGAAAAGAAACTGCTAGAAGCTTGTTAAAGAGTTTCCAAATGTGTGTCTGTAAATGACTCTCTCTAATCATGGCTGAATAAACCAAACGCAGCAAATGAGCTGGTGACAGGCACAAAAGTCACATGAGTGTTTCGAATCGCATATGCTGAGTGGATAATAACCCATGTCAGGGCCATGGGGTCTTTTGAAGGTTAAAATCCTAAATTTGATAGAGTCATTTATATAGAGAGAGATAAACACAGTTGAGGAAACAAAAGAGGAAAATGGAAGGGAATACATCCACTGAAATGCACTGTTAAATAGGAGGAGAGGCGTTGGGCAGGAGATTGGGGGAACGTGCTGTTCCTCCTGTGTCTGCCACTAACTGGCTTTGTGTCTTTGGCCAAGACGGTCACCTCGCTGGCCTCAGTCTCCACACCTGTGACATGGGAGGGCTGCACAAGTCCAGCATGCGGTCTCTCTGGGATGCTGAGCACAAAGAGGTTTTGGCACAAGCACGGATTCATTCACTGCATAAAGAGAGACATTTTGAGAGGCATGTCATTACTAGAAATTACTCTCATGAAGGATGAAATTTAGGATTCATTAAGCAGCCTTAGAAAATAGTAGCCGTAGAGTTTGAGGACAGGTTAAGAAAATGATCTTCACTAACCAATGTTCAACACATAACATCCAGGCCTCCCAAAGAATAGAAACCAAGATAATAGAGACAGAGAGTTATAGTGTAGGGCTGTGAGGATGGGGCCAGGCTCCATGTTTCAAGATACTGGATTTAAGAGACCCAATGCTAAGAAAGGCTCTCAGAGGCCACGTAGTTAGGCCCAGGCACTTTCAGTGAGGAAATCGACGTAGGGAAAGGAGGTCCTTGCACACAGACACAGAACTGCGTGTTGCCTGAATGTACCGGGAAAACTGAGGAATCGTGGCCTCACTGTGTGTGGTTTCTTGCACATATGTGGGTCGAAAGTGTCTAACTTAAGAGAATGGGCTTTGTCCTTGCATTGTTTTAAGAGTCCCACATACCTACTGTGGCATCCTGGGAAGTGGTCATTTTAGGTTTGATCTTTAAGGAGTTTTATGTCTGAGTTTGGGGAATATTGGGGTTTTAGTTCTTCTCAAAAATATTCATGACCCATGTGTTTGCTTTAAAATTATTTATCAGAAATGTAATTATTAACGCTTGTGCACTTCCCCCATAAGGAAATGGCTGCCGCAAAAATATATCAGCTCTCGAGGCGGCCACCTTGGCCTTCCACGAAGGCCAATCTACCTATCTACATGGATAATTATAATTCTGCATCCTTGGAAACTGAGGTAGAGAGGGGTAGCTATTTTTTCTACAGATTTTCCTTTGTATCCAAAATAGAATCACTTCTCCTGTAGACATTCAGATTGGGTGGAGGGAATAGAATAAGCCTGGCTTAATGTTTTCTCAGGACGGCAGAGAGCTCTCTGGAACTGCTGTCTTCATGCAGAGAAGCACTCGGTCTATGGTACACAGCTGTCTTTGGACATTTGTTGCAATTTAGAGTGTCTATGTATAAATTCTGCCAGCAGACTCCAGAGAAACAAAGGCAAAGGAGACTAACTTAGAACAAGACTAGTTGTTCGACTCAAGAAATTTAAGTAAAGTGCACATTCAACAAAAGTGTTGAGCAAAAATTATAAAGAGAAAACATCTGATTTATATCTTTCCCTGTAAGAGCTCATGGGTTCTAAATAAAATGTATAATATGGTATAGTATTAGGGATGGATGGGGGTAGATAGGAGTAAGGGAGCCAGTTTCTATTCGTTATTGGGTATGGTACTAGTTCTGGGTCTTTTTTTTTTTTTTTTTTTTTTTTACGTTGTTGGAAAATAAAATTTCAGTCTGTTACACTGAGAACTGCCTCTCCACCTTGAAGATAGTGGCACTAAGCCACAAGGGTCCTCTCAGGTCCATGAGGGGTGATACCCCTCCTCCACATCAAGTGAAAAAGGAATAAAAAAAAAAAGTTGCCCTCTACAGAGGTACAATGGTCCTCTGTCCTTCTGTAGGAGACTTTAATAAAGTAACTGAATCAAACAAAATTTGATCAGATGTGTATGGTTCAGCCTTCTTGCTTGGCCTCTTAACAATTTATCGAGGTGTTTCTACCCATGGTCCTGTTTTATTAAATGATATTTGAAGTGTTCCACTCTCTGAGAAAATGTGGTTTATGTCTTTGGCATACATTTACATAATCTTGTTAAGGAAATCTCTCCAGCTTAAACTATCCCAATAAAAAATCTTATCTCTGGTAGAAGAAAGACTATTTTCTCCAAAGGGAGCAAGAAACAAATATGGAGTCCAGACACATTTTGAGAAACTAAGGCTGTAATTGTAGTTATATTTTTATGTTAGGTGTTTGAAGTTTGTTAAAGGAGATGGATGAGAAGTAATTGTTATGTTTGGAGGATACAGACATGTAAGAAAAGAATGTTGGAGCTAATGGTTTTTAAATATGGGTTTTAAAAATAATTTTTTATTTGTTCCCTTAGAAAATATTTCTACAGTAAAAAAAAACAAAACAAAAACAAAAAAAAACAGAGGTGATAAATTACCAGCAATCCCTCAGCTCCCCACCAGAGCCATCAAATTAAGGGTTAACCTCCCAGGATTACCCTGAATTAATCAGGAGCTAAGCCAGGGGCACGCTGGGCTAGGGGAAGGGGGAGGGGATTGACAGAGCTCGACCTCCCCCAAGAGGCTCACAGCTCAACAGTGAAGCCCACTGTGGCGTGGCCACTGAGAGAACGCAGACCTTTATACAAATAAAGAAGCCTTGACAGGGCTCCCCAGGCTGCTCCTTCAGGCAGCCCTGGGCACAGAAAACACATCCTGATCCCACATCAGCCCAGGGTTCCTGCCTAGCATGCACCGATCCTCCATTTTCAAAGAACCCAGAGAAGGAGTTGTGTTCTATAGATTAGGGGTTTCTCTTGTTTCCAGTCCAGATTTAACCATAAATATATGTTTGTCTTCACTTATTTAAGAGGCAGTCTGTGATCAGCCTCTAGGTCATCTTCATTAAGATCTCTGGATTGATTTTGCTCTTTAGATAAAGAGGATGCTGCAGGTAGATGGCCCTTGTGGGGATGGCTTGCAGTGCTTGGTGAATGCAGGTTCCCAGGTCCCTCCCTCAATTTAAAGAATCCAAAGGGTTTTATTGGGGGGGGGGGGGGGGTAGGGGGCAGGACTGGGAATCCATCTGATTAATAAGCTCTCCAGGTCATTCTTGTGTATGTAAAAACCACTAACCCTAGAGGGTTTTGTTTTGTTTTTGTTTTTTAACATGAATCCCTGATATCAGCATTGGGTGTTTGTATGAGTTGACTTTATCTATAACAGGAGGCATGCATGCTTGTGCAGGTGTCTTTTCCTTCAGGGTTTTAGTATCTCCGGGAGAGTAGAGAAATTAGCCCCCACTTCCTCCCTTCCTCTGGTTTTTATGGTCAGAAATGCCCTTACCTTTCAGGTCTGTCCGCTTCCTGAACCCACCTTCACGGAGTCTTTTTAGTACTCAGAGTAAGCATCTGACCGGCTGTGCTCCAATTACATCAGTCCTGCCCCTCACCTCGTTTCTATTCAAACCAAACTGAGTCCCTGAGATTAAGTCACTTGCTCATGAGCTCAATGAGTCTCTTGCTCATTGTAGACCTTTTATCCAAGGAATGGCTTCTGCCAAGATTCCTCTTTCTTAACTTTGGCCAGGATGCTTCCCAGATACCCAGGCTCACCTCCACTCTTCTCTACTGCCAGAGCTTCCCTTAAGTTGAGCCCATCTGAGACCCTCCCTAGTTGTCGCTGGTCCTCTAGCCTTAAATGCTGAATCCTGCCCAGTATTGAAGATCCCTGATCTTAGAGAAGTTCTCAGGGACAGACTCCCAGAAAGCTTCCCACCACCGTGTGGTTCCTGAGCTGATGGCCATCTTTGCACCTGCTTGATGAGGACCGTTGCAGGACCACCTCTCCTGCTGCATCTCCCTCGGGGCCCTGGAGGTCTCCATTTTCACCCACTGCCTGAACACCTCATTTTCCTCTGAATCTCACCTCCCCCAAATCTCACCTCTGCCTTGAGAAGTCACCTTTTCCCTCTTCTGTCTTTTCTTATCCCCAGTTGCTCAGGTCCCACTGTGAATTAGGACAACACGGAACTAGTCTCTAGAAATATAAATGAGATCCAAGAAAGGGAAGAGAAAGGCATTCTAGTGTTCTCCTGTGCTCACAGGGTCCAATGGCACCTCCTTCAGTTATGAGCCCTCTTGTCTGTAGGGCTTGCCTCTACAGACAAGTACTTGGCCTCTGCTAAACTTTTTTGGTTTGGTTTGGTTTGGTGTTCTCGGGACTTGTGCAAAGACCTAGGTGGTAGGAGTCAGACAGGGACAGAGAGACCTGTTCAGGCTTATTCTCCAACCTATGAATATGGTCTAAATCTGGGAAACCCATTCCCTAAAAATTTGCCTCAAGTAATTTACATGGGGTTGATATTGTCATGCTGGTTTAGATTAAGTTGTTATGCTGTGGGCTACATGTTTAGGCTCAGAAGACCTGGCTAAGCCCTTATCTTTCAGCAGGTTGGGGGCCACCTCAAAGCTCCCATCTCTTAAAAATAATTAGCTGACTTTCCCACCT
The DNA here is from genome assembly GCF_028749965.1 of Puma concolor. Taxonomy (NCBI): domain Eukaryota; kingdom Metazoa; phylum Chordata; class Mammalia; order Carnivora; family Felidae; genus Puma; species Puma concolor. The sequence goes on along the minus strand of NC_141672.1, from coordinate 65,480,951 downwards.
GAGCTACTGATTTGATGATCTGTATGCTGAACCAGGCTTCTACAAGGAAATAAAAGAGAAAAGACCAGAGTGCCAGAAGGAAGCTTAATTTTTAAGGTAAATTTGGATTCCCTTAAAGGACAAGTGAAAAATCTCTGAAGATACTCTAAACCCAGGGAATCCATAGTTTTCTCACGCCTGCAGCTTTTTTTGTTCCTATTTGCCTAGCCCTATTCTGTACTTTACATTATATGTGGAAAATAATGCACATAATACTTAGCATTTCCTTTTGATAAAGAAAACGTTTCATATTACTAGTACTGAAATTTATTCCTAAAAGAATGGAGAATAGCTTCCAGATGTATCTTTCTGTCACGGACTTTCTTTCCTAAAGTATTGACAGAGGGGAGGTTTTATCAAGGTCTTTGTGATGGGCTTGTTTATAATGAGAACATATTAGTGGAGCACATCTAAGTGTTTATCACTAACAGATGACTGAAAGGAGCATATGGCAGGAAGAGAAATATATATTTGTCCAAGAAACGTGGCTTGTTAACACTCCCACACTCGTCCTAAACTCTGTGGACATGTACGTACAGCATTGTGCACATCCGCTGGGTATATCAGAAGAAAAATAAAAGTCAAGCAATGATTCCTTCAATATGGGACTGTCAGATAATGCTAATTTGGACATTTTTATCAAAGATGGGAGGATTTCAACTCAAAAGGGCTGCACATTCTGCTTCACTGTGGCTGGCATCTGGGCAACGCTGTGTAAGGGGTTTAGGAAAATACAGGCTTTAGCATTTTTGTACAGCTCTTTATGATAAAACAAGAACAATGAAAGAAAGCATGAGGATTGAGCTCTTCTATAAAATTGAGCTCGGGGGCAAAGAATCCCTTCGTTCAGAAATCTCTTCTGAAGAGTGTCTGTAGATTAGATTTAAGACCAGACGAAGATGAACCTTTAGAACACAGAGGCAATTTTTACCTGGCATTGGCCAAAACCAAAGCATTGTTTTAATTCAGATATGACCCATAGAACCCTATTGATTAATTCTTGAAGGAAACTCTGCATTTATTAACTTGCAGCCGTACTCTGAAGCTCCTGTCTTCACCATGGAGTTGTAGCAGAGTGGGGGAGTGGGGAAGGATAGTGATACAGCACAGTAAAGGCCACTCTCTGGAGCATTAGGTCATAGAATTCTCTAGAACTTAGCGAGAACCCTAAGTATCATCACCTGATTCTTATCCTCCATTTTTTTATCTGAAGAATGCTACCCTGGACAATCTAGTTTACTTGCCAAAATTACCAGACCAGAACTACATCAAATGTTCTATTTTCCAGTTGGATGTTATTTCTATGCCACGATACGCCTTCCATTTTACCATAGCTATGCTATTTCTATAGTTTCATCTTCTTGACATCGTATTAGTATTTATCCTTGTCTATTTGTATTTAAAATCATTTCCCATTTACCTACTTAACTTTACAAGGGAGCCATGCTTCTATCGGATGTTACCACTGGGATCTGTACACAATATGGCAGGCTTGGCATTTATGCCAGAATGGATTTGTCGATGGAGAAAAGGGATAATTAGAGTTTTCAGAAATTTTCACTTTTTTTTTAACAAAAGTAATCTTGAAGGAACAAGAGAACGTCAATTTAGAGAAAAACAGAAGTTTCAAATACTCAGAGTGGGGGCTGGAGGAATGCCTAAGCCATTCTCTCATCTCTGTGTATTTTCTTCATTGGTGATTCCATTGAACTTGGTTTCAACTATCACAGAGGAGTGGGGAGGGGGACCACCTTCCAAAAACGATTCCTTCAACTATCATCTCTTATGTTTCCAACCCCTTTTTCTAGCTCTCCCCAGGACACCTTGTCCAGGACCTCTCCAAGCTGCTCAAATACAAAATGTCCACAGAGAAATCTTTCTTGTCCCTCTGTCAGCAATTCTTCCACTCCCAATTACCATTTAGTCTATCTCATCATCATCCTATGAAACAGGCACAAAACAGGTGCTTCTCCCCAGGTCCCATTGTTGCTCATTTCCACTCCTTGTACCTGCCATTTTGGCCCATCTCAGTCTCTTCTCCTGCTCACACCAACTGAAACACTCCTGGAGCCCTGGGATCCCTGATAGGTTCCCTTTAATATTATTTGTTCTAGCCCTTTTCTCCATCTGGAAACCTCTTTCACCATTCTATGATCATATCTTACACATCAACAATTTATTATAATGCCAGTTTCACATAACCTTCCTGATCCATTTTTCCAAAAGCATTTCCTACCTACCTACCCTGACCTCTCCAAGCTCCTATGCTATATCTTTCTTATGGTGCATACTTGTTACTTAACCAAAATTGTATTTGTGAGTATTTACACTGCGTATCAGGCACATATGTAGGCACTTTATATTCCTTTTCCCTTAATCCTTTCAGCAGCCCTATCAGACCTGGGAAGGCCCCCAGAGATCTACAGTCAACTGGTCTTGGGTGCAGTTTAGACATAAGGATTTTTAAGTACTCCCTGGGTACTCCAATTTTAGCATGGTTGAGAACCACTGGTTTAACTCCAAACCCATTAGCCAGATATTCTCCAAAAGCAGGTATCACCTTTGAAGCTTTAAAAAACAAGCAAATGCTAGACCCCAGCCCAGTCCAACCCAATTAGAATATGTAAGTGACAGAGCCTGGGAACCCATGTGTTAACAAAGCCTCATAGGGTATTTTGTCACATAACCAGGATGGAGAACCACTTTCTTTATCAGACACTGTATCATCTCCCTGTAGTACAATATTACAAGTAATTATACATGTCTCCTCCCACTGTGTAATTCGTAAACTCTTTGAGGACAAGTTTACCTCTGATTCACTGTGGTCTTCTCCCTGGTACCTAGTAAGGTCCCTTGCACATAGTATGTTTGAGAAACTAAAGCACCAATATTATACCCCTTGATGAAGAAAACAAAGATGCCTTATTAAGAAAAAAAAGACACCTTTATACAATACTTATTCTCTTTGTATAAGCTTTTTAATCTCTATTACACTGGCCTGGAAAATCAATTAAGTCATTTCAATTCTCTGAACATCATAGTCACATGGCCATACAGTGCCAGAGTAGGATTTGAACCCCAGCCCTTCTGACAATACTCTTTACACTACATGCCAGGTCTTCAAAGCATCTACAAAGTGAAAATTCAACTCTCTTTGTGTTTGGATATGTGCTGTCAGACATGTTTCTAAAATTTGAACATAGCTGTCACATGGGGAAAAAAAACTATCTGCATTATGAAGTCGATTTGGAAAAATGCATTAATTTAAACCCAAAAACCAAGTGTGGATCTAAATAGATACTCCTTTCTTCTCATCAATCTCAACCTCCTTTACCACCAGAGGTACCTACATATAGACAAACATATCCTCTGACTGTTCTTTGACATTTCCTGACTGTTTAATTACTACATTCGTTATTTCATTACTTTATCTTTTTTTTTAAACTTTTTTTTTTAATGTTTATTTATTTTTGAAGGAGAGACAGAGCATGAATGGGGGAAGGGCAGAGAGAGAAGGAGACAGAATCCGAAGCAGGCTCCAGACTCTGAGCCATCAGCACAGAGCCCGATGTAGGGCTTGAACTCATGAGTCACAAGATCATGACCTGAGCCAAAGTAGGACATTTAACTGAGCCACCCAGGTGCCCCTATTTTCTCTTCACCTTAGTTTTTACTACTTCTCAAAGACTTTTCAAATAACCAGAGCTTCTGGTTAGAAATGAAAACTTTTTTGTTTTTAATTTTTTAATGTTTATTTATTTTTGAGAAAGAGAGAGAGACACACACACAGTGTCAGTGGGGGGCGGGGGGAAGAAGACATAGAATCTGAAGCAGGCTCCAGGCTCTGAGCTGTCAGCACAGAGCCTGATGCAGGACTTGAACTCACAAACCATGAGATCATGACCTGAACCGAAGTTGGAGGCTTAACTGACTGAGCTACCCAGGCGCCCCAAATGAAATCTTTTTAAAGGTTCATATACAGTTTACTTGAAGTAGTGAGTTGGCCTCTGGTATTAACTTGTAACATTTCATTCAACATGAATATGAACACAGAAATCATACAGGCATAACAAAGTTGAAATGACACTCCAACAAGACCTAAAAACCTGAATTCCAGGCTTTTGCAATTTCTGAGTTAGGTGAATCTGGGTAGGAAATGAACTTTCTAGAAACCTCTTTTCCACTAAAACAAAAAAGAAAAAGAAAAAAGAAAAGGAGAAGGACCTAAGATAGACTCTTCCAAAATTTCTTTCAAACATGAAATTTTATGATCCCTTAAAATAAGAAGAATTCATTTATTAGACTTTTGGTCAAGATTAAATTAGTAATCAGGCCTCACCCTTATGATTCAGCTGATATTTTAAAAAGCAAACAGAATTATAATGAAATTTGGACACTTCTTTGCAATTTAGAAAGTGTTCACCTCCCTTATCACCTTTCACTTTCATAACCTAACTGCAGAATATGATTATCCCCATTTTACAGAAAAGAAAATCGAGATGCAGAGAGGTTGAGCGACTCGTCCTGGGTAACAAAATCAGAAAATGGCAAATCTAGACCCCTATCGGACCCAACTGTGGACCCAATTCAACCCCTCGATGGCCACAGGCAAAGCTGGAGATGGCGGGGGGGGGGGGCGGTGCACAGGTAAATCTGACATACAGACAGCTCCCCACAGTAGCCTCTCTGCCTTCTCAAAATGCTTTCTAGCCCAGAAGCCCATAAATTGCTTTGGAATAGAATACCAAGTGGGGATTTATTTATCATATCATTTCTGAGTGCGTATTTTCTTGAGCATTTATAGATCTGTTTTTCCAAGAAGCTGAGAGTTCCTGATAAAACAAGACAGATAATGATAAATGAGCATCTACGTAAGCCTAGCTGGGAGGAGGACCAGGGCCTGTTAACACCCCTCCTGTGAAGTTAATCCCATTTCTTTATTAGTTAATGAGGTCTTACAAAAATGTATATCTGTGATGGTGTTTTAGCATCTGTGCCTCTAGGAACATTTTCAAATATTGATAAAGTAGCTCGTCTGACCAAAGCTTAAAGCAAAGGTGCATTAAGTATGAATTTAGTCAACTTCAAATGTGGGTGGTCAAAAAGCTGCTCCTGAAATACCCTAAATAATCCTCCTCGTTGGTGTTTCCAGATCTGCAGCTCTGGGTGCAAATGTAAAGGGAATGGGGAAAGAGGTATTCTTTAGGACACCAGGACTCGGAAGAGCAGCCCCATAAGCTTTGATCCTGCCTCTTGACTGACAGCAGTGTGGCTTGCTTTTGGAAAACTGAATGACTTGAGGGAAACAAAAACAAAATGAAAAAGGAATTACCAGTCAAGCCCCTGCGAAGGAGAGCAGGCATTAGATCCTACTGCTCCTGGGAGGCCAGAGATCTACTTCAGTTCTTTATGGCCAAGAGGGAAGCCAACAATCTCAAAAGATGGTTTGATGGTCAATGATGCATTTTTGGAGAGGCAAACCAAAGGGAGAACTTGGTTAGCTACTAAACCGACCTCCCTGGTACAGTGAATCACAGTGATTACATCTACAACCTAGTTTTGGAGACCCGCCCACACTGTAGCACCATTCTAGGAACATAGAGTACACACACACACACACGCATGCGCATGCCTCCAACACCCTCCTCCCCCCAACACCCCACACAACTTCCATCATCATGAAATACCCAAATCCTTTATACTTTCCATACTTTTATGATTTATGTTTCCTCAAAACATCGCTTAAAGAAGTTGACATTATGGCTGTCCTTCTATGTGTAGTTTATAAGCAAAGCAACTTTTAAAAGGACGTCTGTAAAAATACCGTTTAAAATGTGTGACAAAGACGAACCACTTTCATTTGGTTCTAGATGGCTTGGACTATCTAGGGTATACTTTGGCTAAGAAACTAAAAATGACAGCCCAACATTCTCCCTCCTGTGTCTGCACAAGTAACCAAACAAGCCACCAAAATGGTGCAAATTTCCTGATCCTGCTTTAGAACGAGCTCAAGGAACAAATGATAGGCCAAAGTCCTCTGATCTCCAACCCCATAGAGCACTAAATCACAGCATTACTGGTAACTCAGTGATTTCTAACATGGAATATCTATGCTCTAAAAGGCCCATTCATGTCATGGTCACTAAGACTTGCTCGTTGGAGGCTTTGGCCTTTTTGCAATATCAAACCCCACCCCCAGCAAAGGAAAGCTATGAGCCATACTTCTGAAAGGAGATGGCCATTGTAATCCACTCAGTACAGATCTGCAGACAGACAAACATCATCCATTAACAAGTGCTGATAATGCAAACATTTCTTTTTGCAGCTCATTGCTCAACTTTCTGGTCATTTTAACTGGTTATACACTTCCTCTAAATGTAAAGAGAGAGAGATAGAGAGAGAGGAGGAGGAAGAGAAGAAGAATAAAGGGAAAGAAAAAGTCCTGAAAATAGAATTGCACAATAATAATGCCGCACTGAGAAAAGCTCAGCATATAATATTATTTCTCTTTTGTCCCTGCCTTGAGGACATCAAGGGCACTTTGACAGCCATTATGATTACAGAAGATACAAGCTAATGTTGGTTGTTCCAGATGTAATTTTGCATTTCTTGCAAGAAATACTGTCACATCCCAGATGTAAATTTGACTGTGTCGTGTACTTAATGTTCTATTACAGGTGATTCACATAACAGGCCGGCTACGACTGAGGGTGTCACTATCCCACGGGAGGACCGTTCCCAGCCAAATCATGGGTCTTGTGGTTGTGGCTCATGCCCTGCCTCCCCCTACGATCAATGAAGTCAGAATTGACTGCCATATGTTCGTCACTCGAGTAAATATGGACCTCAATATCATTTACTGTGAAAATAGGTACTTTGTTTTTGTTTTCATTTCCTCTGTTGTGTGTCACACATTGGTGAAGGTTGGTGTTTTCAGCAGTCTGAAGGATTTTACTCTCCCAGTGAGGCTCATTATAAATCCTGATCTTATTTTTAATGGCTGCTTGGACTGACACCAAACATGCTTTTTATTTAAAATTTACATTGCTATCCTGATTTACATTAGGGACAACAATGGAATGAATTGGGACATCCAGACAGCCATATGCTATAATTAAGACCCATTTTGGCCGAAAACCCAAGGAGAGAGCAGGGCTGAGACGTTTGGCAGAATTATGCAGTGAAAGGTATCTCCTGATGTCTCAGCCAGACCCACTTCCTGACTACTGTAAGGGCCCAGCCTCACGATGGACAGTGTTCATACAGGCATTCAGCATACTGTCTTACTGCCTGCCTGGCTGCTATAACACATTACTATCTGGGGGGCTTCGACAACAGGCACTTATTTCTCACAGTTCTGGAGACTGGGAAGCCCAAGACCAAGGTACAAGCTGGGGCTGCTGGGTGGCTCAGTCGGTTGAGCATCCGACTCTTGATTTCAGTTCAGGTCATGATCCCAGGGTCGTGGGTCCCCACGTTGGGCTCCTCACTGAGCATGGAGCCTGCTTAAGATTCTCTGCCTCCCTTGGCTCCTCTCCCCTGCTCCAGCCACACTCTCTTCCAGGAAAAAAAAAAAAAAAAGTTTTTTTTTTTTTTTTTAAAGGTACAAGCTAATTAGGTTCCAGGTGAGAGCCCACTTCCTGGTTTGTAGGTAGCTGACGTCTTGCTGCATCTTCACAAAGGACAGAGAGCACTCTGGTCCCTTCCTCTTCTTAGGAGGACATTAATCCCATCATGGGGGCTCTATCCCCATGACCTCGTCTAAACCTAATTACCTCCCAAAGGCCCCACTGTCTCATACTATCACATTGGGTAAAAAGGCTTCAATATATACATTCGGTGGTAGGAGGGACACATTCAGGCCACAACACGTGTAGAGGAAAAAACGAGAATTTGAGGCCCACAGAGGAAAAAGGGTGAAAATTTTTCAAAACTATTAAATAAAACATTGTAATCCTGAGGATTTTGTTTTTATAAATTAAAAAAAAAAAAAAAAGACTCATCGTATAAATGATTTGGCAGTCCTTCCTTACCACTGAGCTGGGATAAAAGGACTTTTTAGCCTCTGGTTGAAAAGTTCACTTTTTCCATTAAGCGCAAAGCCAGGGACAAGGAAATGGGACAGTGCCCCCTCAGACCTTTCACCTAGAAGTCACAAGCCCATCATGAGACTGATTTGAGGAAGAGAGAATCACGGGGCCCAGGGAGAAAAGTGAAGAGGAACCCCGCATGTATCAGCCATGAGAAGGAAGCTTTAGTGATACTATCCATCTGCTGGTGCCACCGAGAGAGTTACTGAGGCCATTTTGAGAGGGTGCTTTTGTCGCACAGACTGTTGTCAGGCATAAAGGCAGTGTATGTCCACTGAGCCCTGTTAGTGCTTTCAGAGGGGAAGTAAGAGCAGAATGGTCAAGCGGCTTGCATAATTGACCTCTCCAGGGCCTCGCCAAGAGGAAGACAGACGGCACCTGCATTCAGTTCCACTGGGAAGCACTGAAGATGTGGAGACCAAGTTAGATATGCCTACCATTTCTGGTCAGGATTTGATTCAGAGGAAAGAATTCACGGGGGGAAGAAGACACCCACCTGAGCTGTTAGTGTTCACTGGGTTAGAAGATACCATGAACCCGTCACTATTATTTAATGAGTAACTCTAACTCTGTTTTTCAAGCTTTGTTGGCATTTATTAACATTTTTATCATTGTGACTGCATACTTGGCTATGTGAAGGGTCTTCCGGAATGGCCAAAGACTATCAGGAAAGACGGTTAGCCAAAATGATCAGCTAAGGTTCGCAAGTAATAATGAAGGTAGTTAATGTTTATTGAACACTAACTCCACACTCGGCAATGTGCAAAGCTCGTTAGGTACACCATCTCATTTAAGCTTCAGGGCACTTCTGCAAGATGGATGTTGCCACTGTCTTTATCAACCTCAGGCAGTTTCAGTTTAGAGAGAAAGGTCAAATGGTATGCCCAACGTCACAATTTGAACCCAAAGGTGGCAGATTTAAAAAAATAAAAAAAGGAGAAAGAAGGAAAAAGAAAAAAAAAACACAGACATTTAGCTCCATGTGGGCCTTCCTGTATCCCTTGTCACTTTTTTTTTTTTTTTTTTTTTTTTTTTTTTTACAGAAGTCGGGCTGAGTGGTAAGGGATCAATCAGACTAACCACTGAAGGGGACCTTTCATATCTATGCATCCATTACAGAACACGATTATAGCCCACAAAGCTGTTTATTCTGATTAAAAACATAGAATGCCGGAGATGGGGATCCAAGCCAGGGAGGCGGATACTAAGTCCGATGACCTATGGCTTTGCCTCTTTGAAAACATATGTCGGCTCCCTTGATTTAGATTTACTACCACCACCCTCTCCAAAAAACAGAGCCTCATCTTATTTACCTGCTCCCGGTGATTGCCCTATCCCAAAGCCCTCACTTAATTTTCATTCCTGTGATCACAGATTGATTAATTCTGCTTCATGGACCCGAGTGCCTTATGGTACCACTCCAGTAATTGAGATCATTTTCTGTGACCCACTTTAAGCTTTCTTTCTTCCCTTTAAAAAAAAAAAAAAAGAAAAGAAAAAAAAAACTATTTTCCACAACCCCTTATTAGCCAATACAATATAGTATTACTTCCCAACTGAAAATGATACAAGTTATTTTAAAAAGACCTGTGTTAAAGGTAATTGCTTATCTGAGGAAAAGGCCTACCCTGTATTCCAGGCACTGTGCTGTGTTCATTTCATTTCGTTCGTTCATCCCCTCCCCAACCACTTCAGTTGTTTTTACAGATAAGGAAACTGAGGCTCACAGTACCAAGGGCCATTAGGATTCTAATCCTGACATAGGTCATCAGACTGGTCTGGGGCTTTCTACATGTGTATTAAGAGGTCTCTGAACACTGAGCTGGTCACGTTCGCCACGGTAAAGGGCTCTGGTTCTGAAGGATTTCATTCAAATAAACAGTAAACTAGAGAATGTCTTCCCTAAAGTATGACTGGCTTTTTCTTGGGGGGGGGGGGGAGGGGGAGGAAGAGGGGGAGGGTTATTGTTTAATTAGGGAATCGCTAACTAGAAGCTCAAGCCCTGTGCCCTCCCTCTCTGATGCTTGTTTGGTTTCAGTGCCGATTTTTCCCTCTGCAAACCATTCTTCTCCTCTGCATTCCTTAGCGCAGCCGCAGGCAAAGCCAACATCTAATGTTTTCAGGGAGCTGGCAAATTTCAGAAACGCCAATGAGGGCCTTTTAATGACATCTTTGTTCACTCATTTGCAGGAAGGGGGTGTAAACTGTGCTTGGAAAGCAGCTAATGGTTTTAGGAAAACACCAACTACTCTGTTTTGTACCAGAAAACCATGGGGTTCTGAAAAAACATTCTTTATATTGCCCCGCTTAGTCTCATCTTACCAAGAATTCTTGTTCGGCCAGAAATATTATTTAATGTTTAATATTAGACATTGAGAAGTTCACTCACTGGTAGCGTATTTTAATCTTATTCCACATTATGCTGTTTTTGTTTTGTTCCTTCTTTCCCCGCCCTCGGGGTCAGACTGAACTCTCCAACAGTGATCTCATAGGTTTCTTAAATGTGTCATTTCTAAAGCCTCACTTCCTATTTGGATACATTGTAAGCCATAAACCAGAAAAAGCACAGGGACAGTGAAGAACATACATTAAACAAAAGATAGATTCTGTTTTGGACTGACCAAAACCAGCCTGTACCCGGACAGGGAGGAGGAGAATAAACATTTTGACGTCTTTGTGTAAATCAGGCAGATTCCTCCAACATGTTTTCCAATTTCTGTTCCATTTTTCTGTGCTCCCGCCCGAGGACATTGACGTCTGGACAATCAATGACACAGGCTTACACACACGTACTGTCGAGCACAAGCCTGGAAGAGCTGCTGAAATGGTTTAAAAGTTTCTGTGTGGAATCCACCACAAAGTACCAGTTAAAAGGGCCAGGAGTGAAAGCAGAGCTCCCAAATGACTAAGACTAAAAAAGATAATACCCCCAGGCATCTGTATGTCTCAGCATTTAAATTATATCCCTTGAATGCCAATTTGGACTTTGTGCCAAGAAGCAGCTGAAGCCCTTTTTCATGGAAATACCCAATAGAAGACCAATCTGTTTAAATGAAAGGTGTCTCTAATCATTCCGTATAAACATAACATGTTTTTATTTTATTATGTAACCTTGAATTATCTTGGCTTCTAATAAGGATCTTGTATTGTTACTGATTCTCAATAATTTCACGGAATTATGTTGTCTAAATGTGTATTCTGATGCCAAAAAAAAAAAAAAAAGAAAAACCTGTCTCATTATTTAAACACAGTTGCTTCATCTCGTACATTTCCTACTTTTGAAAAAGTCTGTTGTCCGTTAAAGAAATAATCTTGTCTGTAATGGGTTTTCCCTCCAAGTTCCACGCCCTCGTGGGTACCCGTAGTATAATGAAAACTGTAAGTAGATGTGTTTCTAAGTCATTGAACAATTTCTGTACTTCCCCCTTTCTGAATTCCAGCCTATTTTCTTCTCTTTGCAGGATTAGCGATTATATGGATCTGACCCCTGTAGACATTGTAGGGAAGAGATGCTACCATTTCATCCATGCCGAAGACGTCGAGGGCATCAGGCACAGTCACTTGGACCGTAAGTACCTCCTGTGTGAGGGAACAGCCTGGCTGGCATCATCGCTCTCCGATGCTTGTTTGGTTTCAGTGCCGATTTTTCCGTTCGTGTCTCCCGTGTGCATTTGAGATGACTGTCAGCACACAGTGAGAAAAAGTGAGACCTACATCACTTCCACCTGTGTGGGAATTAGATTGAAAGCTGGACCTCAGGCCTAGAGAAATTGCTGGATGGTTAGGCCCTCACACGGGATTTTGTGTTCTCTTGTGCTCTCTCTCCCATAAAGCCATGGGAAAACCTTTGTCGTAAGTGCTTTCTTGACCCTTTCATTTTCTAGAGAGCAAGTACCACTCTGAAATGTGTGGTCTCTGTTTCAAGATATACAAGGGAGAAGACAAGTTCAAATAGACCAGAGACTTTAACAATTCCTACTCGACTAACCGCAAAACTGAGGCCCAGGGGAGTTGGGACACAGTGGCAGAGCACGTCGTGTGGATACAGCAGCTCTCAAAGGCAGTGTCTTTTCACTGTATTTCTGGAAAGAGGGTTATTCAGAGGAAAACTTCCCTCAGTCTCCCAACTCCCAGGAGAGGGAAACTCATCTCAGCTGTTTGAGTCTGGTTCCCAGCTCCTGACTCACAAGCTGATACCCAAGGTACCTTTTTTGGCATTGGAAGAAAGAAGGACCCATGGTGTTCTGGCCAGGTCCAAAACTCTGGTTTTAAATACAGGCAAGGGGCCACCAATGAAATACTACAGCGTGACAATCAAGGTTTTATGTAGAAATGCTAGCCGGGTGGCCTTTGTAATTTACTTCCCCCCCCCCCCGCTTTCTTGCCATGGTTGAGGAGAGCTGTCTCAGGTCTGTCCTGCCCTTTGCTGTTGTTTGCTCATTTTAAACTTGCATCTTCAAAAGCATAATGGCAAGACAGTAAGCCCGCCAAATTCTCGAAGTGTGAGCATCTTGTACTGCCTTTTAACCGTGCATTAGCAACACTGATGTGGGACCAAGTTCAGTGTCAAATTTTGTATACATCACGTCTCTGGGAAAAGCCTGCCTGCAAGGCTGCTCTCCAGCAGATTCTACTCCCAACACTGAGTGCGTGCCTTGGTATTGCACACCAGGGATTTGGGGAACACACTTGTTGCTAAGAATGAATGGGTGTTGTGCATCGCAGAAGCAGATGGCTCTTCAATTAATTGGGGGAAAAAAATGATGCTGCTGCTTCCTGAAAAGAAACATCAGGTTCTTTGTAGCTGGGAATTTAGAGAAAATGGAGAAAAATCAGGATCTTTGGAGAAGGCTATAGATACATTTTTGGACCGATATATGCCAGAGATCCAGACTTTAAAAATGAATATACTGTTTTTAGGACACTGTCATGCACCATGCGTGTGGGGGGTGAAGGGTGCTTTTTCATTTTGGAATCTTAATTGAGGTCTAACTTCAGAAACCTGATGCTGACAAAAAAGAACTATGTCATCCTCAGTTATTATTTGGAAAACGTCATGCTATCTCTCTGGGATTTGATTTACAGCTTGAAGAAACACAATTCCTCAGGAACAGTGAGCTAGGGCAATTCATTTCTTCCCATGAAGCAGAGGTCTCCAACAAATATGTTTGATGCCATTCTTTCCAATCTACTTTTATCTCATTTTCAGTAACCAGAATAATTTGAGAGTGCTGAAAATAAACAACTCCACCATTCACTATTGTACTAGTCTCCTAATTTTTCTGGTATCTTGCCAACTAATAAACAGAGAAGGTATGCTTTTAAATTCTGTGATTTTTTTCATTACTTGATATTGACATACTGGCTACTGCTTTATGATTTAGCCTACTAACAATGATTGAGTTCACTCTTTCAACTCATACACACGACTTCTAATTTTAAGTTCTTTTAATAACCTCAAACACATGAAAAACAAATAAAATGAGCTGATAATTCTGCACAGTAAAATACACTTCACATATTTAGCTATCATGCTGTGGAATAACTCCACAATGTCAAGTAGCACACAATTAGTAAAACTGTAGGGGGAGGAAAAGGAGTGTTTTGATCCTGAAGAATTTTGATCCTAATCAGATTGAAATTTCAACGTTCTTGTAGTGCTTAATATCTTCAATCACACACACACACACACACACACACACAAATCAAACTGATGCCAATGTCAGGTTTTGCATTCTGTGACTGAAATAAAATGCTAAAATATACAAATGCATCTCGCTTTGTACAATAAACATTAACATCATTATAAAGTAAGATTGAGTCTAAAATTGTGTGATGGAATGTCTGATGTTTACCTAATTCTCAAACCAAAGCCAGCCCAGTAACAAAATGACAGAGCATGTAATAAGTCTTGGTTGTGTAAACATTGGAAGAAAAGGCAAAATGCCAGTGCAGTATCCTGCTCGTCCAAAGCCCTAGGCTATTACTGAAGGATGCCTCAACTGTACCTTCTTGGCGGGAGAAGGTCATGGTGACAGAGAATCGGCTCAGGAATAAGATAGAATTCTAAAACAAAGGGCTGGTTAAAAAATAAACTACATTAACTATTTAGCTTTTCTTCCTAGAGCTATTGGCACAATTCCTGTTTCTGTGCATGAAAGGCAGGTTTTAGCCATCTGATATTTCCGATAGCTTGATATCTGTCTTACACTCCGGTTTACAGATAAAACTTTAAAATAAAAGACTCAATAGTCTTTGAGAACTCAGAATGCTATTTTTATCACTTATATCTTTCTCCTAGCTTAGGCATCTGTAAATCCATAGATGAACTTGTCTCTAGAATAAGAAAAGTAGAGGGGAATCTCAGCTCCATCAGGAATTGACAACTTTCATCAGTTGAACCAAGAACTCCGGACCACTCACTCTCCCACCAAGTCAACATGAGTGGCCCGATAGTTCACACTAGCTTCCCACATAAAGAATCAGTAAGAATCGCATTATCCTTACCAACATGGTGGGTGAGTGAAATCCTACTGGGATTCTAAAACCAAGGGGGTTGTAGGCCCTCTTCTTTCACACTGTGACCAAAGACCCCTCTGATTTGTTTCCCTTACGCCACCTTACTGGAGTCATTGAACCCAATTTCACTGATTCTCCAAGCCAAATTGACCAAATCACCATTTCACGGTTTGAATTTTAAACTACTCATATAAGCAATTATTTGAGCATCTTTGCCTATCACACTCTCCACTTCTCCATTGCTCAGGAGGTATTGGCCTGAAGGTGACCAATCAGGTCTCCCCGGAGTCCCAAATCCCAGTTAGCTAGTGCAGCCATCTAGTACTCTCGCCCTGCCTTTAGCCCAAAATAGAAGGGCAAACCACAAATGCTAAACCGAACCGAGAAACATGTTTTGCATCTCTCTTTCGTCCCTTTTAGTCCAGCCTTCTGTCTATAGAAGTTGCTGAATTTGTCTTGAGATACCCCTGGGGTCCTTTCCAGGTCAAATCGGCAACGTTTCTAAAACCTGGAAAGAGTGGCAGAGAGAAACTTCCCTTTACAATGTCGTGCTCCACTAGCAAGGCTCAGGGCTCTGCAGCCGTGGGACTTTAGAGAAAAGGAGCCAGAAAGTATAGAACTGGTAGCAGTTTTCCCTTCCTAGAACCTTAACCAGGATGAAGGAACTCTGTAAGAGTTATTTCACAAAGAAAGAAGGACTTCTGCCTTGTCTACAAGATCTCGTTGAATTACAAAAGGATGGGCTGCCCAATATATTTGGAGGATGTTAAAAAAGAAAAAAAATACAGTGGCCTAAGCATTTATTTCTCAATTACAAAATTTTATCCTTCTTGACAAAAGTAATACACAGCTACCTGGCATAATGCAATGCATGCTGTTTTGCATCAATAACCCCTACGCTTCCCTCCTGAAGGCGTCTCATCGCCAAATGCAAGCCGACTGCTTAATGCAGGACTAATTAGTATATCCCCTTCCAGTCTGCAGGCCCTCCATTGTAATTCCTTCCCAGCTCATTTTTTTCCACAACCGAGCATCAATCAAAGTAAGTGCCCTGCCTGCCTCGGAAACACAAGATGTCCTCCATGCATTTGTCATCTGCCACGCAAACAAAGGGGGAATTTAATTGTTGATTTGGGTATGCAGCCATTGCACACAGTAAAGGAAGCTGCAATGAAGGGAGAAAGGAAGGCACAAAGTTTGGTGGGTGGGCCGAGTGCAAATAGCACAGGGGACTTTTTTTTTCTATCTTTCGATCTTAGCCTTTTTCGGGGCTGGGCCTTCAGGGATTTAGCTGCAACCTGATCATTGGTTGGACTTTTTCCCAAAGCAAATGAGTTTTTCCTCTTCTTCCGTATGAATATGGAAATGCCCATGAAAAGAAATACATGTAATAGCTACCGTGTCAGACTTTTTTCAGAAGCCAAGTCAGCCCACGTCGTGTGCCTGTCCATTAACCAAAAAAGATGCTCACGTGGAGAAGAAATAAAGTCAGGTTTTTATGTAGAAGTGAATTGCCAGTATTATTTTATGTCTATTTTTTTTCTTTTTGAGGAAGTATGGATTTTGGCTTTTCCAGTCTAAAGGCAGGCAGAGAACAGAGATCAGCAAGGGCCTATCAGCTGAGTGTCCTCGGTCCCCTGCGTTTATAGAAATGCAGAATTTCAGGCCTACCCCCAGCTTACTGAATCCTCATCTGCAGTGCGCAAGATCCCCAGTGGACTCCCATTCAGGTTAACGTTTGAGAAGGATGGACTATACTAGCATTTAGCAGGCATTCTTGTCTTACATGAAGTAAATACAAATTGACTAACAATCTTAACGGCTTCATTTTCCTCTTCAGTTGGCTGAATCTTGTGAATAACAGTAAAATAGAAGTAGGGAATTGGCTACCGAGGGTATCTCAGTCAGTGCTCAAATGACACAAGTATGTGATCACTTGATAAAGAGAAGGACTTCTTTACAAAGATGTCAGGTATCAGCCTTCTCCACTGATATTCAAGAGAGTATAAATGGAAGTAATCGTCAACATGTAAGCAAAAGGAGGTCTTCAGTTTTTTCCCCAGGTTAACATTTTTTCCATGTGCTTGTTGTACATGTGAATACAAAAATTTCCCCTGTTCAAGTTCATCTAAAATCTCTGAGTACTTACTGTATAGCTTTGTGGTATTGCAGTAAGTTTTCAAAAATAACTAAGATGTGGTCTCTACCTTCAGGGACCTTACATACTAGTAGGGACGATAGCATGAAAACAACCAATGTTGGAAAGGTGGCATAAAATGAGGACTATTGAGATGCATGTTTTTTTTATCTTATTTTAATGTTTGTTTATTTTTGAGAGAGAGAAAAAGAGGGAGAGACAGAGCATGAGTGGGGGAGGAGCAGAGAGAGGGGGAGACACAGAATCCGAAGCAGGCTCCAGGCACTGAGCTGTCAACACAGAGCCTGACGCATGGTTTGAACCCACGAACCGTGAGATCATGACAGCCCAAGTCGAAGTTGGCCACTCAACCGACTGAGCCACCCAGGCGCTCCTGTTGAGACGTATAAACAAAACACTGAAACCCCAGAGATGGGGGGCAGGAAGGGAGGACGAGAGGTTCCAGAGGTAGCATATCTTCCCTGGAACTTCAAAGAAGATGGCAAGAAGCCAAGGTGGCAGATGGGCAGAGGTGTAGGGTCAGGGACATTCCAGAGCATAGAAAAGGACACAGAATGGGGGTGCCTGGGTGGCTCAGTCAGTTAGGCAACCAACTTAGGCTCAGGTCATGATCTCATGGTTCATGGGATCGAGCCCCGCATCAGGCTCTGTGGTGACAGCTTGGAGCCTGGAGCCTGCTTCGGCATCTGTGACTCCCCCTCTCTCTCTGTCCCCTTCCCAGCTCATACTCTGTCTCTGTCTCTCAAAAAATAAACGTGAAAGAAAGAAAGAAAGAAAGAAAGAAAGAAAGAAAGAAAGAAAGAAAGAAAGAAAGAAAGAAAGAAAAGAAAAGAAAGAAAAAGAAAAGGACACAGAATGATACCACACACGATCTTTCCTCTCTGCCCAGGAAGTAAGCCAGAACTTCAATTGGACTCATCTATTCTAATGAAATCCTAACATGGATCCTTGGATCCATGGATCCTTTTCCTTATTACTATTTCCTTGGATCCATGGATCCTTTTCCTTATTACTATTTCAATTAGTAGCTGCTTTTATTACCATAAAAGGAAACACGTGATATTTCAGAGAAAATGACCCATTGCTCTTATAAAACACGTTCAGAAAAAAAAAAAAAAAAACTTCTAAAACATCCATTTTAACCTAAATCAACCTAAATACGATGAATTCCATTACTTCTTGTACTTTATACAAAATTAAGAACAAGATGCCATTGTAAGTTTTAATTATTTTAAATTTTTTAATGTTTGTTTTTTGAGGGGGGGTGCGGGTACACAAGAGGTGGGGGAAGAGAGAAAGAGAATGTGAAACAGGCTCAAGGACTATGAGATCATAACCTGAGCCAGAGTTGGATGCTTAACCAACTGAGCCACCCAAGCATCACCCAGGTGCCCCCTCTCCCCCCACCCCCCATTATATGTGATATAACTACTTTCCTTAAAACGTTGATTTAATGATACCTTGACTATCTCAGAAAACCTCAAACTTTTCCTTGTTTAACACAAATGAGTGACATAAGGATTTAATTTGTGTAAGTGTTTAGCATACAGTGGTTTTTACATTGGGGCACCTGGGTGGCTCACTCGGTTGAGCGCCAGACTTCAGCTCAGGTCATGATCTCACAGTTTGTGGGTTCGAACCCCACGTCGGGCTCTGTGCTGACAGCTCAGAGCCTGGAGCCTGCTTCGGATTCTGTGTCTCCCTCTCTCTCTGCCCCTCCCCTGCTTGCGCTCTGTCTCTCTCTTTCTCTCAAAAATAAACATTACAGTGGTTTTTACATTAATTTAGTGTTAACTAAGGATCGGGTCATTTGAACCTCTTTATGAACTCCACATCCCCTCTGGCTTCCTAGAATTTTTGGTGGGGCACATCAACTAGAATGTATCTGGTTACAAGTAACAGAAAACCCAGGCAAAAAGGAGTTCAGCTTTCTCTGTAATCGTCTCAAGTTTCTCTTCATGACCCAAAGACAGCTGTGGCACTGCCCATCACCAGTTCCCCACAAGACAATGTCCAAAGTCAGGAAAGGGTCAGTCACTATTTTGTGTTCATTCTTGAAAGAAAATACTCTTAGAGGCCCTCCAGGAGAGAGGAGCCCCCTTATGTCTCATTGCCCAGCATTTCATCAAATGCCCATGCCAGAGTCACCCACCAGATGGAATTGCCATGACTGGTTTAAACAATCAAAGTTCGTCCCCACTGGGACTTGGGAGAGAAGTGATAGAAAAGCCGTTGAATACGCAACATGATGACTGCTGCAGGAGCTAGAGGAGAGTTGTCGGGAGTAGATCTTAAGAGTTCAAAAGGAGCACATTGCTTTCCTTTCTCCCTCTTTCTCTTCTTATTTTACCTATATGAGAAGATGAATGTGAGCTGATCCTGTTGAAATCATTGTTTCATCATCTATGTAAATCAAACCATCATGCTGTGTGTTTAAACTCACACAGGGATGTACGTCCATTATTTCTAAATAACACTGGGAGAAAAAAAAAAAAAAAAGAATAGCTGTCCAGTGGACAATCAACGATACCTGCTACAGGGGAGCATCTGTAACATTTTCACAACCAAGTATCTCGGTTTCTGAAAATCTACACCATAGGTGAACAAATGAAACTTGTCTGGGCTCCTTTAAATACTCCTGTTTTTACCAAACATTGGTTTCTGTGTACCTATGCCTCACTACTCATCTATCTCTTGTTCAAGATGTTTAGTGCGCTTCATAAAACAACCCCATCCAGAAACACAGGGTCCACAAGAGACATAAAATAAATCTAAGATCCAACCTCATCCTTTTACCTTTTTTTAGTTCTGCCTACATTCCAGCTTAACCTTGCCACTACTTCATTTTTAAAGGGAGGTAAAAGATTCACCCAGGCCAGGTCAGACCCCCATACCACTTGCCCTAAGAGTGACCACGGTTTTAAGTTTCTTAGTGAAAATGCCAACTATCTGTCTCCCATAGAAAGGCACATTGAGGTAAGTCCTTTTTTCAGAATAAAGGAAACTTTCCCATTAATTCCCAACAAGAGAGAGACCTCCCTGTGGGTCTCCCTGTCCAGCGTTTCACCATATTCCAAACCTAAACCAATCACTGGTAAGGAATGGAATTACCGTGACTGAGGCTAAAAGGGGGACAGGGCCACCACCTAATTTTGCTTACTTTGAGATCCCCCAGTGCCTCGCACAGAGTAGGCACTCAAAGGAGTATTGAGTGAATAAATCCACCATTTCCTTCACTTCCTAGCTGTAAATTTTTCTTATTTCCACGTTCAAGAGTTCACGGTTTCCCTTTATATAGCAAATCCCCACCAAAAAAAAATTTTAAGTTTAAGGGCTAAGAGATACCGTCGCTGACTATTTTAGGTCAAGAAGAACAGGAATGAGTGGTACAGAAACTCTGGCTGAACTGAAAGCAGGCTTGAAAAAAAATCTGAGATCTCAAATGTCACTCATGCCAACCATCACTTTGATCTTTCCTGTCCTAGAACAGGATACCATCAGTGTTTAAAAGGCTTGGTCTCTGGGGCGCCTGGGTGGCGTAGTCGGTTAAGCGTCCGACTTCAGCCAGGTCACGATCTCGCGGTCCGTGAGTTCGAGCCCCGCGTCGGGCTCTGGGCTGATGGCTCGGAGCCTGGAGCCTGTTTCCGGTTCTGTGTCTCCCTCTCTCTCTGCCCCTCCCCCGTTCATGCTCTGTCTCTCTCTGTCCCAAAAATAAATAAATGTTAAAAAAAAAAAAATTTTTTTTAAAAAAAAAAAGGCTTGGTCTCCAATTCAGTACATTATCACGAAGAAAAGGAGAACTTATTTTTTAAACTTAACAAATTGACATGTCCGAAATCAATGAAAAGTTTTCTCTGCATGATTCAATATTAACAGTTAATAAAAATCTATCAATTGGCAGTGGTATAGGAAAAAACCTCTTCTGAGGTTATAAATCACACAGATAGCAACTCAAGCAGGGCCTGTCATTAGTGTATTAGGGGGAAAATCCATAGATGATGCATCGTCATTCACGGAACATCCACAGGTCTTCTGTCCTCAAGCTCGTAACTCACGTTAAGTACCAAATATCATTAAACTTTACCAAATATTGCTCAGCACAGAGATTCACACACACACACACACACACACACACACACACACACACACACACACGCACACACATTGAAAACCAATTTGTGGATGTCTGCTATTTAAGACATCTAACTCACTAATTGCAAAATCTATAGGAAAGTCTGCACAGCATCAAAGCCTTGGTTGATCCTATGAGCAGTTCCAAATGAAAAACGGTCTGTGTTACAAGTAAATAAAGCGCTTCACGCACAGTTTCTGCCTCTAATGCTGTTTCTGTGGGTTTTGAAAATGACCTTCCTGTAAGCATCAAGGACTAGAACTTTTAGATAAAGAAACTTGTTCCTGTTTTAAGTCTATGTCAGGTTCATTCCCCTATAGCCCACAGTTTTCAAAAGCAGAAGAAAAAGTAATCCAGAATTAAAAAAAAAAAAAAAGTCTTGTTTCCAGAATGAAGTTCCCTGTCAGCCTGCCTTGGGCCTTAGGTGGAGAAGCAGAGATTAAAGAGTCAGTATTCTTTTTCATGTTTCATCTGCCAGTTTTGTGAATGTAGAAAGAAAACCAGTGGCTACAGCTAAGCACCCAACTGTGGGTGTTAAGTCGAAAGTGTGATTCTAGCGCACACACCCCCTTACTTGCACACCCTCCATATTAGTGAATTCAGAAATAACACTGGAGTTCCTGAGAGAAGGCACCCCTTCTCCATTCTCTGCAGCCACTGATGAAGGTACCTCCAGGAGGGGTGAATGGCGCCACAGATGCGTCCTCATATCGCCATGACGATAATGAAGCTCTTTGTTCAGCTGTGTGAATGTGAAGTGTGCAATCTCCGATGATCTCACCATTTCCTATTTATTCTATACTTACCTGAATACGCCAAGTATTGCAGCTTTTTAATGCATATGCAAACCCCTAAAATGTCCTTTTGTGAGACACTTCGCTAAAAGACCGCTTTTGATATGTGTTCATCTCCTCTTCAAACCGAATTAGACTGCTTCCTTCTTTTGAAGACACAAGTAACTCACTATTTAGAATCTTTGGCTTTGATTTGGTAGAACAGCCCAACAGGAAGGGACCATGTTCTCTTTTTTTCTCCATATTTCTGAAGGCAAACTTGTACTGATTTGTTTTGATTTACTAACAGAATTATGTTCCTGCCACAGACACAGGCTTCCTTTATGTCCTTTCAATCATCGGTCTATTTCTGTGGACAAAGTTTTCCCAAGGAAAACTGAAATCCCTCTGTTTGGTGACTGTGTGCTGAGCCATGGATGTGCGCTTCAGCAAGAGTCCGTCAGGTTTAGCGGGGAGAGGAGTTTTCCTCCACAAGCGCAACATTTCTTGCACGCCTGCCACGAAGCTCAAACCAAGAGACCAGGTGACATTTTTGAACAATATTCAATAAAACTGAGCATCCAGCCTTTGGGGGAGGGAAAGGGGGAAGCGTGTGTTTGACACAACAGGTCACGTGTCCTAAAATGGAAGTTCTCTGCAGTTTTCTTTTGATTAAACTGTATTTGCCACTCCCTTCACCGTTAGGGGTGGGTGATATTTGGACACTAATAGCCGAAAATTGCCAACCAAGCAGGATTGCAGCAGTTCAACCGGGAGGAGCTAAGTCTCTTTTGTTACAGTCTTGTCACAAATGTGGGGCTCACCTCTGTCCTCTGAAGAGCACAGTCTATAACTCACAGGCACCTTTGGCCTGGAAGGTGGGGCGGTGCGGATGACCGCTTCTTGGTTCTCCTCAGAGCAACAGCTACTGAGAGTGATTGGTTCTGCCCTAGACTTCAGAGTAAAAGAAACAAGTTCTCGCGTGGTAGCAGAGGCGCTCCAAATTATGCCCGGGAACATTCGAGATTGCAAGCGAACCTGGGAAAAACTGCACCCATCCTCCCCGCAGCTTCATGATTGCCCTGTAAGAGCTCAGAAAAGGCCATTGAGATGTTGCGAGATCCTTAAAGAAAGACCGGTTCCTCTGGTACAACTTTAAAGACATAATTCTAGAGATGTTGTAAGTGAATCACATCTAGAGATGTGATCAGTGAATCCAGTGAGCGACACACAGGCTGCTCTAGCAAAAGTTTTGGATATCAAAAAGCAAACTTTGGGATAAATCAAAGGGCAGATGCCAGGTTATGTGTTAAAAGTACTCAGACCATATCATGGTATAAAATGAAAACTATGATCCACGTAAATAAATTTTCTTTCTCTCTGTGCTTCTTCTCTTTATAGTTTGAGCACAGTGTTATGAATTTACTCCTCAGGTCTTTGGTCTGTTGAGTGTGTATCTCTTTTCAAGGGACAATTAGCTATTTTTTTAAGGACTTCCATATCAAGTAACTTACATCATGCGCTCTTTGGATTTTCCCCACAAAAGGGATTTCAGGAAATAACCCAACACAAACATTCTCTCATTTTTCTCAGTTATCTAAAGCTAAAACTCACAAATAAAAACAGCCCTTGGATTAAAGAGAAGTGAAAAAGTTTTTCTGTTTTTCAAGTTGTCTAATTTATTACAAACTAAAAATCTCTTTCAAACTGGCACCAAGGTGGCTTTTCTTCTTGAGCTGATTAGGACCACATGAGCTCAGAAAAAGCTGTCAGATCCTGCCTCTGGCGCAGCTGGAATGATCCAACTGATTTGCCAGTAAGATTTTGTTTTTTTTTTTTTTAAAGCAAGAAGCTTCATCCCAAAGTCATAAATTTATATTCTGGAGCCCCAAGCAAAAATTACTCCTTGTTCATTTTAAAGGAAGCAAAATTCCATCGATATTTCTTTTTATGGGACCTCCTGGACAACAAAAACAACTGGGGCAATATTTTGGTCAACATTTCCTGCTATAGTGGAAGCTAACTCAGCGCCCTATCGCTCACTATCTAGCTTCCCACTGACACACAGAGGTCTCATTCAGAAAACACTCATCTTCAGGAAACAGTCATAATCTGTGTCCAGGCCAGAATGGACCTTTACCTCTCAGGACTGGTTTTGTCAGGCTGGCCCAGGGCAAGTGAATGGATTAGGTCAAACTTTTTTTCTTCAGTCGACCACGAGGGGTTCCTGGACCTGCTTTGGGGTGTTCACCACAGCAAATGAAGGCACTCACATAGCTGCCTGACTTCCCAAGGAGCCTGAGGGGGCGCCCACCCTTCCCCGTCAGTCCTTCCACAACCACTTCCGCACATGAAGACCTACCAAGCCTGCCTCTCTGAGTTCGATCTCCTCTCTTTGCTAGACAGCCCTTGGCCTGGGTGATGAAGAAGGCTGCATTAACGGATTCATGGGCCCTAGTATATTTGTGTTTATTCTCAGGAAACAGATGCACTTTAATCAGACCCAGCGTCCTATTGCCTTCACTCCAAAAGACGACACCCTCTCATCAGTCTTTCAGCCCCCTTCACAGCACGTACGTGGAGCCCACCAAGGAGGCAGATGTTTTGCTGGCTGTGCATTTCAGAACTGAGATTTCGTTTCTTTGTTTGTTTTTAAGTAAGAGAAGGTATTATAAGGAATGGGGGTGGGGGTAATCTTTATGTGGATCCTGCCAATTCTCATTTAACTTTACAATTCCTTTCTCACGCTGCCCCCCTTTCTGTGCACTGTAGTCTGGTTCTGGGGATAATTTTTTAATTTTGCCTATGTAGGGTCACATTCCAGACCGCAATCCCCAGACGGGCTGGGCTTCTCCGGCCTACCACCTCAGTGTTTTCTTCATGGGATTCTAAAAAGGGGCTCCTTAGTCTCTTTCCCTCGTCAACAATCCTAGAACCCTTTGAAATTCTTCCTTTCTCCAGATACACAGCAGATAGAATTATGCACCAACCGCTGATTGGGGTGCTAGAAGTTTTTCTCCATGAAAATAGTGGGCAGAATTTCATAACCCGTCATTCCTCTATTAATAGTTAACCAGGTTGAGAGGATTTGAATAAAAGCACATCTTGTTGCATGCAACAATGGTTTGACAGAAGAGCTGTATGGCAGAGTTAGTATTTCACTGCTTTCAGCTTCACCACGCAGTTTTGTAGCCTGGGAAGCCATGCATGCAGAATGGCAGAACTTACAATTGCCGACACAAGAAGAGTACAATGCTACCTGTGGAGCCCCGCCACCAAGAGAAGGTGTGACAGTTCCGGGCCTTAAAAATACCCTCAACTGTTGAATAGTTTCAGAATAGTGCTTGCCACTTTTTGAAACACACATCAAAGCAAATCTTTTTTCAAGCACCTGTTAAGACGTAATTATTAAATTTTACAACCACCCATTCAATGCACTGTGAGAAAAGGGGAGACTGGGAGAAAAACATCGAAGTGTACATGTTTATGGATAGAATACGGGCAGGTTGATTTTTTATCACTTTTGGAGCCAGGAGGAATGGCTTAGACACGACGGATGAGCTTCAACAGCCTTAAAACACAGCTCTTTTCCAAAGTGACTTCCCTTTACCCATCCAACCCCCCCCCAAAAAAAATCAAAATGTACTTCATGAAACTATTGTATATGAAGCACTTATTAGCCGTAATTAAATGGACAATATGAATTTACTACGTCTTTAGGACTCTGGCTTGTTCTGGTTTAGAGCAAGATGATTAATGCAAATACATATTACTTGAGATAACCATTTAGCAGCTAATTTAGCCAAATTTATTACAGCAGTTAGAGGTTTTTCATTTTAGCAGACGGAGACAAGGACATGCCAAAAAGTGGGCAACGTGGACGAGTGCACACTGCCCTCTAGTGGCCAACCAGCTGGCGCGCTTTTTCGGGGGTGTGGAGTTGCTGAGATTCCTAGCCAAGTAATAACAGCAGGTTTTGCACGTTTCCGGCATCCTTTTAAACCATTCCTTTCCATAGCACTTTATTTCTGGGGATGATTTACTGCACTTTCCCCTTTTACTAGCTCAGGAGTACCCAGATACAAATCAAATCAATTTCAACTTGGCAAGATTTTGGTTAAAGTATCATTTTTAACATCTGCATTTTAAAGCTCTCCTTCAGTGGGTATTTAATGGCACCGTTTCACATTACTGATTGTTTTTACTTGTTCCTTCATTTGGGGCCATATTTCAGAGCCTGTGTGGAGCTGTCACTCTGTTTGGCTCTAGCCAAGTCAATTCTGTGCCTCCCTCAGGCTAGTGCTTCTCTCTGACTTGGTCGGGGAATTTATTTTGTCCCAACATTCAGGAAAGTCTCACCAGAATTTCCCCTGACTGACCAATGTAAATTTTGTTCATACATGGACTGTAAATTCTGCTAGACAAGATCAAAAGGAACAGATGTGTGAGGACACTGGTTGATATTGCTTGCACTGAGGTGAAATGATCAAAGACAGGGGTGAAGCATCTTCGGAACCATTCAAATATCTGGAATCTCAAAGAGATCTACCTCGCAGCTATGAATAAATCACATACACATTTTCCTTTGTTAGTGTCTGACGTCAAACCCATTGACAATATCCACACCACATTAGGTATTCTGTGAGCCAACAAGATTTGTAGTCCCTTTATTCTTTCCTTCACACCATGGCTGCCCAAAATGGAATAAAGTCTTGCTACAAATGCTAGTAACCCTCGCTCCACTGAATTGTTGATTTTATTTGTCCTACTAATGGCATTATACATTAAGCATACAGAAGGGCACCCCTGGATTAGTGCGGGACCTCCCCTTTCTAAGCTGGCGGTTTTACCGGGATGATTATCATTTGGTCCCAGTCCTAATACACAATACCTTCCATTTGTTTTGTTTTCTTCCCCCAGTGCTGAATAAGGGCCAGTGTGTGACGAAGTACTATCGTTGGATGCAGAAGAATGGAGGATATATTTGGATACAGTCTAGTGCCACCATAGCTATTAATGCCAAGAACGCAAATGAGAAGAATATCATCTGGGTGAATTATCTTCTTAGGTATATTTTCTAATTCTTTTTCATTTCTGTGTCAGTTATAAAATATGCAGCCCGTGGTTAATAGCTGACATGTTTTATTATCTTTTGGCAGTATCTGGTGCGGAATTATGTGGAATTTCTGCTTTTTCTTTCCACAAGATTCAAAGACATATGCAAAGATCAGAGCTATGTTGGAGGGGACTTCCGGGGCAGAGTCACAAAATTATCAGTAATTCTTGGTCTGTCAACATTTGGGCAGCTCTACAGACATTGCTTTGGTTTCCCCACAAATGTTCAGGCTAGAAGAAAAAACAAATGCAGACTTTTGCCTACAGATGAAGCATTCAAGAAAACACCACCTTCTCCCCACCACATGAACCTACATTCATGCATTCCCATCCTTGAGAAGATTAAGCAAAAGGGCATGGGGAAGAAGTGACAGGGTTCACTATTTGCCTCCTATATTCCATCCCTTTGAAGCCTTACACAGATTACATAGCATCTGATTCCCTGGGGCATTCAAGTTTTGGTAAGCGAAGTGAGCTGCTTTGCCAGAATCCAGGCACCATCAGTATATAAACAAAGGCGCTCTCCTTTTGCCTAATGCTGTGTGATCCCACCCTTCACTGCTATTTTAATGTGCCCTCGCGTTTACATCCATGAATGAAGCCAGGCTCAACAGCTTCCTAAATTCTAGTCTACAACCCCATTTCTCCCTCCTTCCTCATCTACTTTTGCCTTTGGAGTCAAACTAGCAAAAAGAAAACAGAGGGCAACGGCCCCAGGGGGTCTGCTTTGGGCAGCAAGATTTGTGGGAGGTTCTCCACCAATCCTGGCCTGAGGTTATTAGAATGCTAGGCCTGGCTCCCTCCCACTACTGTCTTTCCAGTTTGGAGCTTCTCTTGGCTTTAAAGCCACCAAGCAGGACCCACACGCGGTCCGAGTAGGAAAGCCTCTGATCGGTCTTATGAATGGAAGTTGGTGCCCTTTGGCTGATAATCTAGACAGGGAGTACCTGAATCCCATTTTTCTTTGAGACAGCCAAATGGAGCCGAGATGCTGGCAACCGTGGCTCGTCAGCACGCTGACCCTTCAGAGCGTGTTCACATACGAGGGCAATGACTTGAAGGCATGAATGTGCTTGCTACCAATAGCATATCAATCAGACACTAATGATTATAGCTCTAGAGAGGGCCTTAATGTGCGCCACTTAAAAGAGTCTTCATTTATCTACTTTCTCTTTCCTTTTTTGACCTCTTCTACTCTACATTAATTCTCTCTAAAGGCCCAAGTATGTGTATTTCATGTGGCTTTCTCTGAGGCCTGATTTTCATGCACGCTTTACCCTGTGTTTGTGATATGCTTAAGATGGGTTTTACAAAGAGGCTTACCGGACAGTGGCTATGTGTAATGCAGAAGGTTATAAAAACAAAAACAAAAACAAAAACCTCACATGCCAGAGAGAAAATAGAATAAGGTATTGTGGCATTAACATTCTTTTGCTAGTCAGAAATGGTGTTGTGCCAAGGAGACCCATTATTATTAAAAATCAGACAGTAGTAACAGGGGCACCACAGACTACAAGGTACCTGTCCCCCATGCTGATGTAACATAGGTTACTAAAGTCATCTACATGCTTGTCACTCTGGTTCAGGGAGATATCTTTCCATCTGGATCTTTCTTACTGCCTCATCCATCTCATGACTACTCTGCCCCCAAATGGAGGGAATGAGAAGGGTTAAGGAGGCGTCAGTCTGTGCAGTTGTGGATCCACACCACTGATCTGGCCTGGGATCAAATGATACAAGCACCTAAGTGTTTGGTGATTCTAGTCCGTCTAGTTCCATAGGGGGAGGAAGGAAGCAGTTTGGGTACCCAAGACCAGTTTTTAGGCTCAAGAGCCCAATCTCAGACATGGTAGACAGCTCCCGGCTGACCTCAAGACTCACCCTGAGTTCAATAATGAAAGGCTGCAAGTTGAGGGACAAGTGACTTGGGAAGCCCCAAGGCATCTTGACCAAAGGAGATTAATACGGATGGGCTTTAGCAGAGAAAACTCCCACCATGTCTGCCATTCATTGGTATCACTTCTAGAGACTAAAGATCTAGAAGAAAAGCACTTGGCCTTGGCAAAATAGCGACTGTTGCATATTAGCAAAAGAGCAGCTCACTGAAGTTTGTTTTTCTTTCCCACATTCCTGTTCTTTGTTCTTCCCTGAGCAGTACTTTCAAGCCACCTCTTCCTTCTCAGAATCCCTCACTTCTGGGTCCATCCCGAAGGACAACACGGTCCTTCCCTGTTCTGAAATGACTGCTCCGCCAGTCTTGTTCCTACTCCCTCACATGTTGGTAGAATTACAGACTCCAGAGTGTTCAGAGACGGCCTGAGTGCCAAGGCCACCTTCCCACCATTAGCCTCATCTGATTATCTACAGAAAACTCTGCTACTGAAGCTAATTCACACTAAGGAGTAAATGCCTGATGATCCATCTTAGTGAATTAACCCTCCCAGCGATTGGCAGTGTTAGTGGTTACTGAAACAGTGACCCTTCAATACAACAATCTCACTAGAGGTTGACAAATGAATCCTTAATCCTGTATTGTAAGTCTCTGGTTGGCTGGGCCATCATGGAGGGTAGAAGCAGCACTTTGCAGTTTGAGGCCAGAGGCTTTCCTTATGGCTTCAGATTACAGCAGCCCTCATTGCTCCCACACTGGGCTGGCCTTGAAGTGGCATTTCTAGAAGATAATGAACTCAAACTGGCCGAACACACTCTCTTTTCCAGAAGAGGCTTGTTTCTGAATTAAAAATAGAACAAGAATTAAGCACATTTGTGCAAATGGGGGTAGAGCCATTCTGTTAGGGCCTCTTTCACACTAGGACTCTCCCCGCTGCAATCAGAGTTCCAGCTTAACAAGCCACAGGTGAACACCACATGAGCAGTTGAAAATGTGATTGTAATGGGTGTGTTGACAGTTCAGTAGCCATAATCCATGCATCCCAAGGTGCACCTGTGCATCTGTCAGATCATTAGGCGCCGAGGGCTCTGCGCACATCCCCCCCCCCCCACCTCCCCCATCAGTTGCTTTAGAGCCATCTCAACAGCTGAGAAGCTCCATCAAGGAACCAAGACAAGGGAACTGAGGCAACGGACTCATTAGGAGCCCAAGAGAAGATCGGGCACACCAGGAGGTATAGGAAGATTCGAATAGTTGAGAGTACTTCTCAGCCTCCCTTCCCCGCCGCGTGCCCCCCACCACCCCCCCCCCCCCCCGGCCCGGGTGTTAGATGGGAGGGATGTCAAGCGGCACACTTCCCTGGCCCCCAGTGCTACCTGATTATTTAAAAGCTTTTTAGTGGCTTTCCTGTAGCATTTGGGTATTCAGTCATTGTAGCAGGGTGCGGCTGTACCCCAGCACATGAAATCCAAGCTCCTGTCAAAGTCCCATAACGAGCAGAGAAATGATTTCACGTGCAGTCTTTTAAACTCTCTAAACTCCAAAAGTTTGGGGCAAGGAAGTGGGGAGAAGATGGTCAAAAGCAAACCATGCAGAATGGGTGTCTGCCCTCCTGACGAATGCCTCCCTCCCCCGCAGTAACCCCGAGTACAAGGACACACCCATGGATATCGCACAGCTCCCCCATCTGCCAGAGAAAACTTCAGAATCTTCGGAGACATCTGACTCTGAATCAGACTCTAAAGATACCTCAGGTATTACAGGTATTACTACTTCTCCATGTTCTGCAGTGACTGCTTGCCTATCCAAACATGAGGGGTGGGCAATGGCCAGACAGCCACCATCAGAGCAGAGCAACTGTTAAATTTCATAGAGAGACATATGTCACATCAAGTTGATAGACTCTCTGTACACATAGGTATGTATATCAGTATACCACCACATACATATGTGCACACATGGATGTATACATATATGCATGTGGTATATATACATGCATATATATTGTATATATAAGCATATGTATGTGAAGGTATATATTTATACACATCAATTCACGCATCCCAATATGCCTGTATGCACAAAAACATACAGAGAGAGACTGAGCAATCACTCAATGTCAGCCCTCCACTGGCCACACAGAAGGAGTCATGCCCTAACCCCATAGTAAGCTTTGGCCTCTTTACCTGAAGCAGAGGCAGCACAATCTCTGCTACCTATAAGACCGCCTGCAGCTTCGAACCCGGAATATTCACATGCTTCCCAAGCTGGGATTGAGCCTCCAAAGCAGGATAGTTAATGACATTGGTAAACGACTCTTTGGAAAGTACCCTGAGTAGCTCTTTGGAACACAAGAAAGTTAATTTAAAAATGTACCTTTCCTCCAACCCCCAACCCCCGCTCCACAGGCACACTTAGAGCCAAGGAGCACAGAACTTCACAGAATTTTACAGCTGCAAAGAAGCCTGAGCCTCTTCTAACCCACCGTCTTCCACGGAAATGAAGTAGTTACGTGATCCGCCCAAGTTCTAGTGCAGGCTGCATCCGAAAGCATCACAGCACAGCTATAAAATCAGCATTGTCCCTAAATCTTCTGAGTTGTGTTACTGGGAAAATCTATTCTCCCTATAATGTGCCAGATGGCTAGGGTTCCCCACCACCCCCGACCCCCCCATCTTTAGGGCACCTGCTCTCCAGGCCTGTGAGCCCATATGAAAAGCACAGAGGATCTTGATTGTTTCCCTATCCTAAACTGCATTCATTTGAAAGTTCTTTCCTAGGGCAGAAGTTCTGGAATAGACAGGCTCTGCTTCTTATTTACATAGTATTTAGCAGGGAACAAAAAAAAACAAAAACAAAAACAAAAACAAAAATTCCCTGCCCCGTGGAGCCTGTATTCTTGTTGGAGGAAGAGATCAAAGTAAATGAAAATAAGCACCATCTGATTCCCTGTATGGCTAAGTACTATAGAGAAAAACAACTTTAGGAATAGGGAGTGTGGTCTTCAATAATGAACACATATTCACCAACGGAAGGGGCCGACGTCTGTAGAAAGTCACCTTGCATACCATCATGTTTCTGTGTCACTGACATCTTATTCCAGGTTATTTACCCTGACTCCCTGAATATTTTTGCAGGACTTCTCAAATGTTAATGTGCTAAACAATCACCGGGGGATCTCGTTCAAATACAGAATCTGATTCAGCAGGCCTGGGTGGAAAGCTGGGATTCTGCATTTGAAAGAAGCATCCAGGTGATGCAGTGCCGCTGGTCTATGAACCACACTCTTGAGTAAAGGCCCAGCTAATCGAGGCCCTCCAGAGAGAGAAAGCCCAGGCTTTTAGGTAGCAAAGGTGGTGGAACAGCTCAGGTGGGCCAACACACCTCCCCAGCCCTGCCCCCCACCTCCAGCACGTGCGACGCGGACGCTGCCCTGCTAATGTGGTGTCTTTTGTCTCTCCTCCCCCGCCGCCGCCACCTCCGGCCACTGGCCCCACGCAGAGGACAACGAGAACTCCAAGTCCGACGAGAAGGGTAATCAGTCCGAGAACAGCGAAGACCCGGAACCCGACCGGAAGAAGTCGGGCAACGCCTGCGACAACGACATGAACTGCAACGACGACGGCCACAGCTCCAGCAACCCGGACAGCCGCGACAGCGACGACAGCTTCGAGCACTCGGACTTTGAGAACCCCAAGGCGGGCGAGGACGGCTTCGGCGCACTGGGCCCCATGCAGATCAAGGTGGAGCGCTACGTGGAGAGCGAGTCGGACCTGCGGCTGCAGAACTGCGAGTCGCTCACGTCGGACAGCGCCAAGGACTCGGACAGCGCGGGCGAGGCGGGCGCGCAGGCCTCCAGCAAGCACCAGAAGCGCAAGAAGAGGCGGAAACGGCAGAAGGGCGGCAGCGCCAGCCGCCGGCGCCTGTCCAGCGCGTCGAGCCCCGGCGGCCTGGACGCCGGCCTGGTGGAGCCCCCGCGGCTGCTGTCCTCCCCCAACAGTGCCTCGGTGCTCAAGATCAAGACGGAGATCTCGGAACCCATCAACTTCGACAACGACAGCAGCATCTGGAACTACCCGCCCAACCGGGAGATCTCCAGGAACGAGTCCCCCTACAGCATGACCAAGCCCCCCAGCTCGGAGCACTTCCCGTCCCCGCAGGGCGGCGGGGGCGGCGGGGGCCTGCACGTGGCCATCCCCGACTCAGTCCTCACCCCGCCTGGCGCCGACGGCGCCGCCGCCGCCGCCGCCCGCAAGACTCAGTTCGGCGCCTCGGCCACTGCGGCCTTGGCCCCCGTCGCCTCCGACCCGCTGTCGCCCCCCCTCTCGGCGTCCCCACGGGACAAGCACCCAGGGGGCGGCGGGGGCGGCGGCGGCGGCAGCGGGAGCGGCCCCAGCGCGTCCAACTCCTTGCTGTACACTGGGGACCTGGAGGCGCTGCAGAGGTTGCAGGCGGGCAACGTCGTGCTCCCGCTGGTGCACAGGGTGACGGGGACCCTGGCCGCCACGAGCACGGCCGCGCAGAGGGTCTACACCACCGGCACCATCCGCTACGCGCCCGCAGAGGTGACCCTGGCCATGCAGGGCAACCTGCTGCCCAACGCGCACGCTGTTAACTTCGTGGACGTTAACAGCCCCGGCTTCGGCCTCGACCCCAAGACGCCCATGGAGATGCTCTACCACCACGTGCACCGGCTCAACATGTCGGGACCGTTCGGCGGCGCCGTGAGCGCCGCCAGCCTGACGCAGATGCCCGCCGGCAACGTGTTCACCACGGCCGAGGGACTCTTCTCCACGCTGCCCTTCCCCGTCTACAGCAACGGCATACATGCGGCACAGACTCTGGAGCGCAAGGAGGACTGAGGCGCCGCCCAGCGCGGGCCAGGGCTCCGCCCGGAGGCATCGTCGATCGGCGTTTTCGTTTAGACCTTTTAATTCTAGCACTTTGAATTCGAGCAGGTCAGCGTCCTCTCTCACCACGACGGCCCCCATTCCACCCCCTCTTTCTTTAACTTGACTTATTCTTTCCTGTAAAGATATGTTTATTTTTCGCCTTCCGAGAGTC
Organism: Puma concolor; assembly: GCF_028749965.1. Classification (NCBI taxonomy): domain Eukaryota; kingdom Metazoa; phylum Chordata; class Mammalia; order Carnivora; family Felidae; genus Puma; species Puma concolor. Next base: position 65,447,170 of record NC_141672.1, on the reverse strand, counting down.
AGATGACCAGTTGCCTGCCATTTTGTCTCCTTCTAAGATGTGTGTTGGGTTGTTTTGCTTTCCTTTTGCATCTTTATTAAGATGTCTTTAATGTTGTATATGCCTCTGCCATAGAATACTCAGTCTTGTGGTCAAGAGATTTCTCAAGTGACAACCATTGGGTTTTTCTTCCTAAAGATCTTGATATGATCAAGATTGAAAGAGACAAGCATAAACAATGTGCCCTGTTTGACTAAGTCAAATGAAATGGGGTGGTTTTTTGTTTTGGTTCCTAATTCCTTTAAAGATAGGGGGGATAGTATTTTAGAATTTTATGCAGAATTTAATTCTCTTTTTATGGTTAAGATTTTAAGATTTTCTTACTTGCACATAAAAATAATTTGGGTTCTTAAACTTAATTTCTGGCCTGTGACTAGAATGTTTTAAAAAAAAAAGTTGGACTAAATGTTAATTACTGAAACATTAACTTAATTTCTAAAACCATGGTGCTATCATTTATTAATCTGTAATGTCTTCATACAAAATGCAGCTCCTGGGCTGGGTTTTGGGGAAAAAAAAAAATAATAATAACGTGTTCTGTCCTGGTCTGGAGTCCCGCTGCTGCAGTCTCCTTGGTTAGTTAAGACAAAGCCCTCATTAACGTTTGCTGCAGGACTTAAAATTTTTTACCTCCCAACTAACAAACATAGCCTCACATTAAATTTAATGGGTCAGTAAAGCCCTTTTTAAAGGGGCTTTTGGAAAACTCAATCAAACTGATTTGAGGAGCAGTTTGGGTACATACTGCCTTTTGTTGATCTGGGTTTTTGTTTTGCTTTGTTTTGTTTTTTTCCCTTTTCTCAGTCTAACTGAGTCTAATTTTTGCAACTTCAGTAACACTTCAGAGTAAAAGAAGGAAAGGATATTTAACATGTCTTTGATTTTTTTTTTTCTCACTTCTTGCTAAAAAAAAAAAAAAAAAAGGTTGCATTTTAGGGGACTGATTTGATTTGATGAAATTTTTTTCCCCTTTGGTTCTCTTGTTTCTAGGTTGAAACCGGTAAGGTTTAAAACTAAAGAATGGGTTAATAAGCTTCAAACATAACTGCAACTGAAAACCGCACATTAAGTACTAAAAAGAAAAAAAAAAGAAAAAAAAGAAAAAAAGGAAAAAAAGAAAAGAAAAAGAAAAAAATATCCTATTTTGTCTTTGTTGCCAGAAATCAGTGTAGTGTCAAACACTCCAAATGACTGTCGAGTATAAATTCTTCTTCCACTCCATTTTTGGCAGCTGTTTGTTAAGGCATCTAATAACAGATGTGAGAACTGTAACGTGTGCAATGTGTACGTGTCCTTGGCTGTCAGTCCCATTGCAATTTCAATGTGTGTTTCTATATGCAGTATATACTAAGCTAACGTAGTTGTTTTGTCCTTTGTCTTCTCTGTGCTCTATCTCTAGTCCGGAGTGGTACAGTCCCATTCCTGCAGTCCTAGTGAATCAGTGATTCTTGGGGGTTAGTGATTTTTGTGTGGTGGCCTTCCTCTGTAATGTCACCCTATGCTGCTTCTACTGTCTGTGAATCTTCCGTTTCACTTTTTGAAATTCCTGCTGTTGCTTTGCTGGTGTATATTCTCCCAACCTTTCCTTTCTTTTCCTCCCTCTCTTGTCTCCCCCTGTTCCCTCCCCCATCTCTCCTTTCCCCGCCTTCTCCAAAATCTTTTTCATTCTCAGAGATAAAAAGACTCTTAACTAGCTCAAGGTTAATGGAGCCATTTTTTCCCACAATGGAGTTCTGGGTATGACTTTTTTCTTCTGGAGTGCAACACAAAGCACTGAAGAATAATGCTCAGATATATTAAATAAATTGATGCCATATAGCCTCAGTTGTTAACATTCCCAGAGTCCCTTGTGCTCTACCTATATAAGCAATGGGTGCTTTTCTTTGGTTTCCTTCCAGGTTGGCTGATGGAGCAATACATAAAGCAATTACCAGTGAGACAGAAAATTATTTCAAAGGTCAACCAACATTTTTTTAAAACAACAGGGGAGGGGATAACGGAATATAGACTTGTCATATATATTTGTTTATGTGTGCAATGCTAATAGAGTAATTCGGCTGTCCTTTGAATATCACTGTGTTGAGTGGTTTCCTCTAGGACCTTTGTGATTCCATGAGTTGGGCCCACATCACTGTGGAATAATAACTAAAAGAAGTGAAATGCCACAAATTTTAATGGGGACGTTACTTGAAGGATTTAAGTAGGTTTAGAAGGTGAAGAAAGCCAGTCATGATATTTAAAGATTAATTTTGGAAGCTCTACTCTAGCTATCGAACAATCAAAGGAATGCACCTATCAGCTACAAAGAACAGCTAGACAGCTGTTTTGTTTTTTTTTTTTTTTTTTCCTTTTATAAATGTTTCTGTGTTGTGTCAAAATGATTTCTGGTGATTTAAACTAACAGATAATCACAGCTGCTGTCTAAATCCATAGTGTTTAAAATTACAAAATGAAAAAAAACACTTCATTACCTGTGAAGACTGTGTCTGTGTTTTTAACTATTTCTTGTACAAATATATGAAAACTTTTATGAGGAGACTGGTGCCAAGTAGCTGAATAATGGGGAAAGGGATATTCTGTTCGTAAAAATCTTAGCAGTGTTACCAACTCTACAATATATATGAAAAGAAAAATTAAAACATTACAAAGCGACAGCTATGGTACATTTGTTTTGTGTGAAGCTAACCGGACCTAACTTCCTGAGTGCCTGGCTTATTTTGAAACATTTTTTTTCATTGACCATTGATAATGCTGCAAATCAGAAATGTACATACTTCATTTACAACAGGGTTCTTTTTATACTTTTGTAGATTCTCATACATGTCACATACATGGTTGTCTTTATGTAACTTAATTTTTTCATCCGCAGGTGCCATTTTCATAATAAACTTCTCTTGGATTTGTTACTATCTGGCATCATTTCTTTTACATGTAACCATCCTAACTAATGAATGCTGGTAGTATTTGTTTAAGCAGGTACCTTGGTCATTACTCTTGATTTTTTTAAAAAAATGATTAAAAAAAAAGATACATCCATATTTTTGCTAGTTTTGGAAAAAAAAATGCATGGCTTGTGTAATGATGAGGTTGACAAGGCACAGATTAAGATGCTAATCCAAATACTACACCAAACTTGCAACCATCCTAAATTTTCAGCTACCCCAACTCATTGTCATACCGAGCATTATTATGCACGTTATCAAAGCTGAACAACGGGCCTGCACATTAACCACTATGGCAAGTGTGCATTTTTTCTTGATTAATGCACAGTAAGTGATGATAGTTTCCATACATTAATCATTGAAAATGCACTCGATATTTTCATTTATTACGATCTATAATGTATAACCAACTGTTCCATTGTTTATATCTTCTCTTTATACTAAATCTGTATTTTCTTTCTCCAGACAAGCCGAGTTAAGTCACGATCGTGCTGTCCTATTGGTTAGGTCAGCGAGCAGCATGCAGCCTGTCACGTTTTAAGGCAGGTCAGCTGGCTAACAAAAAAAAGAAAGAAAACTTCAACTTGCTCTCTCTCAAATAAGGATACAGATGGGTTGCATGTTAAATCCGTGCTCTATAGAAAATGATGAGAGATGATTGGCTTGAGCTGAAGCAAAAGGCGCTTTTGTCCCAAAGCCACCAACTACAGTAAATGTCACTCCCTAGTTTAAGTCTTCAGTGACATTTGCCAATTTGAGGATCCTTTTTATTAATGGAGGCTTGCTTCGGACTGGCAGATGTGGGAATGTGGTTATGGTGGTGGGGCCCTAGATTTCTCTACTTGGCCTTTTATAGGTCCTTGAAATATGTAACACCTGGAAATAGGGAGAGGGTAATTGAGAACACTGAATTGGGTTCTCCCAACACTTTTCCAAAGTTTATCTTTCACTTTTGCTCTGGAGAGTCAGCAAGACTGAGAAGTCAAAACACTGAGGAAGCTAGAAACTCAATCCTGAACAGAGCACGAGCTGAAGTCACCTTACTGGAGGTATTTGGTCTGGTAGGTGCTGATGAGGCCGGCTCCTACGGGTGGCCTCCAGAACTGTGTAGAGGGGAGGGTCTGCCGAGGCAGAGGGCAAATGGATGAGTGTGGTACTAGGGCTGACCCTCTGTCAGCTGATGGTCGTGTTGGTTGGCCCTAATTCTGTATTGCTGGACACTGCTTCAGCCCCGTGGTCTGCAGGTGGTGGCAAGGAGAGTTGAAAAGCAGCAGCCAGACAGGGACGGATGAAGTGAAATCCTCACTGCATCTCAAGCTTCTGCAGTAGAAGTGGTAGAAGTCCAGGATTCTCCCCCAGGCTCAAGCCTCCCTTAGTACCAGCAAGTTCCCCATCCTTTATTTGTACCCATCAATGCTATATTATGTCACTAATGAAATAAAAAAACACCTCTTGGCCAAAAAGAGAACAAGCAAGCTCTGGACTCAGACCCACTGACAGCCAGGAGCCCCGCCATGTCCCCAGCACCAGGCCAGCAGCCAAGCCAGGGCCCCGAGCCCCAGAGGCACAGGACCTCTCCCCAACCAGGCCGGCAGCAAGTCAGTGTGTCAAGGCCGCAGGTTGCAGGTCATGGACAGAACAGGGATCTGTAGCCAGCCCTCCGGACCTTTCCTCTTCTCCTTCCCAGCCAATACTGATATTGTTTATTTTGCAATAAGGAACAAGAAAAAGAAAAAGAACTTCAAATAAAGGCAGCAGGTGGGACAAGAGGGAAGATTTGCATCAGTTGAGCATAAAGAAATGGATTTTAGCCCTTGTGGACTGTAATTCTCCCCCATCTTTGCCTATTCCTAGACAAAGCCTGTTTACATTGAACATGCTTCCGACAATTTGAAGTCAGCCTGGCCTCAGCATTGCATTTGAAGGTAAGAGATAATGTATATTGTCAAGCCCAGAAGATAGTCTGTTCAGGCTAAAAGGCTTATTATCCAGGTTCAAAAAGTAGGGGGGCGCCTGGGTGGCGCAGTCCATTAAGCGTCCGACTTCAGCCAGGTCACGATCTCGCGGTCCGTGAGTTCGAGCCCCGCGTCGGGCTCTGGGCTGATGGCTCAGAGCCTGGAGCCTGTTTCCGATTCTGTGTCTCCCTCTCTCTCTGCCCCTCCCCCGTTCATGCTATGTCTCTCTCTGTCCCAAAAATAAATAAACGTTGAAAAAAAAAATTAAAAAAAAAAAAAAGTAGGAAGAATAGAGGACTTAGGAGAGCAAGAAAAATACCTTTGCCAATAGTTCATATCATATAGCAACACAACACCAACCTCGTTCTTGGGCTTAATTCCCAAAGAATGACAACAACTAGCAGGCTTAAGAAACAACTCTGGTATGCTAAGGTAAGTGATTCACCCTTAGATGCTCCTACTTTCATATATCTCCTAGTAAATCATTATGAAGAAGAGGGGCTAACCTGGTAAACCACCCCCACCTCCCAGGAAGCACAAACCATGCCTCGTTCATCTTCATGTCCCCCCTTAGTGCCTAGCTCAGTGATTCACAAACAGCCTTTGTTCAGTAAAGGTCTTCAGAATACCGATGGATGGGAAGGAAGGCAGGAAGGCAGGAAAGAAAAGAAAAGAAAAGAAAAGGAAAGGAAAGGAAAGGAAAGGAAAGGAAAGGAAAGGAAAGAGAAAAGAAAAGAAAAGAAAAGAAAAGAAAAGAAAAGAAAAGAAAAGAAAAGAAAAGAAAAGAAAAGAAGAGGGAGGGAGGGAAGGAGGGAGGGAGAAAGAAAGAAAGAAGGAAAGAAGGAAAGAAAGAAGAAAGAAGGAAGGAAAGAAGGGATGGAGGGAGAGAGGGAGGGAGGGAGGAAATGAAACATAACTTGTCAAGAGGCAGATTCCACTAGAAATGTGGTTTGGCAGGATAGCTTGAGTTTCTATGCATTTCCTAAAAAGGAATGGCAAAATGGATAAAGCAGCAAGTTCATTTATTCCTGCCTTCCTGGATAGTCCATACAGCTGGCACAGAGTCGGTCATTGATAAATGTTGGCTGGAGGATGGGTGTGTGTGTGTGTGTGTGTGTGTGTGTGTGTGTGTGTGTAACACGATGTACTCTATATACAGCAATAAATTAGGTAAAACAAATAAAGGAAGAAGAAGAAAGAGCCCAATCAGTCGGTAACTTAGTAAACTTTGACGTCATCTACCATAAACAGCTAAGTAAATGGATCTCAGTTCCTCAAGAAGGTACCATTTAATAACATATCCACACTGATGAACATTGAGCTGTAAGCTCAGGCATCATCCAGAGGATCTTAGCAACTCTAGTGTAGAAATCACATCTTTTTAATTCTAGTGGTGAAGGTCTTTCTAGCCCACTATTGGATAGTTGTGACTTTTAGAGGGTGTTGAGCTGAAATCTTACCTCTGGAGTTAGATGGAGTCTTTTTCTGAGTGACCTTCAAAGAGGTGAATATGGCTGTCAGGGTCTGATAACTCTCTAGGCTGTCACCTGTTCTTCCAGTTTTTCCTCCAGTGCCACTGTGGCAGATGCGTTCACTAGCCTGGTCACTGTCATCTGGGTGTACCAGAATTTGTCAAGGCCCTGGCATTGCTTTCCTATCGCTTTCCTGGGTTGCTGTTTTTTTACCACAAATTGTGACTTGAAACAGAAATTTGTTCTCTCACAGCTCTGCAGGATATAAGCCTGAATTCAGGGTGCCAGGATGGTCAGTTCTTTTTGGAAGCCTCTGAAGGATAGTCTATTCCATGCTTTTCTCCTAGCTTCTCATGGTTACCAGCAATCCTTGGCACTCTTTGACTTATAGTTACATCATTCCAATTTCTGCCTCCATCATCATATGGCTGTCTGCCCCCTGTGTCTGTCTTCAAATGGCATTCTCCCCACTGTCCTCTTCCATGCTCTCCTCTTCCAATAAGGACACCAGTCATACTGGATTAAGGGCCCACCCTTCTCCAGTAATTACATTTACAGTACTGTATTATGAGAAGAAAATGAATTTACTATCACATGGTGAGGTACTGAGGGCTACAACTTTAACTTTTTGGAGGACATAATTCAACCTATAATGGGTCCTTTTAAAAATATGGCACCTTGGACCAATCACAGAACTCCAGGTGTGATTTGGTTCCAACATGGAATAAAAGTCCCATTACATCTCTTGCTCAGGACTCTGGGCTCTTTTTTTTATTTTTAATTTTAGGGTATGTATTTTTTTTATCTTTTTATTTTTTTAAGTAACCTCTACTCCCAACGTGGGTCTTGAACCCACAACCCGAGATCAAGAATAGCATGCTTTACCGACTGAGCCAACCAGGTATCCCCGGACTCTAAGCTCTTAATTAAAACAGCCTGAGAGTACAGTCCCTACTTAGCAGCCAGATCAAATTGTTTTCTCGTCTTGAACCTCTAGTCAACAAGAACACCTTGGTCTTTTCACAAGTTTTCGTTAAGGTAGGTCTCCCACCTCCCTTGTGTGTATAACCGTACAATGCTGCCATGTGCTTAGGTGAAAAGCAATTGAAGGAGATAAGTTCACTAATTCATTAGGCATGGAAAGGGAGCAAAAGCCTGTCCCTGTGAAAACACTTCTCATTCTCATTGTACTTTACATGCCCTCTGAGACGGCTTCACCCAGCCCTGCTGGAGAGGTGAGTCCTGGCCCCAGTATCTAGGAAATCTTTATGGCACATAATACATCCATGACAAAGATTCCCAGTGGGCTGAGGAAGGGAAAAAAAACCACCATGAGAAGGAAATGGAAAAAATTGGAGCAAGTACCACATCAGCCCTCCTATGGGGGCAGAATGGGGTTAGAGATGCTAAGACTTCTGATATGTATGAGTCAAATCACCCCCCTCAAAATTCAAGAAGGAATCATGAGGCCAAACTCATCAACTTTCTGAAAATGAATGGACCTCCTTTTGTCTCCTCTTGTCCCCTTTTATGGGTCAAAATCAAAGGGATTAGTGTAAGATCATCCTGTACTGTTCTGGGGACAAAACACAGTTGTTTTCATTCTTGTATTCAACTCTCCCTTTTTGGCAGTCATGGAATACACCAAGAAAAATGACTCCGATAACGTTCCTATGCTGAAAGAATTTTTCTAGAAGCGTAAAATTAGTTTCAGTTTTTAAAATATATCCAAACTATTAAAGCTACTTAAAAAAAAAAAATAGCAGAGGGTAAGGAGGTGGCTCTTCCTCATACTAAAGGAGTTCTCAGATTTATAGCAGAAGTGTCAGAAACAGGATGTAATATCCATGTGACCCCCCCACACACCTCCCCCAAACAAAACCATTATACCCTTGATGAATTATTGACTTTAGAGTTTTATCTGTGCCATGAATAATCACAAACTTGGGAGTCTCAGGGCACAGTTCATAAACAAATAATTATATCACAATGATAATTTTTCAGGAATTACAACATCAATCATGGCCATGTTATTATCAAGTACATTTTCTGGGTGCCTCTATTCATCAAACCCTCCTCCCTCTCCACCCGTCCACACCACACAAGCAAAACTCATCACCAGATTGCCTCTTATTTACACATCACTCAAAGCAGGACAGAGCAGGCACACACAAAATGGGCCAACCCGGCGTTTATGAGAGATGAGTTTTCATTAAGAAAGTTTAAATTAAATGCATTGAGAAAGATGGAGGGGGGGGGGAGAGAATTAATTATTCCAGACTCCCCCAAAGAAGTGTCTCTGAAGAGTTCCTATTCAGGAGATAAAAACAGACAGAAGGGTTATTCTATTATTCCATTTCAGGCAATACCCATCAAGAAAAAGTAGTCCATCTCTGAAAGGCAAGCCAACAGCAGCAAAACAGTAACATGCCTCTCTCTTTTAAATAATGCTCACACAGGTACAGACAGGTTGGGCCTGTTGTACAGCTTCCTTCTTCAGGTGGAAGAGGCGAGTGAGGTGGGCACAGATCTTGGAAAGGGCGGCCATGCCTTATCCAAGTCTGTATGCAAATCAGGGATACAGCTGCCCAGGATGTTTAGGTCTGATCTAAACCACTTAGCTGTGACCGTAACACAAGGTTAACATTTCCAAACACAACAACAGTACAAAAAACACTTCCAACTACTTTGCTTTGTTGTTAACATCACTTAAGGTCAGAGTGACTCAAAAGAAAAATAAATTCTTCTCACAATTCAAAAGAAAAATAAATGATTAGCAAAACAACAGAGAAAGTGCCCCCTTAAGATAAAAGGTCGTACATAATAGAGGGTCGTGTGTAAGTCCGTGATACAGTGGTGCTTGCCCTTAACTCCTTGTGCAAGAGAACTTTCTCATTGGTCTCTGTTTCTACCCGGCAAGCTATGCAGACAAAGCAATGTAATTTAAAAAGACCAATAGGGAGATTGGTCCAAGCATCTGAAACTTTCCAGTCCCCCAGGAACCGCTCACTCTTGAGAACGATCCTTGAGTATATATGGCTTGACCTTAGATCAGATTCTCCTGTCCTTGGCATCTAAATGTGTCTAAGGAAAGGTAGAGCTAGTGTCCAGCAGTGAGCATCAGGAACAGGGATAGGCAACACTGTTGGTATAGATGAACTGGACCCAGCCTGATCTGCCCCAAACCCCACCACCCAAGGCAACCAGCAAAGCAGCTCAACACTTCAAGGACCCTATGCCATTTCATCTACAACATCAGCTGCCCTTTCTGCTGCTCTCATTTTAAAATCTTCCAGTTTCTTGGGGCGCCTGGGTGCCTCAGTCAGTGAATCATCTGACTTCAGCTCAGGTCATGATTTCACAGGTTAGTGGGTTCGAGCCCTGCGATGGGCTCTGTGCAAACATCTCAGAGCCTGGAGCCTGCTTACAATTCTGTCTCCCTCTCTCTCTGCCCCTCCTCCACTCATGCTCTGTCTCTCTCAAAAATAAATAAAAACATTAAAAAAAAAATCTTCCCGTTTCTTGAACATACCTGGACTATTGTTAAGTCACTCTGCCTCAAGACCAATCTTAATACATTAACTCATTAAAAGGAGAGGAAGTAGAATGGAAAAGAGACAGATCTAACTCCTAGTCCATGGCCCTGTTCTAAACATCCCCTTCAAAACCTTTCTCTCATAGTAGGAAAAAGCAGGCCAAACCTCTCTCCCTTCCTCTCCCACATGAAGGCCCCAACTCTGGCGCTTGGTGCTCCCCTTTGCCAGCCCAGCCCCCTCCTTGCTCTGGGCCCTGTGCCTGCCTCTCACCCTCCTGCACTGTAAGAACACCTTGGTGTTGGATCCATTTTTTTCCCATGGGGCAATTTGACCTCTCTTGGCTATCTACCTCCTCCTTTCCACCCATCACTCCACTCAGCCTGCTGAGGCCCTCAAGCCAGCCAATAAGCCTAAGGCCCTTTTGGGAAGTCTACCCTTTTTAGAAAGCTGGGGAGGGGCCGACTGTAGATTCTTGACATTTTAATTTTCAGATCACATGGAGGGCCACCCCTCTGGTAGAGGGAAGCTGGGCAATGGGGAGAGAAGAGGAAGAAATAGGAAGCTCACATAGGCTCTAAGATCATCACCCACTCCCGGGCAAGCAATAACCATATTTGCTGGCCAAGCGTTCCCAGCGTAAGCACGTTTTTTTGGTTCATAATGATTCACCCAGGAGGTCTCAGTCCCAGGCACCTAGAAGTCACAAACCTCAGCAGACACCTCTATTCTGAAATCACATGGAAGAATACAAGACGTAGCCATCCAAAGGACTTTTTTTCCAAAATACCAATCTAACTGCTCTTTCCTCAATAGCATTTTCCAGGATGAGGACATTAGCAATCATTTTTCATTTTTTAACATTTGGAACAAACGAGAAGGAAGCTCAGATTTATTTCTTTATTATTTACACCTTCCTTCCCTACATGCTACTCTGGATATTTACATAGAGTGCCCAAGTTAGAGACATTTTCCCGACATTGATTAATCTATAATTCTTTGAAGTAAGGAAGCATTATTATCTCCACTTTACAGATGTGGAAACTAAGACACAGAGGTTAATGATGCCCAGAGGTCAAACATGCAGTCAATTGCGAAAGTGGGTTTTAAACAGAAGCTCCCGTTTCTGCTCCTTAGGCTTAATTCGAGTTTGTTCTTAGCTCATCTGCCCTATTCACATCATAGCTGTCTCCTATGTCTGGCCTGCTCTAATTTTGCCTTACAGCCCTTAAAATGCCTCTCAAAAGACCAAGGCTTTCCTTGCTTCTGTGAGCATTTAGCCTCTTCGAATGTATGCCTTTGCTCATAAATAAATGACAATTCCTTTCTGGAGTGTTCTGCAATGGTTTTGCATTGCTAAATAGTACTATTATTTTCTTAATTGTTTACAATAAATATAAGCCCTGTAGTTCTGTCTAAACCTAGAAGCTCACATTCTGCATCATTTTTGGGAGTTGCCCTACCATTAATTTAGTGAGAATCTATCCAAACCAAGCCAGGAATATAAAGATGCATAAAAGATTACCCTCTGCCCTTAAGTTGTTCACCAAGTACAGAGGGATACAAATGTAAAAGTTAATCATTACAACATTATGACAAAGTCATGTGGCAGACACAGAGACAGGTGTTAGGGTACACTGAGTCATGGCAAGGAATTCAGGCTATGAGGGCGGAGAAGCCTCCCAGAAGGAGATGATGCTTATAGCAAGTCTTGAAAGACAAGTTGGAGTTAACCATGGGTGCTAGAGGAAGAGGGGGAGGTTCCTGGAAAGCATCATCACTATCATGGCGTCAAGATAAAGCTTGCAAATAATTCAACATATTGGAGTATGGCCACATCTAGGAATGTGTGTAGATATGGAAATAGGTCAGCTGACGATTTCATGAGATGGATTTAGCCCCAGTTTTGCTAAGCTAAGCCCCATCCCCTTATGCAGGGCTGTATCCTCCCAATGGAAGGATACCTTGTTTTCATATAAAGACATGTTCCACTTTCTAAGCCCTCCTGCATCTGCTAGGCTGCACATGCCTGGGGAAATGGGGGAGGGGCAACTATTTTTTGGGGGGGTCCTACAAAAAAGCCATGTAGACAAGCAGCAGCCCAACTAGGGAGCTACCCTGAATGTTACGGTGAGGAGTTTGAATGGCATCCTATAGGCAACAGGAAGTTTAAAGGGTTTTATTCAGAGAAGTAACATAATAGAGTTTTTGTACTGGAAAGGTCACTCTGATGGCAGCTTCAAGGACAGCCAGGATCAAATAGAAGCAGTTAGGAAGTGGTTGTAGCAATATCCCATGTGATAAAGGATGAGGGCCTGGGTGAGGGCAGGGGTGAGGGTAGAGGCAAGGGGGTGGATCTGAGAGCCTGAAAGAAGAGGTTTGGGTGATTGGTTAGATATGGAGAGAAATGATGGAAAGAAAGGAGTGAGACATGACTCCCGGATTTCTGGCTTGGGGATATGGCTGCTATTTACCAAGACGAAGAATATGGGAGAAAGGAAAGGCTTAAGAGAACAACAAACAAGTAAGGGGAGTTGAAGAACTCCATTTTAGATGTGGTAAGTTTTCAGTGCTTACGGGGAATCCTGGCAGAAATGTTCAGTGAGCAATTGGAAAACAGTTCTAGATCTCTAGAGAGAAGTCTGGGGGTTTTTTTGTTGGTTTTTAGTGTTTATTTTTTAGACTGAGATAGCTCAAGTAGGGGAAGGGCAGAGAGAGAGGGAGACAGAAGATCTGAAGCAGACTCTGTGCTGACAACAGAAAGCCTGATGCGGGGTTCGAACTCACAAACCGTAAGATCATGATCTGAGCCGAAGTCGGATATTTACTGACTGAGCCACCCAGGCGCTCTGAGAAATCTGTGTTAAAATACATCAGAGACATCAGCACTTAGACAGTAGGGGCAGCCATCGGTCCAGGAGCCACTGCATACGAAAACAGATAGAAGATGAACAAAGGGCCAAGAATGGAGTGCTGGGTGGTGTCAAAGGAATAGTGACAGGATTATGAACTGTAGCAGGATTGTCGCACAGAGAGACGGGACACCAAGGCTCTTCTTTCCAGGAAGCAGCTTTTTTCATGCTGGCATGGGCTCTGGGCTAAGACCCCAAAAAGGCTGAGCCCCAAGCACAGCAGGATATAACCTTTAATGCAAGTTCTACTTCTTTGTCTCCCATATATAGTGACACATATAGTCTGATTGGATACAGTCCAAGTTACAGAGCTGTGTCAGAGTTATACATAGGTGTATGGTAGTTCATTGGGCCACGTCGCCTTCCTTTGTTCTGAGGAGCCCTCCACCACGTTCCTTAAGGAGGGGCTCTACCACAGAACCCCTGACAGAAACTGGAAAAGGAAGAGGCCAGAAGGGTCAAGGGACGCGTGTCACAGCAATCAGGGAAGAAAATGGTTTCAAGAAGGCCAGAAGCATCAACATTACCAAATGCTGCACAAAAGTTAGGTAAAGACTCAAGTGCCAAACAGTTCTGGCAAAAACAATGACAGCAAGTGATGGCTATCCTTTCCAGAAACTGACCTGAAGGAAATGACAAAAGAAAGGCTGCATTCCAGGGAACAGCCTTATATTGGACGCTGATCGGTGTGGTCTTCCTTCGAAAACCTGTAATTCCTTCACCATTCATATCAAATGGGTACTGAACAAGCGGACTTGAGGCAAAGTCTTACCCTTGTGGAATCTACCCTGTCCCCTTCTTCCTGTGCGCGTCACATGGATTTACCCTACAGCCTGGGCTCTGGAACAAACACCGCAGTCATACAAGACACGGCGTGTACAGAGATCAGACAGACTGGATGCTGATCAAGGAAGTATCAAGGACTTCCTGCGCTTGTACTGCCATTTCTCCCCAGAGAGATCCCTTGACTTTGTTTGGCATGGCCCGACAATCCACAGTGGTTCTTGTGTGGTAGTCTTTACCTTTTTCCAAGAGAGAGAAAGTAATGGACAGACAATGGAGGCTTTATTCCATACAGAAAGAGTGAACTTGTTCCCAAACTGCAGGAGTCTGGAGTTGAGTCAGATGGAATCATCATCCCTGGTTAACCACTATAGCTACATACCAATGTAAAAAACACTGTCGTTGAACCACTCAATATCCATTCTCCTTTTTCTTTTTGATCGCAGAGCCCAAAACTTCAGCACAGTGCTGCCCAGACTACAATATTGTATTTCTCAACCTCCCTCGCAGCTAGATCCAGCACCATGACAAAACTCTGGCTGGTGAGACCCGAGCAAGGATGACAACTGCGAGGCAACCTTATATTCTACAATGGCATCTTTCTGTTTCAGTCTTTCCTCTTTATTCTAGACTGTAACTCAGCATAGTAACTGGAGGTCCAGCAGCTATACTGGATCATGAAATGACCTTAAAGAGGGAAGGCATGGGCTAGGTTAAAGGAGAACTTAGTTCTTGGAGAACCATACCATGCCAGCCATGGACTATCTGAACATCTTTTAGATGAAACTGAATCATCTATCTTGTTTAAACCATGTTATTGGGGAGGGAGAGCCTCTTGTGCTACTGAATTCAACTCCTAACTGATGAACTGGCTGGTCATCACTAAAGAAAGTTCCCTAGCTCTTTCCTCAAGACCATCTCTTTGGACCTGCCCTGCTCCTTGCACATTCCAGCACAAGGATGGGAAAGCACAAGAAATAATATGTAAGAAAAGCTAGAAGTTTTAATATTGTAGGGGGATGGAATAAGGTCCTTTAAACCTTTAGCCAACAGTTGACAAGTAAGGATTCCAGGTAACTCCGTGTATCCAGACACAGAAAGAATCCCACTGGTAAGGCAGAGTACTTCACAGTCAAAAAGAAAACCAATCCTGGCTGCACAGACAATACGTGGAAATTCCATACACCATTTGTTGCAAGGTCGTGTCTTCTGTGAAACCACTTACCTCAGAAGCATCATCTGAATTGTTCTTCAATATCAAACATGGTCACAGCTCAGAGAAAAAGTCAAAAGGCCTCAATAGTCAACAACTCAGAGAACAAATCAAGAGCCTCCCCAAATGAACTTCCACTATCAGATTTATGTGTGAAGGTTTATGGCAATACCGTTGCCTGGTATAGATGGAATTGGGGAAACTTCTTCAGAAGCTGGACTAGTAACGAGAACCCAAAGTGACATTACTAAGCAGTCACCAGTTATCTGGAGACATGGCACACCCCCCAGCTGGGTGCTTTGAACTCTGCCTAATGTGACCAACTGGAAACCTGAGAACAACTGCAAAGAAAACATCAACTCCTCACAAGAAGAGAATCACAGTTACCATTTGCATATGCCAGGCACGATGGTCAATTCTTGACTGCCATTCTCTGTTGCAACCTCATGACCCAATAATGGTAGGTGCTATTGTTATCTCTGTCTTACAGTTTAAGAAGCTGAGATTTAGAGAAGTTAGGGGACTCATTCAGAGTCTCGTAACTATTAAGTGGTGGAACCAGGATAATAACCCAGGTCTCCCAAAGCTTGATTTTTGTTTAACCATTTTGTTATGGGCTGTTTTCTCCCCCTTGGTGTGGAAGAGGTTTCGGAGGAGGAAATTGTTCCTGAAGGCCATAGCACCTATTTTTTTTTTCTTTTAAATACACTGTGAAACAGAGATTTTAAGACCAAACTTAAAAAGTTACTGGAAGGGGCGCCTGGGTGGCTCAGTCAGTTAAGCGGCCGACTTCAGCTCAGGTCACGATCTCGTGGTCCGTGAGTTCGAGCCCCGCGTCGGGCTCTGGGCTGATGGCTCAGAGCCTGGAGCCTGCTTCCGATTCTGTGTCTCCCTCTCTCTCTGTCCCTCCCCCGTTCATGCTCTGTCTCTCTCTGTCTCAAAAATAAATTAAAAATGTTAAAAAAAAAAAATTTTTTTTTTAAAGTTGCTGGAAAACAAACAATTTTTTTTTGAGATGCCTGGGTGGCTCAGGCAGTTAAGCATCTGACTTCAGCTCAGGTCATGATCTCGCTGTCCGTGAGTTCTAGGCCTGCATTGGGCTCTGTGCTGACAGCTCAGAGCCTGGAGCCTGCTTCAGATTCTGTGTCTGCCTCTCTCTCTCTGCCCCTCCCCTGCTCACACTCTCTCTTTTTCTCTCTCACAAATAAATAAACACTAAGAAGTTTTTTTAAAAAAACTCTCTTGGAGTGCCTGGGTGGCTCAGTTGGTTAAGCATCCAACTTTGGCTCAGGTCATAATCTCATGGTTTGTGAGTTCGAGCCCCACGTCGGGCTCTGTGCTGACAGCTCAGAGCCTGGAGCCTGCTTCGGATTCTGTGTCTCCCCCTCTCTCTGTCCCTCCCCTGCTCATGCTCTGTGTCTCTCTGTCTCTCAATAAATAAATAAATAAATAAATAAATAAATAAATAAATAAATAAAGTTTTTTTTAAAAATTAAAAAACTTTCTTGATAATGATGTTTGATTCACCAGAAATAAAAAAAAAGAAGTTGACATTTGTTTTCCCCCATAACACAATCTAAACTTTTATAAAGCCAAAAATTTCAAAATTACAAACTCACATCTATAATTATGCTGGAAGATTTAAACATAGCTCTCTTAGAAATTAGTAGAACAAGGAGGAAGAAAAAAATAATTTGAACATGATGTATAAATTTGACCTAATGTGCATATATAGAACACAGCATTCAGTAATACTGAACCTTTCAAATTCACCATAGAATACTTATAAAGCTGACCAAAAGCCTCAACAATGTCTAAGGATTAAAATGTTCAGTATGTTGTCTCATCATAATGAAATGAGGCAAGAAATAAGTAACAAAAAATAACTAGAAAACCACCATATGTTTAGAAATTACGAAAAACTCATGAAGAAGGCATCATAATGGAAACAAAACTGATCAATAATGAAAATACTATATATCAAAACCCGTAGGATTCAGCTAACCATTACTTACAGGGAAATATATAACCCTATAAACGTGTATTCGAAAGGAAAAATAATTGAAAATGAATGTTAAGCATCCATATCAAGAAGCTAAGGAAACCATCAACAAAGTGAAAAGGCAACCTACTGAATGGGAGAAAATGTTTGCAACTCACATATCTGATAAGGGGTTAATGTCCAAAATATATAAAGAACTCATAGAACTCAGTACCAAAAATAATAATAATCCAATTTAAATGAGCAGAGGATGTGAATGGACATTTTCCCAATCTTCCCAAAGAAGACATACAGTCGGCCAACACATACATGAAAATGTGTTCAACGTCACTAATTGACAGGGAAATACAAAATCAAGTCACGATGAGACATCACCTCACACCTCTTAGAATGCCTATTATAAAAAAGACAAGAAATAGCAAGCCCTGGAAAGGATAAGAAAATAGAACACTTGTGCATGGTTGGTGGGAATGTAAATAGGTGCAGCCACTATAGAAAACACTATGGTGGCTCCTCAAAAAATTAAAAATATGATCCAGCAATTCCACTTCTGAGAACTTATCCAAAGAAAACAAAAACATTAACTCGATAAGATATCTGCACCCCCGTGTTAATTGCAGCATTATTTACAATAGCCAAGATATGAAAACAACCCGTGTCCGTCAACAGATGAATGAATAAAATATGGGTACATATACAGTGGAATATTATTCAGCCTTAAAAGAGAAGATCCTGCCATTTGCTACAACATGGATGAAATTTGAGGGCAAGTGAAGTAAGTCAGAGAAAAACAAATACCGTATGATCTAACTTATAGGTGGAATCTTTAAAACACAGAGGTCATAGAAATACAGAACAGAGATTGGTGACTGCCAGAGACTGGGGCAGAAGTGGAGGCCTGGGGGGGGGGGGGGGGACAGCTGAACGTGATCAAAAGGCACAAACTTTCAGCTGTAAGATAAAGAAATTCTGAGGAGGTAAGGTACAGCATGGCGACCATAGTGAACAAATACTACATCGTATATTTGAAAGTTGTTAAGTGAGTAGATCTTAAAAGAGAGAAAAAAATTTCAAATATGTGAAGTGATGAATGTTAACTAAGTTTATTGTGGTTATCACTTCAGTATGTATATATATATATATATATACACATATATATATATGTGTATATATATACACACACACACACACACACACACACACACATATCAAATAATTAGGTTGTATACCTCAACCTAATACAATGTTACATGTCAATTCTGTCTCCATAAAATGGGATGCAGGTGGGGGGGGGGGCGGATATTCTAAATAAATCACCACAGAACAATACCCAGTATTGAGCTAAGACTCAGGAAACAGACTTCTGTAATAGTTCTCCTGTTCTGTGATCAGCTATAGGTCACTTCACCTCACTGGAATACAATGGTCTTAACTCCAAAGTGAGATGAATGTGGACAAGACAACTCCTAAAGTCCACAGAGGAAAAGTTCTCTTATCTCACCTCCACCTAGCAGACCACCTGGAATGCTGATATCTCACATTCCCGATGGCTGATCCCCCGGGGCATGCTGTTTCCTTACCAGGCTGGATGCTGTGAGGTGATGGATGACAACTTCCTTTCTGAGAGTCAGTAGAGTTTAATCAAGCTCATTGTGCTTATTACAGAAACAATGTTTTTTATTTCATTTTATATAAATATTCAAAAAGGGTGATGGAAAGAAAGAAAATGGTTGTTTCTAGGAGAATGACCTATATAAAGGTGATTTCACGAAGGAGAGTCACTATAAATTTTGATGTTGAGGACTATAAAACATTAAGGCGAAAAAGTAAAATTCTAGATGGATTCTGCCCTCAAATTATATCAGAGACCTCTTGAAATATGTACCTCTCTTGAAATAAACTAAAATTTGGACAATGATGATATGTTTTGGATGTCTTTTGGGTAAGAAAAATTATGCAGGACTATAATTGGTAGACTTGTACTAAATAAAAAAAAAAATTGGGGTGCCTGAATGGCTCAGTAGGTTAAGCATCGGACTTCAGCTCAGGTCATGATTTCACAGTTTGTGAGTTCAAGCACTGCGTCGCGCTCTGTGCTGACAGGTCAGAGCCTGCAGCCTGCTTCGGATTCTGCCTCCCTCACTTTCTGCCTTTCTTTCGCTCACTCTCTGTTTCCCTCAGAAATAAAAATAAACATTAAAGAAAAAGAATTAAAGAAAAAATTTAAGCCTGGAATCTATATCAAAATGTAAAAACATCTAGATTTCTACAAATTTAATACAAAACGTTATAGGTACACATGCATTGGGTTTTCTGGTTATGTTACTGGTTTTTTGTTGTTTTTTGAAATAAGTTCCATGCTTCCTCCAACTTTTTGACTCAACTATTGGTCTTGCCTTTTTATTAGATAACAAATCTTCCTCCTTAGTTTGTAACTGAGACCCTCTTTATTCAAAATAAACACAGTCATTAAGTTGTTTTGGTTAAGGCCCCAGCGTCAATCAAGTCTCCCTCCCAGCCTTGTTAAATGGCCCAAATGTGATCTCTACCACCTTCCCTTCTGTGCTTTTTATCACATAATCTGGCTTTTCAAAAGAACTGGTCAATCTGAAAGAAGCAAGGCCACAAGAACAAGTATTTGAAATGCCTGGGCAATCAACAGCTTCACCCTTGGGTCCTCTCCGAACATCCCTGCCCCCATGCTAGCTCCATTGTTTCACAAAGTAACCTCTAGCTTCCACTAACAGGGCTCAGTACCATTAAGCTGGGCAGGAAATTAGTCGAAAGAGCATTATACTTCAAATGAGGAGACATAGGTCTACAACATTAAAATGACCTTTCTAAGCGACCTTTGCAAGATTATTTCAAGAAACTGTCCTGGTTTCCCCACACTACTCTTCTTGTTTCAAAACAATTGAGTCAAGTCAAATGAGATCCAAAAACGGTTTTCCATAAATTTTCTTCAGCAGTATTTAAATTTTCCTTTGGTCTTAGCACATTTTAATACAGATGAATCAACCAAATAGGTAACTGTGTTCAATGTAGAAATAAACAGACAGGGGTAGAAGATGGAAACAGAGTCAGTCATCCAAGAGAAGGCTGACTCACTCTTGTCAATGTCAAGGAGAGCCCAGACCCCAAAACACTGACTGACAGTAACTAAAATGCACAGAAGACCTGAGGAAGGCAGCAAGCTGGCAATATATTAATTTAAAGTGAGAAATAGAATTGTCACCCAGATTGCAATTATTCAGGTTGGCGTAACAATCTCCTTTTCTCCCTATAGTCAGGCAAAACCAAATGGTAATCAGAAGCCACTCATTACCATGAGAAATCACTGTGAAAGACTCAGAAATATTTAAAATTTGTGTATTTTCTTCATTCCCTCTTTCTACATGAGCAGACCTTCTCTAGAACCAGAAAACTGCCTGAGGACATGCAGTCTGGAATGGCGGAGTCAGAGGAAGCTCATGTTTTAACATCAGGCTCACCATAGGGACATTCTTGTCTTTGGGACTGGAATTTCTGGAAGTCTGATTACTTGTAAATTCTCCCGTACCCAGGGACAGAGCTGGCATGGGATAAAAGAAAAGGAATCCTTGGTGATTCTCTTTTTTCTGTGCTTCCCACAGCTGACCAAGCCCTCTGCTTTCGACACCCTGCTTCTGTAAATCTGTTAGTGCATTTATATGTGCACATATTACCATCTTGCAAGCCTGGACACCAATCTACCTCCTCTAGGTGACTCTACACCTCTCTCCTCAACCCCATCTGCACTGCCCTTGCAAGTGTAACTCTACTGCCCTCACTTCTTAGTTCTAGGAGACGTTCTATGGCCAGGACGCCTGGGTGGCTCCGTCAGTTAAGCATCCAACTTCAGCTCAGATCATGATCTTGCCATTCCTAAGTTCAAGCCCCGCATCAGGCTCTGTGTTGAGAGTTCAGAGACTGGAGCCTGCTTCTGATTCTGTCTCCCTCTCTCTCTGCCCCTCACCTGCTCACACTCTGTCTCTCTCTCAAGAATAAACATTAAAAGAAAAAAAATTAGGAGAGGTACCATAGCCTCTGAGAACCAGCCACCTTGACAAAGGACACAAATCTTACCAAGGACACAAATCTGTCTGAAATCAAGGCTCAAGAATGATTTCTGGTTTGATTGTGATGTTCCTCAATCTTTACTAATTGTGTCAGTTCTTCCAGATAAACAAATCTGGATGTTTTGAAATAAAATTCCTTAATTTATCAAACAAAAAGAGGGCTTTCCCATTCATCAGAAATTGCTGTTTTTGTCAACACATTTTATTCCCACCTTCAAATGAACAATGTTCAATATTCATGTGTTGAAATCATTTTAAATGACTTACATTATTGGCCTATAGATTCATATACCACCTCACTGTAACTCAGTTTGTCTTGTTATCCCCTCCTCATCTTCAAGTTTCTTCAAATGAAACTCTATTTAAACCAAAGTAATAGTGAGCCATGTAAAATTACTGAAAAGTCACCTGGGGTCATGTTAAGAAAGCAAATTAAGAGTCCTGACTGATATTTTTTTTCCCCCTGATACTAACAGAATGAGAAAAAAGTACTAAAAGGCCAAAAAAATTTCATGACAGCAACCAAATTCAGAGGGTTATAATCTAACTTAATAAACTTCAACACAAGATACTTTGCAGCAAAGAAGAGACTCAACACAAATCCATTTCTGAACAATCCCTCATCCTCTCCCCTAAGAATTTAAACACTGATTTTAACTAAGTATTAAGAATTCTCACTAATACCTACAGATCTGGAGAAAGGTAAACGAAATAGTTATTATCTTTTTCCTCTTCTAGGCAAAATGTACAAAATGGAGAAAATAACGGACAGAAAAGACCTGAGCGAAAGTGAGTGCTCCCGGCAACATACACTGTTGAAAAAATGTTAAATGCACCTCCAATGATGACTGGTGAACCCGGTAAAGAACACATAACAGAATCTCAGAAGAGGGCCCAGATAATCTAACAAAGACAGCATTACCCTGAGATGAGCCTTGTCCCTTTACCCACCTCCCAATCTAAGGCAAAATAGTGCAATTTTCTATTACTAGAGAAAAGTAGAAACTCATCCTGTGGCTTAAAGGAAAACCAAACTGAATTGAGATATTGTGGGAAAAGAGTTAAAAAAAATCATCCAGACTGTATCAGGACAAACAGAAAATCTAGACAAAGCTCCCAAACATGAGCAAGATGTGAAACAAGCAAACAAAAATAAGTCAAAAGAAGCTAGTATGTAAACTATGCACATAAATACAGCAAAACCAACCCCCCAAAAAGTGCATTGTACCATAGAACAACTAAGTAAGGGGCTGCTGGGCTGGCCCAGTTGATAGAACATGCAACTCTTTTTTTTTTTTTTTTTTTTTTTTTTTTTTAATATTTACTTTTGAGAGAGAGACAGAGTGCAGGCAGGGAAGTGGCAGAGAGAGAGGGAGATACAGAATCCTAAGCAGGCTCCAGGCTCTGAGCTGTCAGCACAGAGCCTGACACGGGCCTCAAACCCACAAACTGTGAGATCATGACCTGAGCTAAAGTTGGACGCTTAACCGACTGAGCCACCCAGGCACCCTGAACAGGCACCTCTTGATCTTGGGGTTGTGAGTTCATGTTCTACATGGATCTGAAGCTTAAAAAAATAAAATAAATAAAAGCACTGTTTTTGAGGTGCCGGGCTGGCTCAGTTGGAAGCTCATATGACTCTTGATCTTGGGGTCATGAGTTCAAGCCCCTACTTGGGTATAGAGATTACTAAAAATAATAAACCTAAAAAAAAAAAGAATAACTAATAACTTTTATAATCTAGAGTTCAAAGACAATATCATAACACATTGGGGTGAAAATGCAGACTGTAGTTCAAAAAAAACGAATTCAGAGCTGAAACAGCATTAGCATAAAATCAATACAAAAAAACTAGAAGAAGCAAGGAATAGATTAAGTACTTCAGAGAATTCATTACTAACATAGGAATGACTAGATAGATAGGAATGACTAGATAGAAGCACCAATATAAAGAAAAGACAAATATAAAGAAATTATTAAAAAGCTAAGAGATATGGAAGACATAAAAAGACAATTCAACATAAGGATAATCAGGATTCCTAAAGCATGTCCCTTCTCCCCCCAGGGAAACAGCAGATGTATTCAAAGATATAATACAAGAGAATTCTCCCGCAGATCATGTTCTAGGAGTATGTGACACAGCAAGTTCAAAACTGAGACAAATCCTTGTTACATCACTTAACTTCAAGAATTAAAAATTTTTTTAAAAAGGAATTCTTCAGCATCCAGATAGCTGAATCAAAATTACCAAAAAAAGATAACTATCAGTTGGCTTCAAAGGTCAATGACAGAAACAATGGAGCAATGTCTACAGCATTCTGATGCCAAGAACCTTATTACTCAGAAATAATCAGCCAGGGGTGCCTGGGTGGTTCAGTCAGTTAAGCGTCTGACTCTTGATTTCAGCTCAGGTCATGATCCATGATCCCATGGTTTGTGAGATTGACCCCCATGTCAGGCTTTGTGCTGACAGCATGTAGACTGCTTGGGATTCTCTCTCTCTCTGTCACACTCTCTCTCTCTCTCTCTCTCTCTCTCTCTCTCTCTGCTCCTCCCATGCTCACGCTTTCTCTCAAAGTAAATAAACTTTTAAAAAATAAAAAATATAAATAGGTAGATAGAAAGAGAGAAAGAGGGGAAGGAAGGAAGGAAGGAAGGAAGGAAGGAAGGAAGGGAGGGAGGGAGGGAGGGAGGGAGGGAGGAAGGAAGGAAGGAAGGAAGGAAGGAAGGAAGGAAGGAAGGAGAGAGAGAGAGAGAGAGAGAGAAGAAAGAAAGAAAGAAAGAAAGAAAGAAAGAAAGAAAGAAAGAAAGAAAGAAAGAACCAGCCAGCACTTCATTTGGATGCAATGGGAAGATATCCTGACACAGGAAAGAACTCAAAGAACACTCAAGCCACTTCTTGGGAAAATTTTATGATCATGAAAAGCAATCATTAAGAGATTCAGCAAAATAATTAATTCAAGAATAATAAAGAAGTCATATTAAGAAGGTCAAATGGTAAACACTGAATCCATTTCAATATTGATTCAATACCACCACAGAAATCATGGGTACCAAAGATGAGGTGAATGTTGTCAACCCGGGTCATAAAAAGGTAACACATCCAAAAAAAGTGAAAGTTGTGCAAGAGATGAAGAAGATGAGCATGCTCACGTCTTCTACTTTCAAAGGTATATATTATCTATAACGGAATCGTAATCAAAAAGCTGACTCCGTACAACTGAATGTTTGCCTTGATTATTTCAACATTAGAGGGACTTTTTAGAATATTTTATCTCTTACAGGAGAAGAAAACATTTATTCAAACTTCAATGTTTCCTTTGTTTTAACTGGATATTTTTTTTCTATTAAACTCAGTAAACTTGTACACACACGCACGTGCACATATACACCCACACACACATACATTATATATACACACCTATATACACACACACATTATACATGTATACACACACACATATACCTTTACAAACACACCCATTATACATGTACCTATATATATACACATACATTATAAACATATACTTATATTTATATATAAGGATTCCATTTTTTTAAGTTTTTTTAAAACATCGGGAAATTTTCAAGCAATCCCCAAAGTAAACTCCTATATACCCATCATCTAACGTCACAGTTATTAACAATTTACCTGTTTTCTCTGAGAGAGACACACACGCCCCGGCTATTTGCCTACTCTTAAAAATAGTAACACCTGGAGAATAGAATTCGAGGTAATTTAACTTTCATTTTTATGTTTTCTGCCTTGTTGAATTCTTTATAATAAACCCGTATTTTTTAAATAAAAATCATAGCCTTTCTTTTTCCTAACTGCCTTTCTCCTGCTTTCCAAAATAACTGGAAGCAAATAGGCCAAAAATTCACCAACAGTGAAGGATTTTGAGTGGTGAAAATGAGGATAATTGTCCTCTCCTTTATTTTTTTATATTTCAAAAACAATAGTAAGATTATTTCGGAGACCAGCGAGAAGCTATACAACACACCCTAACTGATTTCCATAGACATTACCGTTCTCCTCAAAGGTCCTTTTCATTTTCAATACAAACCCTCAGGGTTCAAGTATCTTCCCTCGGTTTTAAACCGGGTGCATTTGTACTGCCTTATTTAAGCTTTATAACAATGCTCAAAGGTCCATATTCTTGTTGTGCCAACTTCATAGATGAGGAAACTCAGTATAGAGAAATCAAGTACATTGTCCGAGGTCAATGCTTCAAACTCAGCTGGGAGAAAGGAACTCCAGAGATCCAGATTCACTCCTGCCCCCTTTCTCCTTGCCAGAGAAAAGGCCTAACTTCCTCCTGAAATGGGCTTATCAGAACTCTTTTCCATAAAGCCAGGCCCCACAGAGGAGTTTTCTCACCAGACGCTAAAAAGTTATTTTCTCCCAAGATGACATTCCTCTTAGGGTAATCTCAGTGTCCATGGCAATCTCTGGTCACATGTTGTGTTCTTTAATGACTAGCGATGTTGCTTATTGGACTGAAAAAAATTCAATAAGTTCAATGGCCTCTTGGCCATGTATTATAGCTAAGAAAATACTAACTCTCCTTTATTATATTTTAGGCTCACAATCCAAGAGTAAAGCATTAAAACTCCTTTTCTAAAACCATCGTGTATTTCACAGGATGAAAGACTCCTGCCTTCTGACAAATGCAACATCATTGTCCCTATTTCATAAATGAAGTGTTAAGATACAAAGGTTAAGTAATTTGCCCAAGGCAGAGAAAGGCAGAAAAAGTGAGGAACAGACAGAAGAAGAGCGATAGTCTTGAGGTTTATTATCCAACAAAGAAAATCACTTTCATACTTTGGGAATAAAACTCTCCCCAGGACAAACTCCAAAATCTCCTAGTTTGTGTTCTGAGAGCTGCAGAGCAGAGACATTCTGAGCACATGCTTTGGAGTCTCACTTCAGTTTTAATCTCAGCTGTCTCACTTTTCTAGCTTAGTTACTTCTCAAAGCCTCAGTTTCCGCCTCTGTAAACTGGGGAAAGGAAAGGTATTAGCTCAGCAGGTTGTTGTGGGCACCAAGTGACATCAAACATGTAAAGCAGTTCACAAGTCCCTGGCACATAGTAAGTTCTCAATAAATGCTAATACAGTAGACGTCAAAGTAGTAGGGTATTCAATACCTCCTTCAATCCTGATTTTCTGCTACAGTCATGACTTATTCATAGAACACTGATACATTTGACACATTAGGCTGCCTCTATATAAGCATCAGGCTACTTAGATGATGAGATCCACAAATTTAAATAGATAGAAGGGGTAGTACCTTCACCACGGTTTTGATCTGTTGTTTTTTTTTTTTAAATTAATCTCTGTACCCAATGTGGGGCTCGAACTTCCAATTCCGAGACCCAGAGTAGCATGCTATACAAACTGAGCCAGCCAGGTGCCCCACCCTGTTTTGATTTGGATTTTACCCAAGAGAGTACTTTCTCAAGGCCTACAGAAAATACCTGCACATATCACATTAGCCTTCTGAAGTTTCTTCGGGCAGTAGAGGATGCCATTCAAAAACCTTTCTTCTGTATCAATTAATGGGACCCAAGAAAATCTCAGAACACAGGAGACTTGAGCTAGAAGCCTCCCCATTCGTCTCTTCTCACAGCACAGCTTCCCAGCCAGTAGACTGGGAATGCCTTTTGTTCATCCTTGGGGCTGATGGCCACCAGCCCAGAATGTCAGTTCTCCCCAGGATACTTACTGTCAATGTTACCACTATCTACTAGTACTTAGATGTGTCAAGGGAGGAGAAGCAGTATAGATTTCAGTACTACCTGCCCAAGGTCTAAGAACTATCAAGCATGAATGACAATCCTACTTGCTAGCCCTTCAGTTAAAGTTCCTGGCCTACCAGCCGCCCCAGTCATGGAGTGCGTGCCTCTCCAACTCAAGAATCTATCAAAACATATTTGCTACTGCTTTCATTAAGAAAAAAAATTTTCATGTTTATTTTTGAGAGATAGAGTGGGGGAGGGGCAGAGAACAAGGGGAACAGAAGATCCCAAGTGGGCTCTGTGCAGACAGCAGAGAGCCGGATGTGGGGCTCAAACTCACCAACTGTGAGATCATGACCTGAGCCAAAGTCAGACACTTAGCTGACTGAGCCACCCAGGTGCCCCAATATTTGCTACCTTTCTTTTTTTTTTTTAATTTTTTTTTTAACGTTTATTTATTTTTGAGACAGAGAGAGACAGAGCATAAACGGGGAAGGGGCAGAGAGAGAGGGAGACAGAATCGGAAACAGGCTCCAGGCTCTGAGCCATCAGCCCAGAGCCCGACGCGGGGCTCGAACTCACAGACCGTGAGATCGTGACCTGAGCCGAAGTCGGACGCTCAACCGACTGAGCCACCCAGGCACCCCTATTTGCTACCTTTCAAGATTGTGGTGATAACCAGCGAATGGGGCTCTTAATTAGACACACAGTATCCTTTGGCTTCTCCCTCTAAGCATTACTTCAATATTTAAATGGGACTCCAGCTTATTTGCCGGCCCAAAGCTCTACTCTGATCAAATGCACGCCTGCAACACAACTGGCAAAGACAGCCAGAAGCCACAAACATTTCAAAAACACACCTTAATGAAACACCGCTTCTCCATCAGATCCGTCACATTTGAATGGAAAAACAAAATACTTTGTCGCTTCTAATAAGTATAGGGAGCCTGACAGGGTAATGACTTTTTTCTCCCCCAGCACTAATCTCAAATATACTAACGTCTAAATATGATTTTTTTTTTTATCTTTAGACATTCTGTTCTTGAGCAAAACCTGAATTCTTGGACTTACACTTTTAGTTCCTTTCAGTCACTGACTCAGAAATAAAGATGAGTGGGATATGCTGAATGAGCCAGACTCCGGCATGAAATGGTTTATGACAGATGACGATATATGATGAGAATACAAAACCCTGATGATAATAGGTTTATTTATCGATTGCGAATAAAATTCATGAAGTGTGAAGCTGAAAAGTGCACTGGAGGGAATTGGGCAGGGAGGCCATCAGGAAAAGTATGCACAACACGGGAACAGAGCTAAGAGCTGCCTGATGGAGGCCAGGGCGGCCGTGGAGACGGCGACAGAGGTGGAATTTGGAGTCCTTGAGCAGAAGGCACGGTCCTCTTTCTGCCTCCACCTCCTGGGCACACTAGGCCTGTTGGGTAACTGGGGGGTGGAATGGCAAGGCACAGAAATCCAGAAGGCTGGGGTGCCAGAACCACCTCTGCCACGAACCAGCTACGTGACCTTGGGCAAGAGTTTGAATCCCTACTGGCTGGGGGTAAGGGAGTCCCTTCATTTTCTTTCTCTAGTAGAAGAAGAGGTTTTATTCATGGAACAAATACCCTCGTGCGCAGTGCTGAGCCTGGTAACCCCAAGATGAGGAAATCAAGGCTGCCGTGTTTACCGTCAAGTCTGGCACCGTAAACACCTACCGTACAGCCTAGTCCAATGTGATGAAATATGCAGCCGACCCAGCACGGGGTCTTGGCATTCCCGTTCCCAACGTTCTTCATGAATCTAAACTCTAGTTGAAACTACAGAATGACATTTTCCAAGCACTCAAAGATGCTCACAACCAAAATGGGCTAAAAAGCAGCACAATACGAGAGGCTTTTTAACTCCCAAGCAATGTCTAGAAAGACCAGAAGCAAAGGATTGCAAACCTGAGAAGTCATTTGCATATCGCTGGATGATTTACATAGTGGAGGGAGCCAGGAAACCCAGCAGTGTCTTCCCGTGAATTCTCACCCGCCAAACCACCGCTGAGACAGCTCAAAAGCCTACAAAGGGGTTTTGCCCAATGTACCTGGGAATTTGCATACTATAATCTTACAAAATGAGACCAAAAGAAAAGCCATCTCTTTGTTTTATTTGTCTTCTTGCAGCCCCTAGAAGCAAGCTCACGGGAAGCCCTTAATGACAGAGCTTCCTAAGAGGTGGTTTCCAGAGAGTCATGGCAGGTAGTGATTGGAGAGAAACACTGGTGCCAATTTAGGCCACTAACAATAAAGTCTTGAAGCAGATTTCATCCTGAAGACTCGCTGAGATTTCATTTGAAAGGCACAGGATCTGTATTTGTTTTCTATTGCCACCTTGCAAATTGCCACTAATTTAGCAGTTTCAACGAACAGATTTCTCATCTCACAGTCTCCATGTATGAGGAGAATATGGGTCCTCTCTCCAGGGTCTCACCAGGCTGAAATCAAGGTGTCAGCCAAGGCTGTGATCTTGTTTGGAGTGTGAGGTCCTCCACCAAAAACCTGGTTTTTGCCAGAAGTCAGTATCTTGCAGTCGTAGGACTGAGGGTCTCAGCTCCTACACAGGTTTTGGCCGAGTGACCCTCTCCAGAATATGGCAGTCTGCTTTTTCAAAGCCAGCAGCACAGTCTCTCTGACCTGTAGACCCTCTTTTCAGGGCTTATTCATTCTTTTAAGGCCCACTTAGGATGGCTCCTTTTTTTTTTTTTTAATTTTTTTTTTTTTTTCAACGTTTATTTATTTTTGGGACAGAGAGAGACAGAGCATGAACAGGTGAGGGGCAGAGAGAGAGGGAGACACAGAATCGGAAACAGGCTCCAGGCTCTGAGCCATCAGCCCAGAGCCTGACGCGGGGCTCGAACGCACGGACCGCGAGATCGTGACCTGGCTGAAGTCGGACGCTCAACCGACTGCGCCACCCAGGCGCCCCGGATGGCTCCTTTTTGATTAAAGTCAACTGATCAGGGACTTTCATTTACCTGTCAAATCCCTTCACCTTTGCCATATAAACGGACATAATTGTGGTAGTTATAGGCCATCACCTTTGCCATATTCTGTTGATTATAAGCAAGCTTCCAGTTCTGCACACACTCAAGAAAGGATTATACTTGAATGTGGTTACTGGGGTCATCTTGGAACTCTGCCTACCCCAGGATCTCTCTTTGTATCCCTTTGTGGGGTTTGGTTGCTTATGTTAATTGCACTGTACAGAATTTTCTGCTCTTGCTGGAGAGAAATCTTCCAGGAACAAGTCTCTCCCCCATCCGTATTGCACGCAGATTTTATCACGACCGGTCTCAAATTTGGGAACAGGAGGTGACAGGAAGTTCTTACTCCTCTACCCTGGCAATTTATTCCTTCTACTGCGCTCTCCCTCTCTCAGGAACAACAGCAGGTGCAATATAGAAACCTCACAATCAACTCAAAATCCCCACAGATTACACGAAATTACCGTAGAGAAGATAACCTCACACAGAGAGATTTTTCCATTGAAAGCACCCCGAGCAGAAAAACTTTTTGCCTGAGGAGAAATCACAGAGGAGGCTCAGCCTCCAAAACATTGCAAATGCCACACCAGCCATCAAATTGATACCTCTTGTTTCAAAGAAAAATCAACTGCTTATCTCCTCCCCTCTGTGGCTTTACCAAGCCACCTGCAGCAGGAATCAGCAAGCTTCTTGACCTTACCCCACACTGTAGCAATGAAGGGCTCAACTGCTCGCCATTCTCTTTTCAACGGGAAAGAGGTTTGCGGTTAACGTGAGCCACAGCGTTTTCACACACACACAAATTTGTTTCTGCGCTCATTCCTGGCACTTTTCCATGCACCTGCCCCTCTACTGCCCCTCCACCGCCCCTTCTTCCCGGTTCTTCCGGCTCTTTTTCAGCATCCCTCCTGCCTTGCTGGATGGTATTCAGCCATCACTTCAACCCATCCCCCAGGCTTTCTGCCATGCCTCCCTGGGCCTGCCTCCAACACTCTCCTTAGTCCGTGATATATTGATTTTCTAAAAGGAGAAGCCCTTTGCGCTAATGAATAAATGGTGCCAAATCACCCAGCAAGATTGAAAGAGAATACTCTTTACAGAGAAAAGAAGAAGGGGAGAAAAGGAAGGGGAAGGAAGAAACGCATTGGGACCACTGGTAGACATCAGACAAAGCAACTAAGCTTCTATAATATAAAAGTAAATCTTCAAACCAAGACTGACTTGGCCTTTGGGTGGGGAGAAATCTCGACCTAACACAGACAACTAAAAGGAGGTATTGATTGCACTACAAAGACCACACTGTTGAAGGAGTGTTTCAGCAGGTTCCAGAGTGCCATTTCTGGCACAACATCAACGTCTCCCCAGACTATCATCGAATAAAGTAGCTGTCCTTGGGCATCGCCCAGTTTTTAAGAATGTGGGTCAGATGGGCCTGAGTTTGAATCCTGTTCTGTTACTCACTGACGGTGAGATCCTTACCAAGGCACTCATCTACTGTAAGCTTCAGCTTCTCTCATAAAATGTAAGCAGTATACCCATGTCATGGCTACTGTTGTGAGGCTCCTGTTAGATATACGCTCTGTGATATTAGCACAATGCCTGGCATGTCATAAATGCTCGATAAATATCGCTGCTGCTGTAATTCACACTCTCTGGATTGGGAAGCAAGCCACCCCCAGCATAACGTTACCCTCTCCCTCACTTAAATGTTGTGACCAGAGTGGCTTTTTGATTTTGCTTTAATTTATGGGAGAGAAGAGGCTTTGTCCCCCAAATTAAGGTTTTCTCAAACTCAAACATTAAAATAGTCACTTGAGTCGGAAGCTGTGTAAAGGTTGCTCTGATTGAGGCATCTGCCTCTGATTGGGGTCTCAGAAGTGGTTTTCTTTGGGGATCCAGTTCTGAAGAAACATGCTGGCAACCCAAGCTGAGAGGGAAGCCTGGGAGGGAACGGGGTGGGGTTTATGTGTTTGTATAACCGAAACCCCAAGAAGGTCCAAAGGAACAGGAACATTGCAGGAACAGCCTTCCCAGAGCTACAGCAAGCCAGAGCAACCCCACGAGCGCATTTGGAAGCCCTAACGACATTGGGCCGAGGAGAGTGTAAGAGGACAGGAGGAGCCATTTCTAAGAACTCAATAAATAAGTAAGTAACCTTAAAAAAATGTTCTGACTGTAAACACACGCTGTTGATTTGTAAAGATTTCAAGCATACAGTCAGCAAGGGAGATGCTAATTATCTTTTTTGTAATAATCCCCTCAACCATAAACCAAGCCCAAGCCCTTTAGAAAAGGCTCCTGCATTAAATCAGACCCCATTCCCCATTAACACACATACTAGCCCTTTTTACCAAGTATCCGGCTTCAGGCCATGAGCTTTGTTTTCCAGCAAAGGTCAAAAGCCGTCAGATATAGAGAGCAAAGGTAAGGCCCAAATTAAATTCTATCCACGGCTTGACTCCTATTAAGCAGAACTTCTGTAATAGAAGTTCTCATCATTTAGTGTGCCTAAGAAATGACCTAAGATGCTTGGTGTCAGGACCCACACATTTGGTTTTTATTCATTCAACAAAGATTTATGGAACGGCTTATGTGTTGGGCAGTGGGGATACAAACAAGCTCTCTGCCCTCACAAAAGCTTATTGTCCAGTGGAGATCTGGACAAAAAACATACCATTACAATAGTGCTTCACTGCTAAACTGTTGTCATAGAGACAGCTCTCACTTATTCTTAGAAGATCTTCCCAGAAATCAGGGACTTAAGCCAAAGAAAGAGGAGAACCAGTGTTTATTGGACAACCACGTGGTGCCAGGCCATTAAGTACATTTGCCCATTTAATCCTGAGGCAGGTGACCGTTCTCCCCATGTCACAGGAGAAGAAATTAACAGTTTAGCAGGTGGGTTCCTGCACTGGGCCTGAAGCCCAGGTCTTTCTGCCTCCAAAGCCTGTGTTCATATCCACAGGCACAAGCCCTCAGCGGTAACGATTTCACGCAAGGCTCCATGGCCATGAGATGGCACTGCAGTTTGGGTCAGCTAGATTTTTCAATTGGTCAGGACATTACTGTAGGAGATGGAGAGGCAACTACTGAACGACAAGGGCACAGAAGTTCATGCAAGAGGATATACGCTGGACAGAGAGACCTTGAAGTCAAGGAAACTCCTGCACCACGGCCCTGCGGGGGCGGGGTTCGAGTGGATACCCCTCAGGTCGTGGGAGAACTTGGCCACAAGAGGGCAGAGTGTGCATTGAACAATCACAACAAAAAAATCCCAACAGCCCTTTGTGAGAAAGAAATCTAATGCTGCACGCTTCATTAACTGTTCCAGTGCTGATAAATATTTGCTGTCCTCTTGTTCAGACAGGGAGCAGATAAGGGATTTTTATGCTAGAACATGGCACCTGGTTATAGCAACTCAGAATGTGTAGGAAGAGGCTTTCCTCTGATTTCCAATACCGGAAATGAGGCTTCACTCATTTCCAATATTGTAAAGCTGCATGAAGTTCAATTAGCCCCAGGACTTGAAGAGTAAAGCCTTCTTTGCTTACTACAAATTTTCCCACCAGCATGAAGTACATTAGTGCAGTTTAAAAAGAAAAAAGTTAGTGGGATGCCTGGGTGGCTGAGTCCAGTAAGCGTCTGACTCTTGATTTCAGCTCAGGTCATGATCTCACAGTTCCTGAGTTCAAGCCCCGTATCAGACTCTGCACTGACAATGTGGAGCCTGCTTGGGATTCTCTCTCTCCCTCTCTCTCTCTCTGACCCTCCCCTGCTCACTCGCTTTCTCTCTCTCAAAAAAAAATAACTAAAAAAAAAAAAAAAAAGAAAGAAAACATCGTTCCCTAATGTCAATGGAATAGTAATAGCCAAGAAGTAGCCATAGTATTAACAGTAACATGAGTTTCAAAATCAGCTTAAGTTTCAAGCCCTGGTTCTATTACTTACCAACTCTGACTTTGGTCAAGTCACATAACCTCTATGAACCTCAGATCCCTCATCTATAAATCAAAACCAGGAGGTTTCCTGTGGGGATGAAGTGAGTCACTGATCATAAATACTTAGCATAGTTGACAGCTGTTATGGTAGCTGCTATGTTATGGAAATTGTTATTGTTAAGATGATAGTGATGGCTGTATGTTAATGCCACTGAAAAAGTAAAGCTTTCTGAGGGACACTTTGCCTTCCTACCTCTCCGTCACCGAGGCCCTGCACTATACCCTTTATCCCTTCTTTCTTTCCTGTCGTAAATGCAGAGGCTTCTCTCCTCAGAGGTGAGGCCATCCTGTCTCCTGCAGCCTGGAGGGCACATCCACCTTCTCAGGAATCCGATGCCTTTAGTCATCACTCCTCGCACCTGACTTGTGCATCTTCATTCCTGCTCCCTGGCCCCTTCCATTCCCATATTGAAACATGCTCTAGTCTCTTTTACCTTAATAATAAATGTAAGTCAACAAAACCAAACGTCCCCCATACTCCCATGTGTCCCTTTAGTTCCACTATCTCTCTCCCCTTTGCAGAATTTCTCAATGGAGCTTTCTACAAGCCCAAATCCCTGTTTCCTTGCCATCCACTTCTCAGTCCACTCCAACAGGATTTACCCAGCCCTCTCTCACCAGTGCCGCTGACGAGATGGTACCACCCCCAGTGAGTGCTCCTCCGTTCCCTTCACCTTCTGGAAACACGACTGGCCTTCAGCCTCAGCAATACCAAACTATTCCCCGGCGTTCCTGGCTGACTCTGCTTTGTCAGCCTCTAGATGTTGGAACCTTCCAAGTTCTATCTCAGCCTCTCTTGTCATATTACTCCCTTCTCAGGTGCTCTTGTCTCTTCCCAAGGCTCCAGTGGCCATCTGCACATCACCATGCCTCAGTTTTAGGACCACATGCATCTCTACCCGGATGTCTCATGTGTGTCAAGCTCAGTATATCGCAAACTGAACCACTTCTCCCCTTTCCGATTTCCCCCACCACCACCACCACCTGCCACCCACACAGCTGAACCTGTTTCAACCATCTCTTGTTCCAAACTCTGTACCCCACGCAGCCAGGTATTTAAGTCAGAAACTCGGCAAGCACTCGTCTCTCACATCCAGTCGTGATTCCTGTCCATTTCGCCTCCCATATTTTTTTCAAATGTCTTCCCCTTTTTCTCCACTGCCCTCATTAATCTAAGCCACCTTCTTCTAACCCCTCTGCACTCTAGTCTTCACACTTGAGCCAGAGAAACAGTTTTAAATGCCAATTTGACCAGTCGTTTTTCTACATTTGAAATATTGTGTTGATTCTAGTTCTCTAAGTCCAGAAGATTCTAAACTGCCCTTCCTCATCCAGCCCTTCCCGAGCTCTCCAGCCTCCTCTCACTGTACAAGTTGCTTCTCCCTCAGCCTCGAAAAATCCTTCCTCCCATCTCAAGTCACACGCTTGAAAGTGGGTTAACTTGGCGAGCATCTATTGTGTGCCAGGCACTATGGGAATTTCAGAGCTGTGTCAATCACAGTCCCTGCTTCCAGGAGCTTCCAGTCACTGGAAAAGGGGAGCCCAGCTACATCCATTAGTAGAAGGTGTGATAAGTAGCATAAAATGTGTACGCTCAGGAGGGTTCGGAGCAGGCAGAGTGGAGATACAAAGTATAGGGCAGCTTCAGAGATATGACCCGTGCATGCCACCCATGCGTAGGGACAATCAGTTATTCCAGGACACACATCAGATGACAAGGGTCTAGAGAAGGAGGAGTGAAAACAGAAGACATAAAAATTAGATCAAGCTGACCAAGGGAAAAATGATAACAAGAAAGACGTATGTGCAGTGTTGAGTCCTGTGGATACCCAGAAAACAGAGGCACCTACACTTGACAATGAGGGGCCACTGTGGATCTCTGAGAAAGTGAAGTGGTTTTCTAGAAACCGCATCACAAAGGGAAAAGCAGCTGATGTGAAGTGAAGACTGGCTATAGTATTCTACATCAAGAAAGTTGGTAACAAAGGAAAAATGCATGATAGGAAGAAGCCTGAGGGTTTAATATTATTCATCGTTGCTAGGACAAGGCAGGCAAACTCCAAAGCAGTATTATGTCAACCTATTATGCTGTCTCAGGCCACCGATGGTCGGTGGGAATCCCAGGAAAGGAAGGAATAAAAGAGAGGCCTGGTGCCATCTTCAGTTCACATAGAGAACCCCTGGCCAGCTCCTGGGAGTGGCCCGGGAGGGCCACCAGGAAGCAGGGACAGCAAGTCCCGCTCTCAGCACTAGCTGTAAAAAGTGCAGAACAACAGAAGCCGGTTGTAAAGCTTAAGCAGATCAGACACTATAAAATACTTTGTAATGCACCATTGAGGCGACCAAATAAGAGGCCTGAATAAATTTATATTCCAATTGCTAAACATTACAGTCAATTTAAAAACCCACAAAAGTTTTGCTGAACAACTGTATAAATTAGAATGGATCTGTCGCACTGTACAGTACCTAATAGACTGGGACATAAAACAATCGGCACTAACTCCCTCTCACCTGTTAAATCATCTTGAAATAGATCTGCTAGCGCAACTCGGTGTTTTTTCCTTTCGAGATACACCACGAGGTAATTCTCATGTTAATGTGGAGTTTATTTATTTACTATTTATTCGCATTTTTTCCCTCAAGACAGAAAGACTAAAAGCCATCAAGGCCAGGAATTTATCATACCTGAACCTGTCTTCCTCCCTGGGAAGCTCTCCACCTGACTTTTGGGATCTTTCTCTTCCACTGAGCCTTAGTGAGATTAGGAGCTGGCAGCTATTTTATGAAAATTGAAACATATATACAAACATGTTCACGTACTAATGCGTGCACGCGCGTGCACGCACACACACGCGCGCGCACACACACAGGCGATACAACTTGAAGAATAAGAAGGTGGGCCAAGAACGAAAGAAAGAAAATTCTAGATCTGTTCCTTTCGTAGACATGCTGTGAGAATTTAGGCACGCTCCCTTTCCCACCATTCCTTGATTCCCATTCCGCATCATTTGATTGACAACAACTGCAAAACCTGCAGAAAAGCAGTAGAGAGGTTAAGAAGGAATGCTCTTTCCCTCAGGTATGTATTCAAGTTTAAAAGCCAGGAGCTAAAGAGGAGACCCAAGTACGGTGCTTATGCAACTCTCACAACAACCCTATGAGATAGATAGGATGATAAGCCCCATCTTTCAAACACGGTAACTGATCCAGAGAAGGCAAATGATTTGATCTATAGCACACAGCTAATAAGTGACAATTCTGGGGATCGAACTCAGATTTCCCTGAGCATACCATAGAGAAGACAGCTGTAGTGTGGGCAACTCAGAAGCAGATATGAGATGCGGTCCCTCTCAAATCTATTAGAAGAAGAAGGTCCTGAAATGGGGAGAAGCTGAAGGTGGGTTACTTATCTGTTTTCTAGCACTAAATATCAGAAACTCTGAAAAGAAGGTTCATCTTCCCCCTACTGGAAGCTACTCAAGATTCTTGCATCCAGGTAAGGCAGGATTATTAGACAGATGGAGCCTTAAATTCTAAAGAACAGCTAAGGATAGAAAAGAAGTTCAGCTGAGCCTTACAGGGTCTAGAATCTCCTCCATCCTTTACTATCAACTGAAAAACTCCTTTTGGGCTCCTTTGTTCAAATTCCCACCCACCTCCCCCACCCCACCCCCCAAAAGAAAGAGATGGATCCAGTTCATCTTTAAGCCTGACCACAAAGCCAGCTTATGAAGCAAGTGCTCTTGGGCCACAAACTATTGCTGGGCCAATGAGAAGGAAGGTGGAGGAGGGAGGGAGGGACTCTCATGAGTCACATTAGACACAGCTGGCTGGGCAGCAGGGGCTATGGGTGAGCTATAGGTTTCCCCCAGAAATGGGAAGAGAATGCGGGACGATGGGCTGAAATGGACAGGTGACATAGCTAATTGAGAGGTGAAATATCTTGCCGAGATGTTTCAATTACCTTCCTTAAGGTATGGATGAAGAAACCAGGACCCAGGGAGCTCAAAGGACTTGTTCAAGGTTACCCAACTTTGTTGTGGCTGAACTAGGACTAAAATTTGAACCCTTCTATCTCTTAGTCTACGGCTCCATCATCCAGAAGTCGGTGAACTACCCAAGAGAGCAAAGAAAAGAAAGGTCTCAGGAGACTACTCAGAAAAGCATAATCATGTCAGGGTAAAAGCTAAAGGTGTCCATGACAAATCTGGCCAACTCCCTCCAGACTCAGTTCTAAGTTAAAAACCTGAAGGGAATGGTGGGAGGGTGGGAAACAGAATGGGGCAGGGCCTAAATTTATGCCCTGGGGTAGGGGTAACTGGATCTTCACTCTGTCAGATCTAAAACAACTGTAGACGTGAGTTCCTGGATTTATAAATCCAGTAGTTTGCTGATACCATTTTTTTTAAAAACCATTTCCATCAAGCCTTTGAGGTACCATTAATAAAGAATGATGGTTGGAACTTAATCTCCTTTGTGCCACTTGGGGGCAACACCTACATGTTTGATTTATTGAGACTTCTCACCTCTGCCTTCTGAAAGCCGAGCAAAGATGCAAATCTAATGGCCATCTTCTTTAAATGACTGCAGCAAATCCCCAAACTGCCTGACTACTGAGAGCTCTGGACATGCTTACTTATCTGTTTATTTAAAGTCAAATTGCGTCCTGGTTGTCTCAGGACGGGATGAGGCAAATGTCAGCAATGAAGACTGGCTTGTAGGTACTTGGTGAACTCTCCCACGGGGGATGACAGAGGATTCTT
>NC_141672.1:64597334-64753589 GCF_028749965.1 Puma concolor | reverse complement strand
CTTCCCTCCTGTGGGAAGGAAACTCCAGAGACTCAAAGTACAGTTGGAGCGCATCACAGAGGGGGCTGGCAGCGGAACCGCACCGGGAGTGTGGCTCTCTGAGGCCTCAGGGACCCGGCTACTGCCATCCCTGACCTCTGAGACCACAAGCGCCTTTTCGGTTCTAGTTCTGCCTCCCAAACTGGAGACTGCGTTTCCCCCGGCCCCCCGCCCTTCCTCTTGGTTCGCTCCCCAGCCCAGTCTCAGTGCTACTGTCCCACTGCCTCCACGGGTTCAGGAGGCCCTGCCTTTGAAGTCCAACAGTTGACCTTCGGGAAGCCACAGAGAGACCCCAGCCTCTAATGTCACCATCTACAGGCAGAGACCAGCAGACAGGCACCAAAGATAAAACCTCAACCACCTTCACTTTTTTCTCCTGCAAACTCAGGCTGAAAAAGAAACCAAGGATTATGCATATGTATCTTAGTATTTCTTTCAAGCTTCATGGCCCAGGGTCTGGAGGTTGAGTTGCGATGCTTTGATCACCCATTCTGGCAAATGCAAGAGTGGGCCCTAGCATGGCCGACGCTTCCTGTCCGGGGTGTCATGGGGAGTAGCCGGGTGCTTCCAAGGTACGGCCCCACATCCTTGCAGGCACAGCAGTGCCTGCCACCCAGTCAGGCAGTGGCGACACAGTCAAGGGAAGGCCACGTAGATGTGACCTGTTGCGCCTCTGTGGGACTTTCACTGGGTGGGTGGGTGGGCACACACCCGAGGGGATGTTAAAATACGTGGAGCCAGGGCAAGGAGTCCAACCCCGGCACTGGTGTTCTCTTCTCCCCCGCCTTTGACTCCAGTGCCTCTCCAGGAAGTCCAAAGCACCTTGACCTATTTCAGGAAGTAACCACCTCCCTCAAAGGAATCCAGGTCGGTGCGCACAGGAGGGTCAAAGGAGCCAGGCCACCAGACTGGCTGACACGGCTGGGTATCAATCGGCCTCATCATGCCCTGAAACATGGAGCTGTGCCAAAAAGTAAAGCAATGTGCCACTGAAGTGGACATGTCAAGCACACAAGAGCCATTTTGAAAGGGTTCCCACTGGCCAAATCGAGATCATGATAATAATCGATCATAGGGGCGCCTGGGTGGCTCAGTTGGTTAAGTGTCTGACTTCGGCTCAGGTTATGATCTCACGGTCCGTGAGTTCAAGCCCCATGTCAGGCTCTGTGCTGACAGCTCAGAGCCTGGAGCCTGTTTCAGATTCTGTGTCTCCCTCTCTCTCTGTCCCTCCCCTGTTCATGCTCTGTCTCTCTCTGTCTCAAAAATAAATAAACGTTAAAAAAAATTTTTTTAAAAATAAAATAAAAAATAATGGATCATAATCCGTGGAGTAAAACAGGTGCAGGGCCTAAATGCAATCACACATCAGTATCCGTGAACGCTAAGCACCACCGGATCTTGGCCTCCAGATACACAAAATGGAAAAAAAAAAAAAAAAAAAAAAAAAAAAGGAACCAGGGCTCCTTGGAGACCCACCTAGCCACTTCTTTGGGTTTTCATGTTACTATGGGGTCTCCCACGTACATGGAAAAAATCTGTATGCTTTCCTTCTGATATTCTGTTTTACGTCCAATTTAATTCTCAGGCCCTGCTGGAGACCCTAACAGGGTAAAAGTAAAGTTCTGTCTCCCGTACACCTTGAACCAGAGTGAAGCATGATGGAAGAACAGAAGAGGAAGGCATGGGAGAAAACTAACTAAGGTGCATACCCCTGACTTACCTTTTTCTGATGGTTTGTAAAATGATCCCATTCTTCTAAAGTGAGAAGGGGGTGAACCAGGCTAGGTTGGAGGCCGATGGGGTAGACTGGTGGGTGGATCCTCACAAACTGTGAGATCGTGACCTGAGCCGAAATCAAGAGTCAGGATGCTTGACTGGACTGAGCCACCCAGGCGCCCCAGAAACTTTTTTTTTTTTTTTTTAACCCCGCGATCTGTAAGTTAATTAATGAAGCATATACTACAAGCCTATTATGCCGCCATGCACTGTTGTAGCCAAGTATGAATGGAGCAATCAACAAAATAGACAAGAATCTCTGGCCTCGTGGAACTTCCCTCTCAGGGGGTATAGTTAGGAAACTAAAATGCAGGGGTCCTGGGTGGCTCAGTCCGCTAAGCGTGGGGTTTGGGCTCAGGTCCTGAACTCACGGTTGGTGAGTTCGAGCCACGGATCTGGCTCTGTGCTGACAGTTCAGGGCCTGGAGCCGGCTTCAGATTCTGGGGCTCCCTCTTTCTCTGCTCCTTCCCCGCCCACGCTCGCTGTCTCGAAAACCAAACACTAAAAATTTTTCGGAAAAAAGACAAAGCTAATAAGATGCTAGATCGGTTCTCCAAGCGTCTCTGGAACCAACTGGGAATCCTGTAGTATAGAAGTGGCTGTTACCTAGTTTGGCGGATTCTGTGAAAGCAAAGTCTCTATAAAACGTTGCTGCGTCCCGCGCTCGTAACCAGCCAGCCCCCACAAGAACCAGGCGATGCTGAAACTACGGGCCCAGGGGCCCAGGAGCACGCGTTGAAAGCAACTGCCCCTCTCCGAAGCAAAAGCGCTTTAAGGACACGCGACGGAGGAAAAAGAAAAAGCAAACCCAAAACACTGCCGAGACTGCCGTCCTGACACCATAGACGTTAACTGTGGAAAACTAAACGTCCAGAAAAGGAAAGCCGCGCCTGTTCTTTGCAAACCCAGATAACCAGGGGAAAGCGCGAACGCAGTCCCCCACTACCACAAATTATGCAGTCGAGTTTCCCACATTTGGGGAAATCGCAGGGGTCAGCACATCCGGAGTGCAATGGATAAGCCTCGCCCTGGGAAAACCACCTTCGTGATCATGGTATCTCCCCTGCCAGGTAAGTATGAGTTGCTCGCCCCGCCTCGCCCCACACCCTCGCGCTCGCCACGCTTCTTACACACGGTCACTTGCCTCACGCGGCCTCCGCGCCCCAGCTGCCCGCAGCCCCCCCTCAGCTTCAACCTCTCCCGTCCGCAAAACAACCTCGGGCGCCTTCGCCTAGCCCCCACGCGGGACGTGCACGCCCAGGCGGTCCGGGACCGGCAGCCAATGCGCGCATGCTCATCTACATACGCCACGCCCCATCGCCCGAGTGGGCGGAGGAACGTCCCACCCTTGGGGGACGAAAGTAGAAGAACCGGGGGAGCCTGGCTGTGATTCTTCCAGTTAAAGTGAACATTAGTTTGTAGTTCTCTTATTTATTTTATTTATTTGTTTTTTAATTATGACGTGGATTCATGAGCAGATGGCTAAGAAAGGTTTCTCCAGACGTTTCAGTGCAAAAAGGTGTTGTTATTATACGTAGCACCAGCACAGCACCCGGTGGGCAGGCAGAAAGAGCTGCACTGGGCTTGTGAGGAGTGACTTGATGATATATTTTTAAATTTGTGGAGGGAGGGGGGATAGAGATAAAGTAAGTTTCCAAGGAATTTTGAAGCAAGGCTTTCAGGACCCTGAGGGGCTAGCTGCTGTCATGGTAAGGTTGCTTTTAGTTTTTAACGAAATATAAACATTAAGGCACTACCGCAGCCGTGAGCTCCTTGAGGAAGGTCACGCTCTGCACGTTTCAGCTCTCTATCAGTGGGCTGCAAGCTGTAAGGAGATCTAGTTTAAGCTACGTTTCTCTTGCCTTTGTTTCCCTCATCAATCTGTACACCCATGTAGGGCTAGAACTCTTCACTGAGAGCCCCATGGTCTACCAACTGAGCCAGCCAGGCACTGCACAGCAGTTTGCAGTTTGCAGTTGGATTGAGGGGTTTGATTTTGTCACCGTTTTTTTCTAACATTTTCCCCACTGAGAAATCACAGTCTTTGCAAAGGCTGGTGAGCCCTCGTTTGGGTTTTCTAGTTTGTTTACTTTTTTCTTTGGCTGACCTTGTGGCCTCCAGGAGGTTAGGACAGGGTTGCTTGACTTGTGGGTTTGCTTTAGGTATGACACATCGACTGTGTTAAGTGGGGGGGGGGGGGGGGGGGGGGGAGAAAAAGGCCCCCAAATATATGTAGTATGCTACCGTTTGTGTAGGAAAAGTGTGAAAACAAGAAAATTATACAGTCTTGCCAAAAGAAACAGAAGACTAGGGACACCTGGGTGTCTGACTCTTGACTTCAGGTCAGGTCAGGTCAGGATCCCAGGGTCGTGGGCTGGGCACTGAGTGTGGAGCTTGCTTAAGATTCTCTCTCTCCCCCTCTGCCCCTCTCCCTTTCTCCCCGACTAGCACTCTCTAAATAGATAAATGATGAAATTGCCTGGGGGGGGGGGGGGGGAGTGGAAGGAGAGAGTGATGCTTTTCTGAGTACACCTTTCTCTGTAATTTTGACTTCTGGAATTCTATTAATATTTTACATATATTTTTTAATCACAGGGGGAACATCCCTAACGTTGAACATAAGCATAACTGAACCTAGCGATCTGAGATGAATAGTGTAGCCACACTGGAAGAAAAAAAAAATAACCAACTGAAAT
Source organism: Puma concolor (assembly GCF_028749965.1). Classification (NCBI taxonomy): domain Eukaryota; kingdom Metazoa; phylum Chordata; class Mammalia; order Carnivora; family Felidae; genus Puma; species Puma concolor. Next base: position 64,749,078 of record NC_141672.1, on the reverse strand, counting down.
GACTTTTGGGCGCAGTACATCGACTATAAACATCTTCAAGTCCAAAGACAAGAACTGCAACCACATACTGAACTGTCCCATAGTAGGTTTGTATTTCATAGCTGTATGGTCGTAACAGTTCTGTAACAACGTTGTGTATATTGTAGGATTGAGCTAATGACTAAATGGATGTTGGGAGTCAAGGTTCTTACTGTTGGAGAAAGGAGATACAAACAAATATGGAATGATGGTCCGCCTGGGTGGCTCAGTCTGTTGAGCATCCGACTCTTGATTTCAGCTCAGGTCATGATCTCACGGTTCATGAGTTTGGGCCCTCTGTCGGGCTCTGTGCTGATGGCTCAGAGCGTGGAGCCTGCTTCAGATTCCGTCCGTCTGTCTGTCTGTCTGTCTCTCTCTCTCTCTCTCTCTCTCTGCCCCTGCTCATGCTCTGTCTCTCTTGCTCTCAAAAATAAATAAACATTGGGGCGCCTGGGTGGCGCAGTCGGTTAAGCGTCCGACTTCAGCCAGGTCACGATCTCGCGGTCCGCGAGTTCGAGCCCCGCGTCGGGCTCTGGGCTGATGGCTCGGAGCCTGGAGCCTGTTTCTGATTCTGTGTCTCCCTCTCTCTCTGCCCCTGCCCCGTTCATGCTCTGTCTCTCTCTGTCCCAAAAATAAATAAACGTTGAAAAAAAATTAAAAAAACAAAAACAAAAACAAAAACAAAAACACGGGGTGCCTGGGTGGCTTAGTCGGTTAGTTGGTTAAGCGTTCAACTTCAGCTCAGGTCATGATCTCACGGTTTGTGAGTTCGAGCCCCTCATCAGGCTCTGTGCTGACAGCTCGGAGCCTGGAGCCTGTTTATTCTGTGTCTCCCTCTCTGTCTCTGTCCCTCCCCTGCTTGTGATCGGTCTCTCTCTCTCTCTCTCAAAAATAAATAAACGTTAAAAAAATTAAAGCAAGCAAACAAACAAATATGGAATGGTGGAGGGCAAGGAGGACCCACTTGCATAAAATTGAGAGTTGGAATTTAAGGTACTGGTGTGGGCTCATTATTTATTTTTTTAATTTTTTTTTAATTTTTTTTTTTAAAGAGAGAGAAGGAGCGAGTGGGGGAGAGGGCATAGAGAGAGGGAGAGAGAATTTTCTTTACGTTTATTAATTTATTTTGAGAGGGGGGAGAGGGGCAGAGACAGAGGTAGAGAGAATCTTAAGCAGGTTCCACACCTAGCAGGCAGCCGGAGGCAGGGCTCAATATCATGACCCCAAGGTTATGACCTGAGCCAAAATCAAGAGACGGATGCTTAACCAACTGAACCACCCACGTAGCTGTCCCTGGGCTCATTGCTTTTAATCTACATCTGTAGATAGGTGTTAGGAAATACACGTATTCTCTACCTCTATCCACTGAAGGGGCCTAGAGGCAAAGACAGTAGCATTAGACATACCTACCGCCTTGATCTTGCTTCCTTTCTTTTTCTTTTTTCTTTTTTTCTTTTCTTTCTGTCTCCTCCTCCTCCTCCTCCTCCTCCTCCTCCTCCTCCTCCTCCTCCCCCCCTCCTTCTCCTCCCCCTCCTTCTCTTAACGTTTATTTGTTTAACGTTTATTTGTTTTTGAGACAATGTGTGAGCGGGGGAGGGGCAGAGAGAGGGGGGCTGAGGATCCAAAGCGGGCCGAACTCACCAACCGAACCCGTGAGATCACGACCTGAGCCAAAGTCGGCCGCCCAACCGACTGCGCCACGCAGGCGCCCCTTGATCTTGTTTTCTAAAACCACTCCCCACTAAAAAGAACCAGGCCTCTTTGGAGAAATAGATAATTTTCACGAGCCAAGACAGATACATAATGGCCCTGGAACGTCTTGTGCCAGAAGACACGGAAATGCTCCAAAAATGTTATGGACATGTCCAAAGGACACCGTAGGCACCCTGAAGGGGTTTTTATAGGCCCGATCTGAGAACATCAGAACATCAAAATAAATTTCAAAACAGTTTTGGGTTATAAACAACTGAACAAAATAACAACCATGAGTTCGTATCGTTAGCACATAGGGAAGGAGGGAAAGTCCTACCTTACGATGCCAGCTGATAACTGAAGAATGAATGATGGAATTAGAAAATGGACATTTGGCAATCATAACGCAAGAGCCATCAGTGGATGCTAAAAACTGTTGTGTTAAACAGGATGTTCACATATCCTCAAATTATCTCCATACAAATCACTTAATAATTACAAAGGGAAAACTCGATGAACACCTCCAGTGGCCGACAGTTGCAGTGCTGGCCCCAGTACCCGGGTGCTTCTGCAACACCCCAGCCTACTGACTTTGGCCTTCGCTATGTGACTTGCTTTGGCTAATGGGACATTAGTAAATGGGATGCAAGCAGAAGGTTGAAAATCACTTGCTCGTTAAGACTGGCTCTCACTTGCCTGTCCTGAGGCCACCATGAGAAGAAGCCTGGGTTAGCCCGTTGGAGGATGACATCGCCGGAGTGAACGTGAACCGTGTCTGCCGAAGTCCCCTAGACCGACTAGGCCCCAGGTGACCTGCAGGCTGGCCGCCGCGGCTCCAGCGATCCCACTTGAGACCGGCAGAACTGCCCGGTGGAACCCAGCCAGAATCGCTGATCCACAGAATTGTGAGCAAGTGAAACGGTCATTATTTCCAATCGCTAAGTTTTACGGCAATTTGTTACACAGAGACGGGTAACCGATACACCTCCTTCACTAAGTAGTCGACGTTAACCCCACCAGTAATAGAACAAACTGCCTTCACGTGCCTCCAAACGTGGTGCCCAGAGGAGGCCTGTATACATCTGCTAGGTCTGTCATAATAAAATACCACCAACTGGGTGGCTTAAAAAAACAGAAGTGTCTTCTCTCACAGTTCTGGAAGCTAGAGGTCCAAAAGCAAGGTGCCAGCAGGGCCATACCATACCCTCTCTGAGGCTCTGAGTGGAATCGTCCCTCGTTACTCCCCAGCTTCCGGTGGTGACAAGCCAATCCTTGGCTCGCTTGCGGCTACATCACTACACTCTCTGCTTCTGCCATCTCATGGTGTTCTGTCAGCGAGTCTCTTCACGTTGCCGTCTTCCTCGCGTAAGGAAAACAGTCACATTGGATCAGGGCCCGCTCGAGTGACCTCACCTTCACCCGACTGTATCTGCAAAGATGAGATTTCCAAAGAAGGTCACAGTCCTAGGTACCAGGACTTAGGACTTCAACATATTTTTTTGGAGGGACACAAACCAACCCATAACAGACACGGTATCATTTACGTAGCCTTCGTGTCAAAAATGCATTCCTGAATGTACTTGCGAGGGAAGCCAGGACAACTCAAAAACTGAAGGACGGTCTCCAAAATGACTGGCCCGTAGTCTTCAAAAAGGCCTGCATAATGAAATGCAAAGAACTACCTGGGAACTATTTCAGATAAAGAGACATGACAACTGAATGCAACACATGATTTTGAATTTTCCTTTGCTCTAAAGGACATTATTGGGACAATTGATGGAAAAGGGAATAACGTCTGTAGAGTAGTAAGATTGTATCAATGTTCATTTCTTGGTTTTGATAATTTTCCTGGGGTTAGGGAAGAGAACCATTTGTTTGTTTTGAGGAGTAGTACACCCTAAGAAAGGAAACTTCCTGAAACAACTAACAATCCAAAACGTGGGCCACCTGGGTGCTCAGTCCCTTAAGGGAACGAGCCTTGGTCATGATCTCACGGTTGGGGGCGGGGAGGGGGCGGAGAGGGGGTTCGGTGCGCGTGGGGCTCCCCGCTGACAGCACGGAGCCTGCTTGGGATTCTCCCTCTCCCCTGCTCTCGCCCGTCCTCCCGCTCTCTCTCAAAATAAATTAAAAAACAAAAGAAAAGAAAAGTAAAGTAAAAGGATGTACAACACGTTAACTCGGATCTTGATGCTGCTAGAACCTCAGAGAAGTCTTTGCTGACCCAATAATCTCTAGTCCTGTCTCTTGCCTTGCTTTGCTCCAGGGACCCGATCACCCAGGAACACACAACACTTCGATCATTTTGCTCCTATCTGAAGAGGATATTTACCTTTACCTCCACTCGATCTCCGGAAAGAATCTTCTTGTACACAAGAGGAAAAGACAAATCCGGGCAGGCTGAAAGAGGCAGCCGAAGCCCACAGGATGAAAACGTGATGTTTCCGTTCATTTGATTTTCGGAGACCATTCGACGCCCCTCCCCAGCCCACACATCTACTCTTGAGAATGGACGCCTTGTCCTGACTGACGCCCTCTGTTCAAATTTTCCTTTCGTTGTCGCAAGATTAGGTTACTACGTAATCCGAAAGGTCCTACTGAGGATTAAGACAATTTCATGTTAAATTGGTGACAAAACTCTTAGTATTTAAGGTTGAGTTGATTCTCTGTTGCGTATTGTATGTAATTTTCGTTGCAAGGAAGGGGAGACTTAACCCACCGCCTCGGTGGGGCCTGCAACTTCTGGACGCCGCGGGACCCCGTCTTCTCGGGTCTCCCCTCCGGGTCCCGACTCCTCGCCGCCCTCCCCCCATCCTTCGCTCCAGGCACCGGCGGTCTGCCGGGACACTAGCACATCCGTTGTCCCAGAGCTGGAGCCGCGACGCGGGGAAGCGCGCGACAAGGCGTGGCGTATGTAGATGAACAAGCGCGCAGAGGCTGCCGGTCCCGGACCGCCTGGGCGCGCACGTCCCGCGCGGGGGCTAGGCAAAGGCGCCCGCGGTTGTTTTGCGGACGGGAGAGGTTGGAGCTGAGGGGGGGCTGCGGGCATCCGGGGCGCGGAGGCCGCGTGGGGCAAGTGACCGTGTGTAAGAAGCGTGGCGAGCGCGAGGGTGTGGGTCGAGGCGGGACGAGCAACTCATACTTACCTGGCAGGGGAGATACCATGATCACGAAGGTGGTTTTCCCAGGGCGAGGCTTATCCATTGCACTCCGGATGTGCTGACCCCTGCGATTTCCCCAAATGTGGGAAACTCGACTGCATAATTTGTGGTAGTGGGGGACTGCGTTCGCGCTTTCCCCTGATTTTTGCGGTCTCAATGGAAGAAGTGGGGCTTAGTGAGGCGGCGGACTTGGCTGTTTCAGGCTCGCACCCACAGTACGGTCGCGCTGCTGCCGTTGCGTTGGTGCTCATTGCGTTATCCTCAGTACTAACGCGTTCCGGGACGCCCAAAGCAAGCCTGAGGGAAAGGAAGTAGAGTACCCTGTTTCTCGGTTTTTATTTGGCTTTGTTCTGTTTTTCTTTACCTCGTTTTCCGCCAACTATAGCCCGCCTACTGCGGCAGCACGGAGAAGATTTTTCCGGTCGCCTGAGGACGTCGTGATAGGCGGGCACGTGAGGGTTTGCGGGGGGGCCAGGAGACGGCGCGGAAGTACATCTTCGCTTCGTGGTCGTTTATCTTTTCTTTGTAAGTTCTGCGACACCCCGTTCCCCCACACCCCCCCCCCCCCCCAGCAGTGTCTCCTTGAAATCCACCACCCTGCTCTGTTAACTTGTGCGTAGTGCCTCACTTCAAAAAGGTCTGTTTGAGCTCAACTTCTGTAGCAGTTCACCACGGAATCTGTGTTGTAGGCGCTTTCCCAAACTAGGGGCAGAGGAGAAACTCGCCCAGTCTTTAAGCCTCACGGGCCTTAGCGGCCCGGGGACCCCCACTTTCTTTTGCAATTTCCTTTCTTTACCATGCTCCACCTTCACTGCCACCAACCCCGCCACCTTCATTCCTCCTGGGTCGTTCATTCCTACTGCTCGCGTCACTCTCTTCCTCTCAGAGCGTGCAGTAAAGACACGCTGTGGGAGAAACCCTGTACTACTACCCAGTGCAGGGCTTTGTCTCTGTTACTGGGAGTCTTCCTCTTTCTCCTTTGTGTCCCCCAGGCACAAGATGGTCCCTAAATGTTTCGTAAATGCCACACCACGAGGGTATTGAAACCAGTTTTTGGTTTGGTTTGGTTTTACGGGGAACCAGCAGCTGAGCTGTGGAATACTTCCATTGTTCTGGAGGTACAAAGTAGCATCTTTCCTAAAGTATGCCTTTGAGAGAGTAACCTACATTCTCCACCTTCTTTGTGTGTTTTGTGACAAGGTCCTTGGATAGTGCGGTCAACTCATTTATGTGTGTTTTTGTTAAGCACCCTGCCCCACACTAATATGTAACTTGCTGCTTCCACTCTACCCCCACCCCAACAGACACCGTAAACATGTAAACCAGGGACCAAGGGATGTACCTACCACCCTCCTTACCCTTGCCCGGAATAAGGCCCCCTTGGTACAAACAAGCAGATTAGCGGATGGATAGGTGCGACACTGTATTACTGCCTTTTGCCCCGTACTTGCTGTTTCTTAGCATTTACACAGCACCTTCACGTTTTCAAAGCACTGTACCAATGTTTATTAATCCTCACAACACCCCTGTGAGGTAGGTAGGTCAGTATGTCCTTTGTAGTGGAGAAACTGAGGCAGACAGAGGTCAAGCGAACCAAACCTGCCTAGGCCACAAGGGCAGCCGGCGAAGGGACTGCACCCGAGTCCCGAAGCCAGGGCTCTCTGTCCCGTTCATCCACTGGTGAGCATCGCGTGGGCGTCTTCTCACCAGTGAAGGGGACGGACAGGAGGACCAAACACAGATTTCTCAGGCAACCGGGGGGGGGGGGGGGGGGTAGTACAAACGACATCAGGGAATAACCAGGGAACAACGCCAGTGAAAGAGAGAAACGTGAACCAGCACACCAGTAAGGCAAGAGAACATGCTGGAGAGCAAGGCTGGGATCATGGTGACTACTCAGAAGACCTAGACCAGGGGTGGGGAAAATGTAAACGAGGAACCCACCTACAAGGTGACCAACCCAAATACCTGTGGTTTCCAACTGGAAGAAAAGTTAGTGAAAAAAACCAAACCACACAATCGAATTTTAAATTAGAAATGACGTGGCGATAATTCACATTAAAAAGGCCAATCATATTTGTATTGTAACTAGTATCCTTTTTGGAGCCTTCCATTCCAAATATTCCAGTTCCCACCCCCACGAGGGCTGTTCCTTACAGCACTCTTTCTCTCTCCATACCAATCCGTACACTAGTAGAACTATCAAGTGGCTCGATGGCGTGTCGCAGGGTTAACTGGCCCGGCGAGGGATGGAATTCAGGAAACCATCACAGACGGACCATTCTGTCTGCCTCCTGTATTTTAGAAACAGCTGTTTCGAACCTGCCTCTGCCCAATTCCATCTTCCAGGAAAGGCTCAGAGCACACAGAGAAGCAGTTCATTCTTTCGTAAGGGGATTGGTGAACCTGGTTCAACGTGCCATTTTCAGAGAAAAAAGAGAGAAGACCTGCACTGTAAAGCATAACGAAGGAGTAGATTGATTATAGCTACTCCAAATTTTAGAGTGATACAATGACCACAGAGTTAAAAACTATCACTGTTACCACGGTTTATTTGACAATAGTCGGTTTAGTCTACAAGTTTAAGGCAAACATACTAATGCAGTCGCTTTTCATCAGAAATCATACTTACAAAGATTACATAAAGTCTGTCCCAAAACTTCTAAGAAATGTTCATTAATTAAAAATAAGTCTGATTAAGATGCTTTTACCAGGATACATGGATGAACTAAGGTGGCATACAATGTTTTTAAAAAAACAAAACAAAACATAACAAAAACACCAAAAGAAAACAAAAGGTAATGGCAACCTTTATCTTGTCTGAACAATGCATCTTTGAAAGGGTTAAACATCAGAAATTACTTAAAGGGAAATAAGATTGGCAGCCATAAGGAACGCTATTCAGAAAATAAAGACAGTTACAGAGGCTACTTAAAAAAGGACTGAACGCTGGGCTTCGGAAGAGGAGGAGCGCACGGTGATGGACAACCGTCCCAGGCAGCACACGGGGAGCTGCAGGAGGGCAGCGTTCCACCACACAGACGGACGGACCCGCAAAACCCGTGGACGGCACCGCTCCATGGCTTCTCAGAAAAAAAGGAGAGTAGATGCACTTGGTCAGCTGTTTCTTTTGTTTCCGGTGAGCAGTAAATGCCTAATCTCATTAAGAAAACAAAAATAAAATCTGAAGGAAGGCAGCCCTTTTTAACCAAAGGCGGAGTGTGGCTTATGTGTCTCCATTTAACACTGCCAAGCAGTTCTGCAGCAACTGTAGGTTACCCTAAAAAGGAAGGGAAAATAAATCATGAAGTGCAGACAGCCTGGAAGAGTTGCAGTGAAAATATAACAGCGCTGGGAATCCCGTAACTAACGCCACCTTTATTAAGACAACAGAACTCCGGAAACAGCTACTCACTATCCACACACGTACGGGTTTAAAGACATAAAACCGTATCCTCTGTTTCACGTACAAGGTTTTCCACACACCAGATTTCTTCAGGACATGTCCGTCTAGGTCAGTATTATGGTGTTGAATCACTCGGCATGATTCTAATGAGGGATGAAACATGCCCTGTGTGTCCAAGTCAAACTACCGGACGTTTTGCAAGACCGGTTCTTATCCCTTTCCTCTAGCCGTTAAAATCTGTGTATTAGGGTAGAGGCATATTAAATTATAACGTACGCTTTCAGGACTAAAGTAGTGAGTGATACCAGTTTTTATACACATAGCCGTAAGTTCCCGTACAACGGCATTCTGTAACATTCAGACAGGCCTACGTACCCATTTGTAAAACATGGGCGCTGGCATCCAAATTCAGACACGTGTCCGGACAAATGTAAGCATATATGGATTACACCGATAAACACATGGGGTAAAGGAAAACCTCTTCCTTCCAGTAAGCAGAAAGCCAACTAAAACGATGGGATTAGAAAAGTGACCGTCTGGCAGCCACCACAATAATCGACGGAGGCAAAAGTCATGAACGGTGGCTTTGAGCATAAGGCTGAAATGCCAATACCGTAGCCATTAGGTACGTGCGGCAATGGAAAATTTAAATTTCTGTTAATAGTAGTTAAATAAAAACTCAGTTTCTCAGTTGCACCACCCACATTTCAAGTGTAGGCGTTTGACGGCCACGTGTGGCTACTTAGTGGCTACCGTACCAGACAGTGCTGATGACAGGATACTTCCATCATCACACAAAATTCTGTGGGACAGTGCTGGGTAAGCGATGGGGTATTTACACAGTCCCAAGTATCTCCCCGCAGAATACTTCTTCATTTCAAAGTGTAAAATAGTAACTTGGCCACTGAGAAACCTGCAGACATCATCACTTGAACCAAATGATCAAAGTCAGACATTGCCAGCGAGGCAACTCATCAACAGCATGTACCTCCTGAAAGGATGCAACAACCAGAAGGTCCGAGCACCACTTCTGGGCGATTCCCGCCACAGGTGGGGAATCTAAACTCAATAACTAGACGAACCCAAAGAGAGGGACATTTTACAGACCTGTGCTTTTCAGTGTCCAATGTTATGAAATACAAAGACTCAGGAACTTTCCGGGTTCAGGAAGTCTAAAACGACACGTGCGGGGGGGGGGGGGGGGGGGTGCGGGGCGGGGAGGGTACCTGGCTGGCCCAGTTGGTAGAGCGCGCGACTCTCGACTCTCTCGATCCTGGGGGTCGTGAATTCAAGCCCTACAGCGGGTGTAGAGCTCATCCCGAGAAAAACGAAAAGTCACGCCTGGTGGCTCTGTCGGTTAAGTGTCCGACTCTCGGTTTCTGCTCAGGTCACAATCTCACGGTCTCGGTTTGGTGAGTTGGAGCCCTCCCCCACCCCACCCTGCGCCCCGGGCTCTGCACTGACAGCGCAGGAGCCTGCCTTGGGATTCTCCCTCTCTCTCCCTCTCTCTCTCTCTCTCTCTCTCTCTCTCTCTCTCTCGCTAGCTCGCTCGCTCGCTCGCTCTGCCTCTCCCCTTCTCCCACGTGTGCGCTCGCGCTCTCTCTCGCTCGCTCTCTCAAAATAAATACATAAACTTAAAAAATAAATAAAAAGACCTGTGCGCCGAATGTCATGTATTATCTTGAGTATCCTTTTGCCACTAAAGACATTATTCATTGTTAGACAACTGGTGGCATAAAAGTCTGTGGATTAGATAATAGTACTGTATCCATAGTAATTTCCTGATCTTTGTAATTGCTCCAAGTACTCAAGAGAATTATTTGGTGTTAGGAAATCGACACTGAAGTGTTTAAGAGCCAAGAGACTTCCTAGCTGCAACCTAAATGGTTTAAGACAAAAACAGGTATGTATAAGGGTAGGGGTGTGGGGTGTGTGTGTACTGTGTAAAGAGGAAAAGTAAAGAGGGAGGGAGGAAGAGGGGGAGGGGAGGACAGAGCGAACATGACAATATGCACATTTGAGGACTCTAGTGACAACTATCCAGGGATTCTTTGTACTTTTCTTGCAACTTTACTGAGCGCCTGAAATTGGGGGAACATAAAGCTTTAAGAATTTCAAGTGCCCCAGTAACTGTCCATGTTGTGCCAGTAGAACGATGGATTCTGAGCCTGTCTGTATTTCTGACATGATCTTCTTAAAGGTATATCCCTCCAGTGGGATGAAGTCCAAGGATACACATCCTGCACTTGACACACTGCCAACGCCCTCCAGAAGGGTGTGCCCTGACCCACACTTACCCACCAGCACGAGGACTCCACGCCCTCATAGGCAGCAGTAGCATCACCTTTTTTTTTTTTCACTGCCTTTATCATACATTCTATGCTTCATTAATAAAGTATCTGAGACTGTCTTCAAGGACACAAAAGTGACCAAATGACCTAATTTTCTGTTATAACCAGGTTCCAATACATGGCAAGACATATCCCGGTTATAATGAGTGAAATCCAAAGTACTTGTAAACCATCTGGATGTAAATTTAACCAATGTCTAATCTCTTTGGAATAACTTATATGGATTCTGGGACCAAAATGGGACTTTGTTCAGATTTGCAAAATCATCAAGAAACCTCAGACGAGAGGGCAGGGTTTCTCAACCTCGGCGGTTTTTTTTTTTTTTTTTTTTTAAGCCTTATTTATTATTTTTTTAAATGTTTATTTTATTTTATTTTATTTTATTTTTGAGAGAGAGACAGAGAGAGAGAGAGAGAGAGAGAGAGAGAGAGAGAGAGAGAGAGAGAATCCCAAGCACGCTCCACGGTTATCAGTGCAGAGCTGGACACGGGGCTCGAACTCACAAACCCGTGAGATCATGACATGAACGGAAACCAAGAGTCAGACGCTTCACTGACTGAGCCACCCAGGCGCCCCAAGTTTTGTTTATTAAAGTAATCTCTCTACACCCAACGTGGGGCTTGAACTGGCGACTCCGAGATCGAGAGTCACACGCTCTTCCGACCGAGCCAGCCAGGCACCACCCACCCTACCCCCCATTTAAAAGAAGATTTTATTTTATCATTATTTTTAAAATTTATTATCATTTTCTTAGGTAGGTCAAGAGGCGGATGCCTGACTGACTGAACCACCCAGGCGCCCCTGAACGATTTTATTTTTAAAGTCATCTCTACACCCGACGTGGGGCTCGGACCTACAACCCTGAGAACACGAGTTGCACGCTCCACCGACTGAGCCATCCAGTCTCCGTGTCCCTCAGTCTCGGCACACTTGACGTATTTGGGGCTGTCGAATCCTTTCTAATGGGGGCTCTCCTGTGCCCTGTCAAAAGTTTAGCAGCATTCCTGCCCTCTGCGCCCTACATACCGGTCGTAAACCCACCCATCCTCCGTTGTGACTACCAGACACGTCTCCAGAAATTGCTAAATGTCTCCCGGGAGGCAAAACTGCCTCTAGTTGAGAGAGCCACCGGAGCAGAAGACCCATCAGAGAACACATTTCAGAAAGGACCTGAAAAGCACAGAAATCTGGAAACCAGAGCCTGACAACCATCTATACAGTAAGGGTCAGCAAACTTTCTGTAAAGGGCTTAAACACGTAGTAAACGTTTTAGACTTTGAGAGACATGTGGTCTCTGTTTTGCTGTAGTAGTATGAAAGCAACCACAGACGGAGCACAAAGGAACGAGCTTGGCTGTATTCCAGTAAAACTTCACTTACAGATGAAATCTAAATTTCGCGTAATTATCACGTGTCACGAAATACTATTCTTTCGCCTTTTTTCAAAGAACCACTGAGGGGCACCTGGGTGGCTCAGCCGGTCAAGCGTCGTCCGACTCTCGATTTCGGCTCAGGTCATGATCTCACGGTTGGTCGTGAGATCAGCCCCGCCTGGGATTCTGCACTGGGCGTGGAGCCTGCTTAACATACTCTCTCTCCGGGACACCCGGAGAGACACCTGGGTGGCTCTTTCGGGTAGGTGTCTGACTCTTGGGTTTCGGCTCAGGTCATGGTCTGGCGGTTAGGGAGTTCAAGCCCTGCATCGGGCTTCACGCTGACAGTGAGGAGCCTGCTTGGTGTTCTTTCTCTCTCTCTACCTCTCTCTCTCCCTCTCTCTCTCTGCCCCTTCCCTGCTCGTGCTCTATCTCTCTCTCCCTCCCTCTCAAAACCAACGCCATTCTTGGCTCACAGGCTACACAAAAACAGACAGGCTGTAATTTGCTAATCCTTCCTTAAACCTATTAACAAAATCCTGAAGAGATTCTGTAACCTCCTTACAAAGAACAAACATAGTGAACATTAGAAACCAACACGGGTGCAGTAACAATAAATCGTGCCAACCTTATCGAAATATTTTCTTTTTTTTTCAACGTTTATTTATTTTTGGGACAGAGAGAGACAGAGCATGAACGGGGGAGGGGCAGAGAGAGAGGGAGACACAGAATCGGAAACAGGCTCCAGGCTCTGAGCCATCAGCCCAGAGCCCGACGCGGGGCTCGAACTCACGGACCGCGAGATCGTGACCTGGCTGAAGTCGGACGCTTAACCGACTGCGCCACCCAGGCGCCCCGAAATATTTTCTTTTGAGAGGGTGATTAGACCGGGAAATCCGTAACATATAGCTTCATTGTAATGAGGAATTGGATACTTCTTGTATCCATCACAGATAAAATGGAAACGGTTGATGATAGTATAAATAGGTGAATTCCTAGCTACCCAAATAGCCATCGCCAAAGAATACTCATTAAGAACTTAATATCAATTAGTACAGAAAGAAAGGAAGGGAACTAAAAATTCAGCCTTTTTGGGTACCGTGCACTTATCCGGTTAGATGAACCAACGTTGACTCCTTTGGTCCCGATCAATCTTTTAAAGTAAAACTTAGATGACGACATAAAAGGGAAGTTCATACAAACTACAAATGTCCATCACTCGGGAGTAATCACCACTCTCCTAGTCAACTACTATATGATCAAATCGAAGTTTCCAAAAGATCTCACGCTGGGCTACAACTAGCAAGCTACAATTTGACAGACATAACTGTGGCCTGCAACTTCATTTTAAAAATTAAATGCTCCGTACATGAAAAGTTCTAGAGACCTGTTGCACGACAATGTGAATATACTTAACGAGGCTGAACCGCACACTTTCAAAGTGGGTAAGACGGTACATTTATGTGTTTTTTACCACAAAAATGAAAACTATTCCTACAAAGAATTAAACACACAACGATAGGTTGGAGGCTCGAAAACAGACCAAGAAGGAGGAGGAGAACGAGGAGAAGATGTGTGATTATAAGCCAAATCAAGCTGGTGTAAGATGGCGCTAAACAAAACAAAACAAAACACAAAAGAACCAAAAAACGAAAAAACAAACCCTTATGCGAAAAGCAAAAAGAAAAAGAAAAAAAAGAAAAAACACAAAAAACCCTTATGCCTCTAAAACTGCCGTAAGAAGAAACGTGTACAATAATAAGTCCACGTATGGAAAGGTGTTTCCATTTCTGGGTGCAATATTTAAAAAAAATTTTAATGTTTATGTACTTATTTATTTTTTTTGAGAAAGAGAGAGAGAGAGAGAGAGAGAGAGAGAGAGACATAGAGACGGAGAGAGACAGAGCATGAGCAGGGGAGGGGCGGAGAGAGAAAAGAGGGAGACACAGAATCCGAAGCAATTCCAGGCTCTGAGCTGTCAGCACAGAGCCCGACGTCGGGCTCGAACTCACCAACTGTGAGATGGTGAGCTCGTGAGATCGTGACCTGAGCCAAAGACAGAGGCTTACCCAATTGAGCCACCAAGGGGCCCCTGCATGCAATATTTGAAAACAGCAATGACCTAGTGTAATAATATAAAAAGCTTATTGAAATGTATGGGATAAAATATATTTAGCTCAAAGATGTCTAGCTTGTAGGAGAGAATATAATCAAATATTTGAGGGTAATATATCCAAATGTTTCTGTGGGAGAAATTAAATTCATTTTTCTTTCTTTTTTTAAAGCCAACCCATTTATTTTGAGAGTTTGAGAGAGAGAGAGAGAGAGAGAGAGAGAGTGAGCCAGCGAGTGCACGAGTGGGGAGGGGCAGGGAGAGAGAGAACCCCAAGCAGACTCCACGCAGAGTTGGACGCAGGGCTCCTCCAGCTGACAAACTGTGAGACCATGACCTGACCGAAACCAAGAGTCGGACCCTCAAACGACAGAGCCACCCAGGCATCCGTCAAATTTATCTTTCTTATTTCACGTGACAAAACTCTGACCAATTTGTCAAAGTGACACAGAAGCAGCTTTCTGTGCGTTATGGAGTGTCCCGAACGTCTCAGTAGAGTTTCAAGCTTTTTAATGGCTTTCGAAGCGCAAATACTATAAATATATTAAAAAAACAAACAAACAAACAAAAAAAAAACACTAACAAGTTTATTTAAATTTCTTTAATACTTCTAATTTGGGGAATTTTGAATATATTTTTACTTTCAGTCCTTCTGACTGAAGCCAGCAAATATTAAATTTTTAAAGAAGTTTTTATTAAAGATAGATTTATCTTTTTTAAGCAGTCACAAATGATACTGGTTTCCATATTAGGTACTAGGGTCTTGCAGAGCTGACCGCTTAGAGAAATTGTACGTATTATTCTTGCTTGAATTAGATGATCTTTAAGTTCGCTCGCAATTCTAAGATTCTCTAGTTCTAACCTCATTAGAAGGCTTGGGCCAAGCTTTATCTTAACTACAAGAAAGGGCTGAGTCTGGAGGAAACAAACACTAGAAAAAACGCTGGGCGAAGGATATTTATTTACTAACATTAAATTATTCTGAAGTACTAAAATGATCTTCAAAAATTAGCGTTCCAATTATAATTCATTCTAATCCAGGAATGGCTCTTCCAATATCCCTCCAGAAAGAAACTGTCATTAAAGGATTATTATCAATTCCATAACTGACTCCTGCCTTCCTCCCTGCCTTCCTCTCTTTCTTTTTTTTTTTTTTTAAGTAATCTCTACACCCAACACCCAACGTGGGGCTCAAACTCACATCCAGGAGATCAAGGGTCACATGCTCCACCGAATGAGCCGGCCAGGCACCCCATAATTCATTCATTCATTCATTCATTCATTTCTTTCTTTTCTTTCTTTCTCTCTCTCTCTTTCTTTCTTTCTATCTTTCTCTCTCTCTCTCTCTCCCTCCCTCCCTTTTCTTTTTAATGTTTATTTTTTACTTTTGGGGGGGGAAGGGCACAGACCGGGGACGGAGGATCTGAAGGGGGGGGGGCCCCCCCCGCACAGCCTAACGTGGGACTTGAAACTCACCAATCGTGAGGACCCAGGTGCCCCAAGACTGACTCATTTCTAAATTATAAGTCACGTAAACTATTAAACCTTGACTAGGACACTAACCTTTGCATGCTTCAGTTCTAACTCTGCCAGTTCCACTAAATTTTTTCTGAATGCGGCAACTCTTCTCGTCTTAAAATCTATAAGTTCTGTGAACAAAAGAAATTAGGATTAACTATTTAATTCACATAATAGTTGAAGGTATACCGTATAATTAAAGGTTAATATAACAGTACCTTGTTTTGCAGATTCAGATATTTTTTCAAATTTCTGACAACATAATTGTTGGGATGTCTCAGCCTGAAGAACATCTTTATTTTTCGCTCTTGCTTTATCCAGTGCTTTGTTAGCATTTTCATAATCCACTAGTGACCTAGATCTTCGATAGAGGAGATCCTATACAACAGAATGCTTCACAGTAAGGCACGCTGCGTGTTTCGAACAGTTACGGGCAACCACCACCACCCCACTGCCCCCATCATCGTCAGAGCTAACGCTTACGCCATGAAGATCACATGCCAGTCACCCTCCAAATGGTCTTTATAACGGCTTTCTGGAGATGTAATTCACACACAGACACCTCGTTCCAAGTGCACAATTCACGGGTTTTTAGTGTGCTGGCAGAGTTGTATAACCATCGCCACCATCAATTTTGGAGCATTTTTGTCGATCAAAAAGAAACCCCACATCCATCAGCAGTCACTCTTCATTTCCTCCTTGCCACCCCCCAACCCTAGACAACCGTTGATCTGCTTTCTGTCTCTATAGATTTGCCTATTCTGGGCGTGCCATGAAAAAAAAAATGGAATCACGTAATATGTGGCCTTTTCTGTCTGGCTTTCTTCACACAGCATACAGTTTCGAGTTCATTCATGTTATAACTGAATCAGTACTTCATTCCACTTGACTGCTAAATAATGTTTCGCCGTAAGGACAGACACACCACATGGATGTGTCCGTTCACCAGTGGAGAGACATTTGTTTGTTTCCACACTCTGCCTATTATGAATAATGCTGTTATGAACATTTGTGTAGAAGTCTGTGTGTGACCATGTCTTCCTTTCTCTTTCTATCTCATTACTTAGGGGTGGAATTGCTGGGTCACTCGGTAATTCTATGTTCAACCTTTTGAGAAACTGCCAGACTGTTTTCCAAAGTGGCTGCGCCATTTTACATTTCTGCAGACGCTGTATGAGTGTCCCAATTTCTCCACATCCTTGGCAACGCTTATCTTTTTGATTCAAGCCACCTGGTGGTGTGAAGTGGTATCACGCTGTGGTTTTATTTTACAAATATTTAATTAATTAATTATTGAAAACAATTTTTAAAAAAGGTTTATTCACTTTTGAGAGAGACAGAGACAGAGCAGAAGCGGGGGAGGGCAGAGAGAAAGGGAGACAGAATCTGAAGTAGGCTCCATGCTCTGAGCCGTCAGCTCAGAGCCCGATGCGGGGCTCGAATCCACAAACCATGAGACCATAACCTGAGCCAAAGTTGGACACCTAACCGAATAAGCCACCCAGGTGCCCCTTACTTATTTATTAATTTTTTTTTTAAGTTTATTTGTTTTGGGAGAGAGAACAAGAGTGGGTGGGGCAGATACAGAGGAGGAGAGAGAAAATCCCTAGTAGGCTCCACACTATCATCGTGGAGACTGATGTGGAGCTTGAGCTCATGAACCGTGGGTTCATGATCTGAGCCAAATACAAGAGTCAGACACTTATTCAACTGAGCCACCCAGGCACCACTAATGATTTTATGTTTTAAGTAATCTCTACACCCAATGTGGGGCTTGAACTCGAGACCCTGAGATCAAGAGTCACATGTGCTATAAACTAAGCCAGCCAGGTGCCCCAAGGCCTATTTATAATTTGATAAGGAATGAAAATGTGGTGTTCAAATCACCACTGACCACATGGGAATACATACCGATTCATAAATTAACACAAAATTTGGAATATCTGAGCCACTAAGTTTTCAGTGCTTTTTTCAGTTGTTTCTGTTAAACATTTTTGGATAGTAAGAGTTTTAGTCTTGCACATACATAGACTTCCAAAGGATATTTGGGTTCCCTGGGTGGCTCAGTTGGTTGAGTGATCGACTCTTGATTTTGGCTGAGGTCATGATCTTGCGGTTGGTGGGTTTGAGCCCCAGGTCGGTCTCTGCACTGACAGTGCAGAGCCTGCTGGGATTCTCAGTCTTCCTCTCTCTCTGGCCCTACTCCCCCTCTTCACTCTCAAAAAAAAAGGAAATTTGAGTCGCCTTAAAATAAAACACATTCTGATTTTAGAGCTCATTTACCCCCAAAAGATATATATAGACCAAATTAGGACTCCTTTAGCTACGGGGTTTACTTTTTGTTTTGTAGGCATTTTACCTGAATGACTATACCAAATTCATTAAAAAAAATTCTAATCTATACTGTATCAGAAGCTTATAGAGGAAACATTATTTTTAGTTATTTTTTAATTTTATTATTATTTTTAATAATTTTTTAAAAAATGTTTACTTTTTGAGAGACAGAGTGAGAGAGCACATGTGTGCACAAGCTGGGGAAGGACAGAGAGAAAGGGAGACACAGAATCCGAGGCAGGTTCCAGGCTCCAAGCTGTCAGCGCAGAGCCTAATGTGGGGCTCGAACTCATGAACCACAAGATCATGACCTGAGCCAAAGCCGGATGCATAACTGACTGAGCTACCCAAGTGCCCCAAGTTTTTATTCTTTTAAATAAGCACTAGGCCCAACACGGGGCATGAAGTCATGACCCCAACATTTAGAGTTGCATGCTCTACCAACTGAGCCAGTCAGGCACCCCAATAGAGGAAACATTTATGTGGGGTTCCCTGACCTACAATTTATAAAAGGAGAAAAAAATTCACACTTGAGAATATAATTTAAAATCAACAGATTAATAATTTTTAATAACCTTAAATCTAACTTCTAAAGAGATGGCTTTTAATAAAACAGTCCTTTTTAAAAAACAGTGAACAGTAAGTTACCTTAGCAGCTTGAGATTCCCTTAAGTAATATTTTAAAAGGTCAGAAAGTTTGAGGTCCTCATCAGCAGACACTCGTGCTTCTATTTTCTGAAAAAGGGGAAAAAAACAGGCATTTAATTAGCACATAGTCTACACCCCACATTTTCTTTCTCAATTACTGTAAAAAAATTAAAGTTATAAATATCTATTGTATCCACTCCTATTTAACCTAAGTTTCCCACCCTCTCCTTTCTACTAGCCTATTACTTTTCTTCATGATTATGACAAGAAATAAACAGAAAAAAGAAGGAGATCAAATGAAATTAGTGAGTTTTTGGAAGGACTCGATATCTGATTCAAGTTCCCAGCTAGACTGTGTTTCAGTACCATCTTTCAGCACTTACATTTTCTCTTGTTACTTCCTTTCAATGATATGTACACATGATTTTAAAGTGTTAAAGGCTGACGGTGGTAGACTAGGTAACAAACCAATCTTCCTACTGAGAACAACCAGAAAATACAGTCAAAACATTACCAAAATGTGCCTGAAGACACCACAGAGTAATAAACAGATGTGGTTAGTTTGAGTTGGGATAAAACGGGAAACAGCCATGTCAGACTAAAAAGATGCAACTCTTCAGTCTGGAGAGACAGAGGATAAAGATGTATTATGTCAACCAAATATAATATAGGGACCTTGTTGGAATCTAAGTCAGATGAACTCCACTGTAAAAAGCCATTTGAGGCAACTGGGAACATGTATATAGCAAGAATTTGGTGACATCAAGGGAAATCATTGATAACTGTATTGACTATATTAAAATTCTTATCTTTTTAAAAAAATGTTTATTTATTTATTTTGAGAATGAGAGAGAGGGAGGGAACCTCAAGCAGACTCTGCACTCAGCGCAGAGCCCAACAAAGGACTCGATCCCACGAACCATGAGATCATGACCTGTGCTGAAATCAGGAGTTGGAGGTTTTACTGACTGAGCCACCCAGGTGCCCCTAATTCTTATCTTTTAAAAAAAGACAGATGTGCACAAAGGGCAGAAACAGAATGAAATGGACATTTTGGGGAAAAAGCACTTTAAGCAATGTAGAAAATGTTAACATTTAGGAAATCTGGGTGACCCATGTATAGGAATTCCTTGTACTATTCTCACAACGTTTCTGTGGGTCTGAAATTCCTGTTGAAATAAAGTTAAAATTTAAAAACCCTACACATCCAGGGCACCTGGGTGCTCAGTCAGTTAAGCATCCAACTTTGGCTCAGGTCATGATCTCAGTTTGTGAGTTCAAGCCCCACGTCCGGCTCTGTGCTGACAGCTCAGTATGGAGCCTACTTTGAATTCTGTGTCTCCCTCTCTCTCTGCTCCTCCCCTGCTCATCCTCTCTCTCTCTCCTTCAAAAATAAATAAAAACATTAAAAAAATTAAAAATAAAAAAATAAAAACCCTACACATCCAACAGAATAACTAAAAAAAGACAACAGCAAGTACTGCAAGCTGTGTAGCAACCCCAATGCTCACATTTATTCTGATGGGAATGTAAATTGGTACAATCACTTTGGGAAACGGTTTGGCACGATCTATGAAAGCTTTTCACATGGATACTGTAAGACCCCTAATTCCCCTCCTGGTTATATATACTGAACAAGTATCTACTTGTTTTCAGCTGAAACTATCTAGGAATGGTCTTAGAAGTACTATTTGTAAAGAGCCACAAACTAGAAACGATCCAAATGCCTACCAACAGTAGGACAAATGAATAAATTTAGGTATATTCTTGACAAGGAAAGGTATATAGCAATGAATGAAGGAATGAAGGAACTATACCTACATGCAACAACATGGATGAATCGGGGCTCCTGGGTGGTTCAGTCGGCTAAGTGTTTGATTCTTCATTTTGGCTCAGATCATGATCTCATGGTTTGTGAGACTGAGCCCTCAGCCGGGCACTGTGCTGGTAGCATGGAGCCTGCTTGGGATTCTTTCTCTCTTCCTCGCTCTCTGCCCCTCCCCCCACTTGTGCACTCGTTCGCACGTACTCTCTCTGTCTCTCTCTCTCTCAGTAAATAAACTTAAAACCAAACCAAAAAACAAAAACAAAAACAAAAAACGCAGGGGCGCCTTCGTGGCTCAGTCAGTTAAGCATCCGACTCTGGATTTTGGCTCAGGTTTCTCATGGTTCATGAGTTTGAGCTCTGCATGGGGCTCCAAGCTGTAGTGTGGAGCCTACTTGGGATTCTCTCTCTCCTTCTCTCTGTTCCTCCCTAGCTCTCTCTCTCTTTCAAAGTAAATAAACTGAAAAGAAAAGAAAAAAAAAAAAAAAGGAAAAGTACTTCTCTCTCTTCTGAAAAAGGAAAAAAAAAAACCAACACAGATGAATCTTATGTATGTAATGCTGAGTAAATGGAACCAGACATAAAAGAATACATACTGCATGAAGCATTTACATAAAATATGAAAATAAGATTAATCTCTGCTGTTAGAAGCTAAGATAGTGGTTTTCCTTGCAGGAGGTGGTGACTCAGAAAGCAGCTGAAGGGGGGCAGGGCATGCTTTTTTTGTTTAAGTTTACTTATTTTGAGAGAGAGAGAGAGTCAGCGAGTGCGCATGTACAGAAGGGGGGAGGGGCAAAATGGAGGGGGTAGAGAGAATCCCAAGCAGGCTTAGCAATGTCATCATGGAGCCCGATGTGGGGCTCAAACTCATGAACCGTGAGATCATGACCTGAACCAAAATCAAGAGTTGGATGCTTAACCGACTGAGCCACCCAGGTGCCCCTAAATGTTCTATTTCTTGATGTGGGTGTTCATTATACGGGTGTGTTAAATTTGTTAAATTTCACTGAGCTGTATACTTCTCATATATGCTCTTTCCTATATGTAAAATATATTTCAGTAAAAAGTTAGCAAAAACCTTGAAGCTTAAGACACATTCCCTTACAGAGAAATAAACTTATGAACCTAACAATAAATGCACAGACATAAAATATATTCAAAATTGATTTAGATAAATTTAGATAAACTGATTTAGATAAATGTAGGTAACATGTTAGATGGAAGTTGGGTGCTTTTAAATATGGCTCCTCTCTCCTTCCACTAAGAAGGAGTAGGGGTATGTATGTATGTATTCCCTTCCCTTGATTCTGGGCCCTAACATTGCTTGATCAATACAAAAGTGATGCTGTGCCAGTTTCAAGGCCTTAATGAAACTAGCAATTTTCACTTCCCATTTTTCAGGATGCTTGCTTTCAAGCCACCATACTGTGAGGAAGCCTAAGCAGCTCCATGGAAAAGCAACACACAAATGTTACAGCCAATAGCCCCGGCTAAAGTCTCGGTTGGTAGCCAGTATCACCCCCAGACACCTGAGTGAAAGAGCCTTCCTTCAGAGGATTCTAGCCCACAGCCTTCATATGTTCCCTGTTGAGGCCCCAGACATCATGGAGTAAAGGCAAGCCACCTCTGTTCTGCCTTTTGTGAATTCTTGACCCAAAGAATTCATTAGCATAATAAAATGGCTGTCGTTTTAAGCTATTGATTTTAGGATGGTTTGTGCCACAGCAATAATACCCAGAACAACACCAAGACACCAAAAGAAATGAAGACTGTGGTGCCTATGGCAACGTGCCATCTAGATCTCCTTCATGAGAAACTGCTTGCTGCAAGGAGCATAGTTTGTTCAGAGTCCCAGCTGCAATCTCTCTAGATCAGAACAATATTCATCCCAAGGTTATGATACATCCTTCCCTCCTTGCCTCAGCTGCACCCAATGACAGAGCACAGGGGCCGTAGCACTAGCCCAGTCTTGCTGATGCCGTACTGCCTCTAATGAGCAACTTTGGCTGAGGACTCCCTTTTGATCTGGACAAAACTTTAAGACTGCGCTATAGTCTGAAACTCCTCCTACCAAGTCCCTCTCCTTTCCCAGGTGTAGACCTGCACTATGGTCTGAAGTCTCTTCACGTCTATCCTGCTCCTCCCTCTTTGTTCTTCCCAATGAATCTCTTGCATGTCTAATCTCATCTTGACATTTACTTCTGCAAAAATACTAACTCAAAAAGCTATTCTGTGATAGTTCCCTATTCTTTTGATGTAGACACACAGGAAACAACTGTATCTTCCTGGAAAATGCTCATTTGTACAAATACCAAAAGTGAAATAATGGGCTTTTGGGACCCTTCACTACAACAACATTTATGTATTTAATGATGGTTTCCTTTGTAAGAAAATAACTCCTTTTCTTTTACTTATCTTCACTATCTATTACTCAATTGACAAAGTCACGTTGAAATCAGATTTCTACAATGGACTAGCCACTTCCAATCTCAGGTAAGTGCCATTAAACACATAATAAACATTTCACTCTTCTCTGAACTTCATCAAAGTGTTTTAATATTATTGTATCTAAGACTAATCCCTGAAAATCAAGACTACATCAATATTAAAGCATTATTGCTATGTAACCTTTTTTGCAGTTGTGTATTTGCCTCATATTGTTAAACTCACTTTTTTTTTTTTAATGTTTATTTTTAAGAGAGAGAGAGCGTAAGCAGGGGAGGGGCAGAGGGAGATGGGGACAGAGGATCCTAAGCGGGCTCTGTGCTGAAAGAAGCCAGCGCATTGTGGGGCTCAAACTCATGAACCCTAAGATCATGACCTAAGCTGAAGTTGGACGCTCAGTTGAGTCACCCAATGACACAGATATAACTCGCTTTTAAACCAGTGTGTCAAGGGGGATCAAAAGCAATGCAATCTTGGTAAAACCGTAATAAATCTAAAACTTTCTTCTAGCATACAAAGCCCCAGAAAAAGACCATTCTTCATAAAAGTAAACCTAGTCTCTATAATGAAAATGTTCTCTGATCAAGAATATGAACTTTTACAAATACCAAAAGGCCATAACAACAGCAACAAAAAAAAAAATGAGTTTCCTGAAAACAACTTACAATTTTCAAATCTAAGTCTGTTTCTTCATCCTTCTGAAGTAGAACTCATCTTTCTCAACAAAGTTAAACACAATCATAACAGGTTAAACAGTACTGTATGCAATGATTTAGACTCCCAAAGGTTAACTGATAGTACTTACTCTGGTTTTATCAAATAGTTCTGAAACTTTGAGAAAAAACCTGGAAGGGAAAAATATTTCATCAGAAGTCAGCTCTGAAATGATTTTCCAAGTCAAATGTTGAGAGAATATGCCCCCAAACTGTATTAATAATGAACACTGTTATCTCACTACAGTAATATTTGATGGTCTCGTTCAATGCAGACTTCATTTAGTTCAACATCTCTGTACTTCCACCCATATAACAGATAACTTGGAAACTGTTGTTACAGAAAATCTTACCCTTTCAAAGTAACAATCTAAGCCATATATTTATTAATTTCTAACTTTTTAAAATTCAATTTTTTTCCCTAATCTCTATACCCAATGTGGGGCTTGAACTCACAACCCCTGGATCAAAAGGCACATGCTCCACCAACTGAGCCAGCAGGCACCCCTAAGCCATACATACATTTAAACAAAATTTTTCCTTACATTCATTAATATGCCACATAATACTAAATAAAGCCCATGATTTCAAAATTCTTATAGAAGTACAGAACAATCAGATCCAAAGAGACAAAAGGCTGATTTAAAAGGAAAACACTAAGGCTGGAACAGCTCTTGAAGTTATTTGATAGTAATGTTTTAAACACCTTCAAATAGAGCTGCTTTGTTTTAGAAAATAACAGAAACGAGTAAGCAATTTGTATCTTAAAATTCATGTTCACTTTTAACTAAATTGCCTATCTCTCAATGGTGATACCAACTAAAAAATATCCCAATGCACAGCTTTTTAAAAGAGTATTCTGTAAAATATGTAATTATTGGTGACGTTATAACTGGATGAAGGCAAGTGCTATTGAAAGCTAAAACACTATTTTATGAACTTTACTAAAAAGAACTTGCTTGACAGGTTTATGCCCAGTTACACATGGCAAGGTTGACTTTTTCTTCTTATCAAAGACTTACAAATCCTTTTTTTAAAAATTATGTTTATTCATTTTTGAGAGACAGAGAGAGACAGAGTGTGAGCAGGGGAGGGGCAGACAGAGTGTGAGCAGGGGAGGGGCAGACAGAAAGGGAGACACAGAATCCATAGCAGGCTCCAGGCTTTGGGCTGTCAGCACAGAGCCTGATGTGGGGCTAGAACCCATGAATTATGAGATCATGAACTGAAGTCAGATGCTTAACCGACTGAGCCACCCAGGCACTCCAAGACATATGAATTCTTAGGAAAGGTAGCATGTTAATTAATGTAAGCCATATATATATATATGTATAGTACCTTGCTTTGCTGAAAAACTTGGATCTTTGGATCTTACAGGTCTACTAAGACAAGATACACTAGAAAAAAGATTCAAGGATGTGGTTTAGAAAAAGGCATAAACTAGGAAAATAGTTTTGCCACTTAAGTTTGAAAAAAAAAGTTTGGATTATTTTTCAATAAACAGTTGTGTTTAAACAATATTATAGGAAAAACTAAAATTAACCATGGTTAGATTAATGTAGAAAGCTAACATAAATTAAGTAAGGGACAGCTGTGTAAGCAAACATTCAGAGAGTATTTCCATACTAACACATACAACAGCTACCCTTTGGTCACCCTAGGACTACCCTGAGATTCACTAAACTTAAAAACTAAAACTAGCCTCTCTAAAAAGTATAAACTAATACCATCATATTTTACTTTAAAAGTCAATTTGGCCTCCAAAGAAATACATACATACATATATATACTGTATATTCTAATTTCAGAACGTTTATTTATAATAAACTTCATCAAAACCTAAGAACATTTTGACGTAAGTTCTGTGTCTCTTCCTTACACATACACACACGTCAGCCAATTTTCATCAAATAACACTTTGTAAATGTTAAAATATACATTAAAGTCAATTTTTATTTTTCAGATTTTCTTTTTAAATGTTTATTTTTGAGAGAGAGAGAGCATGTGAACTGGGGAGGGACAGCGAGAGAGGGAGACAGAGGATCCGAAGCAGGCTATGTGCTGATAGTAGAGAGTCCGATGTGGAGCTTGAACCCACGAACTGTGAGATCATGACCTGAGCAGAAGTCAGACATTTAAACTGAGTTCCCTAGGCGCCTCTATTTTTCAGATTTAAGAAATAAGAGAGAAAGAGTAGAGGAAAAAATAACATTGATCCAAGTTTATAAAAAAGTTCCTTATTACTGATGTGTTTTGATGAAGATGTTCTAAATGCCTGCTGGGTCAGGCATTCTACATGCCCAGGCTGCTAGCAAAATTTTTCTGTTTTATTTAATGTTTTAAAACTTTTTTTTTTTTTTAATGTTTATTTTTGAGAGAGAGACAGAGTGTGAGCAGGGGAGGAGCAGAGAGAGAGGGAGACATAGAATCCAAAGCAGGCTCCAGACTCTGAGCTGTCAGCACAGAGCCCAATGCAGGGCTCGAACTCACAAACCATGAGATCATGACCTGACCCAAAGTCAGACGCCTAACCAACTGAGCCACCCAGGCGCCCTGTGTTTTATTTAATGTTTTAAATCAGAATCCTTACTTGCATATATCTGTAGAATCCTGAGTTCCTAAAGCATATAGCGAAGAACCAATCCTATTGTAATCATCTGCAGCACCTATGGAAAAGATTGTTAGAATTTCATATATTTGTTCATTGATTCAAAAATACCTATTGAGCATTCACCTGCTAAACAAATGTGTATACAGTATGAGATATTCCAAGTCTGGTGAGGGAAATGACAATAACTATAAAATAATTTGATGGAATATTATATCAGAATATTCTATCAGAAGTAGGTAAAAACTACTTTGGGAGCAGGGGAAACCTGAGTAAGTTAGGGAAGGATTTATAGACACTACCGAGTGAGTCAGAACTTGCAGGATAAGAAAAATCTTTACCAGACAAAAGAGGGGAGAGCATTCTGGATGAAGGGCAGAGCATGGATACAGGCTAGTAAGACATAAAAGAACACAGTATATTCAGACAGCCTTCTAGAAAGAAGGCACTACAAGGATACAGAGGGGAGTGGAAGGAGTTGAAGATGGAAAAATAAATTAGAGGTATCTTGGAGGGAAAATGGGTTTTTGGATGCCATGATAAAGTTTGGATTTGATCTTATAAGAATGGGTGTTATTAAACATTTAAAAATAACAGTAGTGGTAAAATCAAGCACTGCCTGGAATAAAGACTAGAAGTGGAGAGACACAGAAGGCAGAGCAACCAACTAGGAAATTTTTGGGTCCAATACTGATTGTTAGGATCAAAGTAGCGAAAATACTGACAGCAGAGAGGAACAACAAGGCTGGAAGATATTTAGGAAACCTAATAGGTAGGATTTACAATTAGGAAATCCTAATAGGTAGGATTACAAACAGGAGACCTGAGGTAGGAAGAAAAATTATGGAGCTTGGGAAGCTACATGAATGGTGGTAGCACCATTACCCTTAGGTGCTAGGAAGCAAAGTATTCAACTTTAGCACAATACTCTTCCTATTCCTAGCACTCACCCCCAGGACAACTTGTTGAAAAAAGATTACTTGTTTCAGAAAAAGGATAGTACAGTGCAATGGTTAAGCTCATGGTCCTGGGACCCAATTTACCAGCTATATGACCTTGAGTTTATCACTTAACTTGTGAATGCCTTGCTTTCTTCATCTGGAAATGGGGATAATAATGGTACCAGTCTTATAAAATTACTTGGATTAAGTGAGTTAATCAATGTTACTATATATCTGGCACACAGTGAATATAGTACTATATAAATGTTTGCTATTATTAATGAAATCCAAGATGTGTACTTTGTATGGAAATTTCCACTTATCCTCAGTAGTATGTTTATAAGGTTTTAGTGTGTTTATTCTTTAACAAAACGGTAATCCTTAAATTATACTTTATATGTTGTACAAAGTTATATTCAACAGATAAGGCTGAAATTTGGTGACTATTTACTTACTGTTATTCAGAAACAGATCTATTCTGGTATCTTTCATAAAGATACTTAGAATACAAATTTTGGACTCTGAATAGGAACTTCTATATGTGAGACTTTTCACTATTAACCTAAAATTTTAAGTTAAAAAAATCACATAAAGGTTGGTTTATCAAGGCAGGTATCAAAAATGATTTGTGTCCAATATCACATACAGTAATATTTTATACTTAAAATGACCCTGAAATTATTTATTATTATTTTTAATATTTAATTTTGAGAGAGAGAGAACGAGCAGGGGAGGGGCAGAGAGTGAGAGGGAGACACAGAATCCAAAGCAGGCTCCAGGCTCTGAGCTGTTAGCACAGAGCCTGACACGGGTCTCGAACCGTGAGATCATGACCTGAGCCAAAGTCGGAGGCTTAACCGACTGAGCCACCGAGGTGCCCCTGAGATTTTTCTTTTTTTTTTTTTTACATTTATTTATTTTTGAGAGACAGAGAGAGACAGAGCACAAGTGGGGGAGGGGCATAGAGAGAAGGAGACACAGAATCCGAAGCAGGCTCCAGGCTCTGAACTGACAGCACAGAGCCCACACGTGGGGCTCGAACTCACAAACCATGAGATCATGTCCTGAGCCTAAGTCGGACACTTAACCAACTGAGCCACCCAGGCGCCCCCTGAGATTATTTTTTAGAGCAAGAAATTCCTGTCTCCTAGTATCCGGCTCTGAGAACACTACCCTTTTGGGCTATTACATCATTATACGATCACAGAAAATAAGCAAACTGCCTTGATTTTATATACATCACAGTGAGGCTGAAAAGCTTAGTTTTTCATAGTCCAGGCTAGTTAAGTTCATGCGTTGTGAAAAAAGTTTTTACTTTATAATTTTATAATTCTGTAATAATTATAATTTTGTAAAATAGATTCGCCATCATCTCTTCTACAAATACTGTTCCATTTGGCCAAATAGAATAAATAAGAATTATGTTATCTTAACAGATGACTCTCTACCTTTATAGTTCTTTATGTTTCCATAGCACAAATATATACCTCTATTAAAGGACTGACTACAATACACTGTAATTTTCTGCTTTTCAGATTTCTGCAAAATTTCTGCAAAATTATTAATTCCTGAAGGGCAAAGACTATATTTTCTTCATCTTGAAATTACCAATGCCTAACATTATGGTTGGCAAACAGGCCAATGTTTATAAACTATTTTATTTTTTACTTAATTTTATTTATCCTATCCTATCCTATCCTATCCTATCCTATCCTATCCTATCCTATCCTATCCTATCTTATCCTATCCTATGCAGGTCCACGCCCAACATGGGGCTTGAACTCATTACCCTGAGATTAAGAGTCATAGACTCAGGGGTGCCTGGGTGGCTCAGTTAACTGAGTATTACACTCTTGATTTCGGCTCAGGTCAAGCATGAAGTCTGCTTAGAATTCATTCATTCTCTCTCTCTCTCTCTCTCTCTCTCTCTCTGCCACTCTCCTCCTCTGGTGTTCTCTCTCTCTCTTAAAAAAACAACAAAAAAAGAGTCGTATGCTCTACTGACAGCCAGCAAGGTGCCCCTGAGCTAAATAACTTTAAAACAATTTTTAAAGTATAGTAGGATTCTATTTTATTTTAATTTTTTAAAGGATTTTATTTTTAAGTAATCTCTTCATTCAATGTGGGGCTCAAACCTACAACCCTGAGATCAAGAGTCGCATATTCTACTGACTGAGCCAGCCAGGCACCCCTAATAGGATTCCATTTTAAATAATCAAAAATAAACTTAAGGATACTCCTAATTATTACAACTAACACTAGTATATATACCATTTCATATTTACAAAGTTTTTCTTTCTTGAGGGGGTACAGGTGAGGCCTGTGGGCTCCAGCCTGGTCCAGTTGGTGGAGTATGGGGGTCCCCAGGAAAGCAAACAGGGTACTGCTGGAGCCCCACAGGGTGCACTATGTGACTCTGGGTGTGTAGAGGGAGTAAGTGCAGGTCTTGATGGAGGGACAGGGAGAG
The DNA here is from genome assembly GCF_028749965.1 of Puma concolor. NCBI lineage: Eukaryota > Metazoa > Chordata > Mammalia > Carnivora > Felidae > Puma > Puma concolor. The sequence continues at coordinate 64,719,469 of NC_141672.1, read as the reverse complement.
GACAGATTAGGACAAAGTTTCTCTTAACAGAGGAGTAAAACGTGAGATAACTCATCTTAATGTCATTTTATAAACAAGGGAACCAGTGTAATACCAATTAATTATGTGACTTGCCAAATGCTCTAGAGCAAATTGGTAATAAATCTAGGAAGGAATTCAAGCTTCCCACACTTTATAGTTCTTTTTTTTTTTTTATTTTATTTTATTTTTTTTTAATTTTTTTTTCAACGTTTTATTTATTTTTGGGACAGAGAGAGACAGAGCATGAAGGGGGAGGGGCAGAGAGAGAGGGAGACACAGAATCGGAAACAGGCTCCAGGCTCTGAGCCATCAGCCCAGAGCCCGACGCGGGGCTCGAACTCACGGACCGCGAGATCGTGACCTGGCTGAAGTCGGACGCTTAACCGACTGCGCCACCCAGGCGCCCCTATAGTTCTTAAGTACTGAGCAAGCAAATGTAAATAACTACTTCCTTAGAAGAAATCTATAAGTTACAAAAATAGAATAAAATATAAAAATAACTCCTAGCCTTCTCCAAAGAATGACACAAGAATAGAAGGTATCAAGCCAGAGACTTTATTTCCTTTCTGTTACAGCATGTAACAGTACTCCAAAACAGAGGTTCTTATTTCTAGGTACCAGCTGAACTGTCTCTATAACAGAGGTTCTCAAACTTTTTGGTCTAAGGACTCCTTTACACTCTTAGAAATTATTGAGGATCCTAAGTAATTATGTTTATGGGGGTTATGTCTATCAATATGTACTGTATGTTTTTTAAGTAAAGCAAAATGATTAAAAGTATTAAAATCATAGTTAACATAAGTAATATTTCAAATGAAAAATAACTATATGTATTTTTAAATTAGTGAGCAGAGTGACACTATTACATTTTTACAAATTTTTTGTGTCTTTATCTTAATAGAAGACAGCTGCATTCTCTTACCTGCTTCTGCATTCAATCGTAATATTATAATACACTGCTTTTGTTCAAATATGTGGAGAAAATGCAGTCTCAAACAGATATGTAGCTTTATTTTCAGATAATTGTGGATATTCCTTTTAAAAAAATATTTTTTAATGGTTATATTTATTTTTGAGAGAGAGACAGACAGACAGAGTATAGCAGCGGAGGTACAGAGAGAGAGGGAGACACAGAATCCAAAGCAGGCTCCAGGCTCTGAGCTGTCAGCACAGAGCCCGACACGGGGCTCGAACTCGTCAACTGCGAGATCATGACCTGAGCCAAAGTCGGACACTCAACCGACTGAACCATCCAGGCGCCCTGTGGATAGTCTTCTTTGATACCACCCCAAAACTCAACAAGTAGTAGTTTAAGAGTTAGTTGTAATGACATGGATGGAACTGGAGAGTGAAATGCTAAGTGAAATAAGTCATACAGAGAAAGACGATACCATACATTTTCACTCTTATGTGGATCCTGAGAAACCTAACAGAAGACCATGGGGGAGGGGAAGAGGAAAAAAAAAGTTACATAGAGGGAAGGAGGCAAACCATGAGAGACTCTTAAAAACTGAGAATAAACTGAGGGTTGATGGGGGGGTGGGAGGGAGGGAAAAGAGGGTGATGGGCATTGAGGAGGGCACCTGTTGGGATGAGCACTGGGTGTTGTATGGAAACCAATTTGACAATAAATTTCATATTAAAAAAAATAGTTGCAGTGGGGAATCTAAAATCATATCAATAAACTTTCTAAGCTCTATTACATTAAACTCCATTGGTATAAATAAGTGATATTAATCCCAAGATCATAAAGTTGGTTTAACATTTGAAAATCAATCAATACATAATAGACTAAAAGGAAAAAACAGGATTATCTGAACACTGCAGCTGCAAAAAGAGCATATGAAAAGAATCCAACGCTCATTCCTGATTTAAAAAAACACAACCTCTCAGATAAATTTATAAGACAATTTTTTCACCCTGATAAAAAGCATCTAGGAAAAACCTACACCAAACACCTTAATTAATGGTTTAAGAATGAATGCCTTCCGGGGCGCCTGGGTGGCGCAGTCGGTTGGGCGTCCGACTTCAGCCAGGTCACGATCTCGCGGTCCGTGAGTTCGAGCCCCGCGTCAGGCTCTGGGCTGATGGCTCAGAGCCTGGAGCCTGTTTCCGATTCTGTGTCTCCCTCTCTCTCTGCCCCTCCCCCGTTCATGCTCTGTCTCTCTCTGTCCCAAAAATAAATAAACGTTGAAAAAAAAAAAAAAAGAATGAATGCCTTCCCCATAAGCTAAGGAACAAGGCAAAGATGCCTATTCTCACCACTTCCATCCACACTGCACTGGAGCTATAGGTATAGCTTCAGTACAACGGGGCAAAGACAAGAAATAAATGGAATCTAAATTGGAAACAAGTGTAATTGTTTTTATTGGCAGATGATCATCTATGTAGAAAATCATAAGGAATCTACAAAATAGTTACTGGAACTAATAAGTGAGTTTATTTAGTAATATTGCAAGATACAAGATCAATACAAAAAACACACTGTATTTCTATATATTAGCAAAGAACTAGAAACTGAAATGTAAAAAACACATCATTTATGATAGCATCAAAAAATAATTAGGGATCAATTCAACTAAAGGTGTATAAGATCCTCGGACTTCAAGCTGTATTACAAAGCTGTAATCATCAAGATAGTATGGTATTGGCACAAAAACAGACACTCAGATCAACGGAACAGAACAGAGAACCCAGAATGGACCCACAAACATATGGCCAACTAATCTTTGACAAAGCAGGAAAGTGTATCTGATGGAATAAAGACAGTCTCTTCAGCAAGTGATGCTGGGAAAACTGGACAGTAACATGCAGAAAAATGAACCTGGACCACTTTCTTATACCATACACAAAAATAAACTCAAAATGGATGAAAGACCTAAATGTAAGACAAGCCATCAACATCCTCGAGGAGAAAGCAGGCAATAACCTCTTTGATCTTGGCTGCAGCAACCTCTTACTCAACGCATCTCCAGAGGCAAGGGAAACAAAAGCAAAAATGAACTATTGGGACCTCAACAAAATAAAAAGCTTCTGCACAGCAAAGGAAACAATCAGCAAAACTAAAAGGCAACCGACAGAATGGGAGAAGATATTTGCAAACGACATACCAGATAAAGGGTTAGTATCCAAAATCTACAAAGAACTTATCAAACTCAACACCCAGAAAACAAATAATCCAGTGAAGAAATGGGTAAAAGACATGAATAGACACTTCTCCAAAGAAGACATCCAGACAGCCAACCGACACATGAAAAAATGTTCAACATCACTCATCATCAGGGAAATACAAATTAAAACCACAATGAGATACCACCTCACACCAGTCAAGAATGGCTAAGATGAACAACTCAGGCAACAACAGATGTTGGCCAGGACGTGGAGAAAGAGGATCTCTTTTGCACTGCTGGTGGGAATGCAAACTGGTGCAGCCACTCTGGAAAACAGCATGGAGGTTCCTCAAAAAATTAAAAATAGAACTATCCTATGACCCAGCAATTGCACTACTAAGTATTTATCCAAGGGATACAGGTATGCTGCTTCAAAGAGGCACATGCACCCCAATGTTTATAGCAGCACTATCAACAATAGCCAAAGTATGGAAAGAGCCCAAATGTCCATCAATGGATGAATGAAGAAGATGTGGTATATATACACAATGGAGTATTACTTGGCAATCAAAAAGAATGAAATCTTGCCATTTGCAACTATGTGGATGGAACTAGATGGTATTAAAGCGAAATTAGTGAAAGACAAATATCATATGACTTCACTCATATGAGGACTTTAAGACAGAACCGATGAACACAAGGGAAGGGAAGCAAAAATAAAATAAAAACAGGGAGGGGGACGAAACATGACTCTTAAATATGGAGAACAAACAGAAGGTAACTGAAGGGGGGGGGATGGGCTAAATGGGTAAGGGGCATTAAGGAATCTACTCCTGAAATCGTTGTTGCACTATATGCTAACTAACTTGGATGTAAATTTCAAAAAAAAAAAAAAAAAAAAAAAAAATAAATAAATAAATAATTAAATTAAAAAAAAAAACGGTGTATAAGACCTGTACAATATAAGTTAAAAAACATTGCTGAGAGAATTATAAGGAAGACCAAACTAAATGGATATACTATATTTACGTATCAGAAGAGTCAATATGGTTAAGATGTCAATCTTCCCCAAACTGACCTACAGATTCTACACAACCCCAAAATCCCAGACAGCATTTGTGTAGAAAGTGACAAGCTAATTCTAAATCGATATGAATTGAAATAAGTCAATCAGAAGAAGACAAATCCCACACGATTTCACTCATATGTGGAATTTAAGAAACAAAACAGATGAACATATGGGAAAGGAAGGGGAAGAGAAGAGAGGGAAACAAACCACAAGAGACTCTTAACAATAGAGAACAAATGATAGAGAGTAGACAGAGGGAGGTGGGTAAGACATGGGCTAGATGGGTGATGGAAATTAAGGAGGGCACTTGTGACAAACACGGAGTATTGTAAGTAATGAATCACTAAATTCTACTCCTGAAACCAATGTTGCACTGTATATTAACTAAGTAAAATTTAAATAAAAAAATAAAATCCATATGAAAATGTAAAGAACCTAGAGGGGCCAAAAACAACTTTGGTAAAGAAGAAAAAAGCTAGAAGATTTATGTAAGGGATGTTCAACATCATTAGTCATTAGGGAAATGCAAATTAAAAATTAAAACTACACAGAGACATTACTGACTTATGAGAATGGCTGAAATGAAAAAGAATGAGTATCCTTGTTGGAAAAGATGTGGAGCAACTGGAACGCTCATGTACAGCTGGTAGGAATATAAAATGGTACAATCATTTTGGGAAAAAAGTGGCAGTTTTTTCCAAAGTTTTTAAAAAGTTAATTATACACTTACCGCATGACCTGGTCACTCTTTCAGGTATTACCCAAGAGCAACGGAAGCACATGTCCATACAAAGACTTACATATAGATGGTTCACATCAGCTTTATTTATAACAGCCAAAAGCTAACAACAACCCAAATGTCCACCAATAGCTGAATGGATGAACAACTGTGATATATCCATACAATAGAATACTCAGCAATAAAAAGGAATAACCTCTCGATACACACAACATGAATGAATCTCAAAATAATTTTGTTGAATTTCAAAGCCAAATAATAAAGAGTACATATAGTATGATTCCATTTATATAAAATTCTAGAAAATGCAAACTAATCTACAGAGACAAAAAGCAAATCGGTGGTTTCCTGGGGACAGGGTGAGAAGGAGGGATTACAGAGGGCTATAAGGAAACTTGTGGAGGTGAGAGATATATTAATTATCTTGGCTGTAGTGATGATTTTACACATATGTCAAAACTTATCAAATTGTATACTCTGAATACTACAGCTTACTGATATCAATTTTTACCTCAATAAAGATGTTAAAAAACCCCATTAGCCTATCTTGAACTTTGAATGAATCTTTTACATATGTGATTTTGTAACATCATGTATTTGGTCATTTAGAAAATATCGGTTCAATGAATGATGCAGACCTTCCAAATGTTGATGCACTTCAGTATACATAAACAGTATCAAAAATTCACATATTCCCATCAATCTCCTCCCTCAGACCAGTCTTTAATTATTGGGAACCAAGCTCATGGGGATGGATACAAGTTTTCCAAAATTCTACTTATTGCTGGAAAGCTTGACTTTTATCATTGTCAACAAATACTGTCAGTTGTTTTCCTTAAAGTGACAGGGTCACTTAATTTTTAAGAAAATGTCTACCAAATACTCAACTATGAATAATCATCATTTGTCCATTGTTCTCTCAAGTAAAAATGGGGTTTTATGAAAAAAGCAACTAGTTTAGTTGCAACTCAATCACTAAAATGCTTTTCTAGAGAGAACCATCATATGTAATCAAAGTGCTTTACACATACCTCCCATCATTCAGATATTAAAAAATGTGAACCCAAGGGAAGCGATTTATTAATTAATAATTTTTACTGCTTCATCAAGGACATCCTTAATTGAAAAATCTGTTCTAACTGCAAATGCACTGTAGAAAGAATACAGTGACTATTAGCATAATTTGGTGCTACTGCCCTGGTCTGTGCTAAGGCATCAGTAATTTTATCCACCATGGCTTTTGCATTATCAGTGTAAATATCAACATGGTGAAAAATACAAAAAGCATCATGGATTATTATGAAGATAGTTTTTACCTCACAGACTTGCTAAAAATAAAAAGAGCCCTAGGGTCAAGGCTTCACAGACCAAAGTTTGAGAAACACTGTTCTATATCAAGACTTTTACAAACTGTAAATAAAATAACAACTTTATAATTATTCCATTAAAAAAAGGTAAGCTTTAGCCACAGAGAAAAAAACCTTACTTTTGTGGGATCTTGTCATCCTATCAGATTTAGCAGATGCATCCTTAACTCGGTTATGATATTCTAAAAGAAATGTTCGTTCATGCTCAAAGAAATCATCTACGTCCTATGGGATCAAAAGAAAATGTAATTTTTTCACTTATTTGCTTTAGTGTAATACATAAATCACTTTACCATTATAATACAAAAAACCAGTAAAACAGCACAGCTATCCTCTAATAATCAGATGTTCTACTGATTTCATCAGTAACTTCAGAGCCCCACATCAGGCTCTCTTCTGTCAGCTTGGAGCCTGCTTTGGATCCTCGGTCCCCGCCTCCCTCTGTCCCTCCTTTGCTCATTCTCTCTCTCTCAAAATAAATAAATAAACTTAAAAAAATTAAAAAATAAAAAATAAAAATACTTTCCTCCTTTCTAAAATAGCAATCAGTTTTTGAAAAAGCAGCAGTTGAAATGATATAAGACCCACATCAACAGAACACAAGGAAGAATCAGTGCTGACAAAATGTCCTTTAAAATTTGTAATACATATGTACCACTTTCCTTGACTGTTAAAATGGGATAAACCATCCAACTTGTAGGACTGAAGATTAAATAAAGTATGTGCTACCAAATACCACACTGTAAATGTTCAAAAAATATTAGTTACTACTAATCATACTCAAAAAGAGCATTAAATGGAAGGAAGCAGGGTTCTTATTAGAAAGTAGCCACAGCATATGCAATGTCAACATACCAAGTGACCCATCTCTGAAAACCAAAGTATAAATCAAATGAATAGTACTTTCCACCTAAGTTTTACTGTAGATGTATCTATAAAAACAGGTAATGATGACAAAGCTGCATCATTTATCTCTTTCTTAGTGTTTGTTTCATAATGTAATACTTAGGTGTTATTTATTTATATATTTAAAAAATTTTTAATCTTTATTTATTTTTTTAAATGTATTTTATTTTATTTTTGAGAGAAAGAGAGCACTAAGGGGGAAAGGGCAGAGACAGAGGGAGATACAGAATCTGAAGCAGGCTCCAGGCTCCAAGCTGTCAGCACAGAGCCCGATGTCAGGCTTGAACTCACAAACCGTGAGATCGTGACCTGAGCCGAAGTCGGATGTTTAATCAACTGAGCCACCCAGGTGCCCCTAAATTTTATTTTTATTTATTTATTTAAGTAAGCTCTGTGCCCAATGTGGAGCTTGAATTCATGACCCCGAGATCAAGAGCCTCATGCTCTACCTGAGCCAGGCACCCCAAGACAAGACTAAAACCTCAAAGAAGCTCTTCTAACTCCAGATCTGAACCCAAGTCTGCCCCTAACATTTGTAAGACCAAGGGCAAATGTACAAATGGAGCCCCGCTTCGTGCCCCACCCTGCAGCTCTGTAAGGCACCTAAAGAAACCTCAGATGTATGTAACAGGACACTCCATTCTGCACACTGACCTCCCCTGTGCCTTCCCTTTCCCCAGCTGACCCATGGTCACCCTTGATTACCCACAGAAGAGGAAGACTTGGCTTCAGATTTGGGCAAAGAAATACCGGGTTCCAGATACTTCAAGCATGGTCTAGTTTGGAAGGAAGGGGTATGTGCTCCAGGTGGGCAAATCCCCTTGGACTGCAGAACTCTCGCCCGTTGGGAGAAGGAAGGGCTCTAAAGAGTGGATTCCAGGGCAGGGGGCCCAGTTTCTCAGGCCTAAGCATTCTACTATTCAAACTTCTCTTTTACTCCAATGGTCACCTGCACATCTGAAATCTCTATCTTCTTTTTTTTTTTTAATTTTTTTTTTCCAACGTTTATTTATTTTTTGGGGGACAGAGAGAGACAGAGCATGAACGGGGGAGGGGCAGAGAGAGAGGGAGACACAGAATCGGAAACAGGCTCCAGGCTCTGAGCCATCAGCCCAGAGCCCGACGCAGGGCTCGAACTCACGGAGCGCGAGATGGTGACCTGGCTGAAGTCGGACGCCCAACCGACTGCGCCACCCAGGCGCCCCAGAAATCTCTATCTTCTTAAAATAAGTGGATTCTTAAACCAATACCTCTGTTAATCAAATAAAATCTTACCTTTACTCCTGAAACAATTACTCCATCTGCTGATTTAACCATGTTTTTAAAGAAATCTTCAAGTTTCTCTTTTTTATTTTTTCCTCTCACACTCAGCTGAAAGAAAGGTAAACTTAAGTTGGCAATTTTTTTCTTTTTTAGATTACATATGGAAAGTAATGCCTCTTTCATTATTATTTACCACTTGCTGCACCAGGGTGTCCCATAAAGGAATAGCCCATCTAATTTCCTTATCTACTACCACGGTTTCAATGCTCACCATTATATAAATGATTCACAAATCATGATCACTACCACTAAGCTCTTTCCTGAATCTTAGATTCTATTTCCATTTGCCTAGATCATATCCTTATAAATGGAAATTCTGCTAACCTCACATTAGACTAAAGCAGTATTCATTATAATCTAATCTCCAAAACTTTCCTTTTCTTGGTTCTCCCTATTCATGGTCCCTCCTTCATGGTCCCTCCATCCAACCAATCTCTCAGATTCCCACATGTTCCCTAAAACCCCATACCACTCATTAAAAATCTTGAAATAATCTACAACTTCTTTTTGTCTCTCAAAGCTCAAATTCTACCATCAAATGTCTGAAATTTGTCCCTCTCCTTTCTCACTGTCCTAGTAAAAATCCTCATTATTTCTTGCTTAACTACCACACTGGACTTCTAGTTAACATCTCTCATTTCTTCAATCCAATCCATTCTGATGAGGACTTCCAAAATTAAATTTTGAGCATCTCCTCCCTACTCAATAACTTTATAGAGTTTCACAATGTTCAGAGAATAAAAGCCAATCCCCTAGGCATGGTATTCAAGACTTTCAACAATCTGGTTCAATTTACCTTTGTACTCACCACCAAACCCCCACAGAACCTTATGTTCCAAATAGTTCTCAAAAGAAGCTCTAAATGCTTAGGTTCCCCTGTACCTGAAATAGTATCTCTCTTCCCACCAAAAATTCTATTCAGACTTCATTAAACATCGAAATTAAAACACATTCTCTTCATGAAACCTTTCTAAACTGCTGTATCTTTAGGCCTCTGAATGCACTCTGGGTGTTTTTCAAAACTGTGTTCTTATATTAACTAATTCACTTATTTAAAAAACTATTGACAAATGTATATTACAATCACGCACTGTGCTAGGTGTTCAGAAAATAAGGATGATTAAGAGGTGGTCCATACTCTATAAGAGTAATTTATGGTGCAGAGGAGAATCCAGAGAAACATATGATTAAACATAGGGTGAGCAGTACAATGTTAGAGGAATCCATACGGCACTTCGAGAACACCAAGGGAACTTAATACAGACTTAGAAAATGAGAAAGGTAAGACTGGAGGTTGAAAGACCAGTCAGAGGCTGTTTCAATAACCCAATCAAGGGTTATAAAGGTCAGAACTAATCTTTAGGTCTGGTGATAGAAGGAAGTAGACACATCCCTAATATAGTAAGAGAGTAGAACAGACAGGATTTGGTGTTTCCTAATAGGAATAGGGAGCAGGGGGATGCCTGAGTGGCTCAGTGAGTTAACTGTCCAACTCTTGATCTCAGCTCAGGTCTTGATCTCCGGGTCTGAGTTCAGGCCTCAGCATGGAGCCTACTTAAGAAAAAAAAAAAAAGGAATAGGGAGTAAAGTCATGAGTAATTTTTAGGTCTTAAGAAATTGGAAGGTGCTGGTATCTTCTTTGAGACAGAGAACATAAAAGAAGACCTGCATTTAAAGAAGAGCTCAAACAAGTGATACAGATTTATAAGTTAATAGATATAAAAGTACCTGCAGCCATAGGAGTCAATGAGATCACTTCAGGAGAATTTAGAGTTAGAAGTCTAAAGGAACTTCTAAATTTCTGGAGAAATCAGTGAGGAACCTTGGAAGGATCCTATTTAAATGAATGGATATATGGAGGAAAAAGCTCACAAAGGACACTAAGAAGGAGCCACAGAGTTAAGAAGGAAACTCAGAACAGATCCCAAAGATCCAGAAGTACATGGGATCCAGGATAGCTAGAAAGATTCCTTTGTCAAAGTGGAAAGGCACAATGTAATATACTATATTAGTAGAATAAAGGACAAAACCACATTATCATCTCAATAGCTATACTTTTTCATAATAAAAACACTCAACAAACTAGGAATAGAAGGGAACTTCTTCAACTTGATCAAGAGCATCAATGAAAACCCCACAGTTAACATCATACTTAATAATGAAATAGTGAATGCTTTCCTCCCAAGATCATAGACAAAACAAGGATGTCTGCTCTTGTCATTTCTATTTTACATTGTACTGGAGATTCTAGCCAGGGAAGTTAGGCAAGCAAAAGAAATTAAAAGTTGTCCAGATTGGAAAGGAAGAAAAAAAAGAAAAAAAAAAAAAAAGCTAATATATGCATGTGGCTGCCAAGGCAGATGAGGGTTGTGGGAGACACGTGGAGTTGTGGGATTTGATCTCTGATTGGCTTGTATTTCCTAGCGAACAAGGTCATTCTACATCAAGGAGGAACTGCTGCAAGTTGAAATTAGCTTTTATGGAAAATGGGAGAGAGCTGTTTGAAGTCATATATAACCTTGTTATAAATGATGGAGCAGGCAATCTAGGCTACATGAGAACAAAGTAAAGACAAAAGGGCTGCTAACAGGGTCAAAATACAGAAGAGATCAAGTGTCTAGATGTACCAGAATCAAAGAACAATCAAAATATGAATAGGGAAAAACAGAGCTGTCTATGTTTGGAGTCTATTAATACTAGGGCTTAAGAACTCAGATATGAGGCAGGGTCCTGGGTTATGTCCACTGATAAGGCAGCAAGAACTGAATGGACATTAGGGTGTTGAAGAGGTTATATATTTACTCTACTCTTAAGTAGACTCAGACTATAGTAGAAACAGAGAAGGTATACAACTACTTAAGTAAGGCACTGAACATTAAAGGCAATCATTCCTTACAACAGCAACTATTTCTCAAACAACTCAATGCTAGAATAAGCTTTTCTAGGCCTCCCAGCTGCCTGATGGCCTCTTTAGACTTTAAGACACCCTAGCTCTACTTCAGCAACTTATCAGTCCCATGGCTCTCTGAAACTTAGAAAACAAAACAGCACATGCAGATTGCTTTTCCTGCCCCACTGAAGTATGTAAAGATCCATGAAACAGCATTAGAACAACATTGAGAAAAACCTCTTAGTTTTGGGCCTATATTCTCCTTCTTTTTAAAAAACTTTTTTTGTATTAGTTTATATTTCGAGAGAGACGGAATGAGAGAGCAGGGGAGGGGCACAGAGAGAGGGAGAGAGAATCACAAACAGGCTCCATGCTGTCAGCACAGAGCCTCATGCGTGGCTAGAACCCACCAACCATGAGATCATGACCTGAGCTGAAACTGAGTCAAATGCTTAACCAACTGAGCCACCCAGGCATACCTTTTCTTCTTCTTCTTCTTCTTTTTAATTTTTAACACTTATTTATTTTTAAGAGACAGAGAAAGATAGTGTGTGAGTGGGGAAGGAGCAGAGAGAGAAGGAGACACAGAATCTGAAGCAGGCTTCAGGCTCTGAGCTGTCAGCACAGAGCCCGACACGGGGCTCAAACTCACGGACCATGAGATCATGACCTGAGCTGAAGTCACACACCCAACCGACTGAGTCACTCAGGTGTCCCTTCTTTTTTTTTAATGTTTGTTTATTTTTGAAAGAGGGAGGGAGCACAAGCGGAGGAGGGGCAGAGATGGGGACAGAGGATCTGAAGCAGGCTCTGCACTGATAGAGAACCCAATCCTGGGCTCAAACTCATAAACTGTGAGATCATGACCTGATCTTACTTAACTGACTGAGCCACCCAGGTGCCCTGGGGCCTATAATCTTCTATAACCTGTTAATATACTTGCTATTAATTAATGATTAAAAAATATTTGCAAACCACTTTCCTGTCTTTTTAGAGTTTCTCCAAAATACCATGTGCTGGTATTAAAAGGGTTATTATAATGCATGACATCATTATCTCTATTAAGCATATATTAGTGGGAGGAAGAAAAAGAAATCTATATTGAAGGGAGAAAATTTATGAAACCTTAATTTTTTTCCAAAGCTATTTATAAATCTGATCTAAACAATCAATAATCCATTTGACAAAATACAGCATCCATTCTTAATAAAAACCCTCAACAATGTAGGGATAGATGGAATATATCTCAACATCATAACCATATATGAAAGACCCATAGTTAATATCCTCCTCAATGGGGAAAAGCTGAAAGCCTTTCCTTTATAGTCAGGAACAAGACAAGGATACCCATTCTCATCACTACTATTTAACACATTATTGGAAGTCTTAATCTCCGCAGTCAGACAACAAAAAGAAAAGGCACCCAAATCAGCAAGGAGGAAGTCAAACTTTCACATGATACTCTATGTAGAAAATCCAAAAGACTCCACCAAAAAATTGCTAGAACTAATACATGAATTCAGCAAAGTCACAAGACATAAAATCAACATGCAGAAATCTGTTGCATTTTTATACATTGATAACGAAGCAGCAGAAAAAGAAATCAAGGGATTGATTCCATTTGGAACTGCACCAAAAACGTACCTAGGAAAATAAACCTAACTAAAGAGGTAAAAGATCTGTACTCTGAAAACTATAAAACACTTATGACAGAAATTGAAGAGGACACTAACAAATGGAAGAGCATTCCATGCTCATGGATTGGAAGAACAAACGTTAAAATGTCAATACTACCCAAAGCAATCCACACATTTAATGCAATCCCTATCAAAATACCACCAGCATTTTTCTCAGAGCTAGAACAAACAATCCTAAAATCTGTATGGGACCACAAAAGACCCTGAATAGCCAAAGCAATCCAAAAAAGAAAAACAAAACTGGAGGCATCACGATTCCAGATTTGAAACTATATTACAAAACTGTAGTCATCGAGACAGTATGGTACTGGCACAGAAACAGATACATAGATCAGTGGAACAGAATAGAAAACCCAGAAATGGACCCACAACTATACGGTCAACTAATCTTCGACAAAGCAGGAAAGAAATCCAATGAAAAAAAGTTTCTTCAACAAATGGTGTTGGGAAAAGTGGACAGCAACATGCAGACCATGTTTATTACACCACTGGACCACTTTGTTACACCATACACAAAAATAAATTACACCATACACAAAAATAAATTCAAAATGGATGAAAGACCTAAATGTGCGATAGGAAACCATCAAATTCCTAGAATAAAACACAGGCAGCAACTTCTCTGACCTTGGCCAGAGCAACTTCTTACTAGACACATTGCCAAAGTTAAGGAAAACAAAAGCAAACATGAACTATTGGGACTTCCTTAAATAAAAAGCTTCTGGGGCACCTAGGTGGCTCAGTCGGTTAAGTGTCAGACCCTTGATTTCAGCTCAGGTCCTGATCTGATGGTTGGATCGAGCCCTGCATGGGGCTCTATGCTGAGTGTGGAGCCTGCTTGGGATTCAATCTCCCCTTCTCTTTCTGCCCCTCCCCTGCTGATGTTTTCTCTCTCTTTCAAAAATAAACTTAAAAGGCTCCTGCACAGCAAAGGAAACAACCAACAAAACTAAAAGATAGCCTACAGAATGGGAGAAGATATCTGCAAATGACATATCAGATAAAGGCTTAGTATCCAAAATCCATAAAGAACTTACCAAATTCAACACCCAAAAAACAAATAATCTAGTGAGGAAATGGGCAGAAGACATGAACAGACACTTTTCCAAAGAAGACATCCAGATGGCTAACAGACATATAAAAGATGATCGCCATCACTTATCATCAGGGAAATACAAATCAAAAGCATGATAAAATACCACTTTACACCTGTCAGAATGGCTAAAATTAACAACATAAGAAACAGCAAGTGTTGGCAAGCATGCAGAGAAAGGGGGAAATGCTCTTGCACTGTTGGTGGGAATGCAAACTGGTGCAGTCACTCTGGAGAATAGTATGGAGGTCCCTCAAGAAACTAAAAATAGAACTACCCTATGATCCAGCAATTGCACTATTAGGTATTTACCCAAAGGATACAAAAATACAGATTCGAAGGGGTACCTGCACCCCAATGTTTATAGCATTATCAACAACAGCCAAACTATGGAGAGAGCCCAAATGTCCATCAATTTATGAATGGATAAAGAAGATGTGGTACATATATACAATGGAATACTACTCAGCATCAAAAAGAATGAAATCTGGCCATTTGCAATGATGTGGACGGAGCTAGCATATATTATGTTAAGTGAAATAAGTCAACCAGAGAATGACAAATCCCATATGATTTCGCTTCTATGTGAAATATAAGAAACAAAACAGATGAACATATGGGAAGAGGGGGGAAAGAAAAGTGAGGGAAACAAACCACAAGAGACTCTTAATGACAGAGAACAAACTGGGTTGACAGAGGGAGGTGGGTGGGAGATGGGCTAGATGAGTGATAGGTACTAAGGAGGGCACTTGTTGGGATGAGCACTGGGTGTTGTACGTAAGTGATAAATCACTGAATTCTACTCCTGAAACCAATATTGCACTGTATGTTAACTATAAAATTTAAATTAAAAAAAAAAAAGTTAAAAAACCACCACCACAACTGGAAAACAATCAATAATCTTTCACTTATCATTTTAACAAATACTTATTTTACATCTTAATTGTCAGCCATTATTCTAAAGCAGTGAGGATACAATGGTGTAAAATTCAAGCCTTGCTTTCAGAGAGCTTACATTTTAGTAGAGAGGACAGATAATAAATACATAAAAATTTAAAATACAGACATATAATTTCAGATAGTACTAAGGGATTTGGCAATGGGACAGAGTACACAGAGCATGAGGCTCCTCTAGCTCAAGTGGCCTTGCACTGATAATACTCACTGTATGCTTAAGCTGCTCTACCAATTATTATTAAGGTTTTGGCCAAGGCCATGAATAAGGTTAAGCAAAAACAAACACATAAAAGTAAAAAAAGTGATGACAGCATTCTATCATGTGTTCTTTGGCAACCCAGTCACAAGTTATTTTCAGCTTCTTATAATTCATGACATAGCCAGAATTTTTTACAGTTCCTAGTTGTAAATGACCACATGCCAGTATCACATACCATATTTACACTTGTGGAAGTATCCAGGCTTAAAATGCTGTTTCTGTGATCCTGAGTTACTTCATACCCTTTCAAAAAAATGTGTTCTCTCTATTGCTAGACTTAAGATATTTTATTGTCATGTCTACTAAAACCAAACCAGAAGGGCAAATTTATATACATAAAATTCTTTGATCTTGATGTCAACTTATAAGCAAATAAGCACTATGCTACATTTGTTTTCTGCTAAAATTATGAGTTAATCTTGTCATTCAAAAATAAATCCCAAGATCTGTATCACCTATCCATTAAAAAAAATTTTTGCCAGTACTATGAATGAAGAAATCTTTAAAGCTCAACCACATCAATTTTTCTATTTGCACTGTAACAGAGTTTTCAGGCAGGGAAGGAGGAAGAGTAGGAGCAACTGGCACTGAAAAAGGTCAGTTAAACAGATCAAAAGGCAATGATTAACCCTAAAGTAATCTAGAATTCTTTAGCTCAAGCACCTCCCTGGAATTTCAGAAAACTTCAAACTCAAATTTAGGAAACAATCAAGTTGATAATCCTATTTCTTAAGAGGTTCACAATTCAGGATGAAAATCAATGTCCCATGCAGTAACATGATTTAGCCTCATTTCTTCAATTTCTTCATTTCTTCTCTAGTTGTATTGAAATACTCTATTACCACTAAAAAAAAATGTCATTTTACACTACCTTGAAAAATAAGAACATTACAAAAAAAGGGTTTTTTCTAACTACTCCCTGCCTTTTACAGTGACTCTAAAAATAAACCTTGATTACTGCTTTAATCAATACTCACATCTTGATTATATTCCAAGAAGACATGGAAATTTAAGTCTTTTCTCAAAATAGGATGTGCTGCCACACGACATAGGAACACTTCATGCATTGCAACAGTCTTCTTGAATATTGCCAAATATTCACTAGAAACAATACACATAATTAAAGGTAAAACACTGCATCAACTAGAAAATAGTCCGTAACAGTTTTCAACAAATACTCCAAATTATTCTAAATGCAAAATTAAAGATACAAATATATAATCCATGTAAATAAAGGTTTTAGTTGAACTGTTAATAAAATGTATAAAATCCAGCTCTGAAAAGACTTCATGCTAGTTAATAGTATTTATTATATTTAAATGTTAATATTTTTAAGTTTTATGAACTTTTCTTCCTATGCAAGTTGATGTTAAAGATAACTATAGGGGTGTTTGTTTTCAGCTCCAGAGAAAGTACACTACAAATTATTTGATACAATCTTTATGGATCAATTTCTCGATAATTACTGCTTTTAAATACCTGTGTACAAAAAAAAAAAATCTAAACTCAAACCTCAGTAAGCATATTTTCAACATTAATAATTATTTTCATCTAATGACCCAAACACACAAGAAAAAAAGCACACCACAGAGAGACTAATTTTTGTCATTACATTGGAAAATTATGTTTAAAATATTTTAATTTCATCAGTGAATCACAGTGATCATATAGTAATATACGTCAGTTTGAAAAAAGAAACACTCAAGGAAAAGGCCCAATATTCTTGCTTCAACTACGTGCAAGGAGGATAAATTTTACATACCAGCAAACCAGCAGGACCAATGTTGGGAGAAGTTTGATCTCTGTGAGGGTAGTCATTCAGTGAAGACAAAAAAGAAGGATGCAGAGGATGGAGGTAGCAGTAGAATAAACCCAAGGTTCTCTGTTATCCAACCCCTAACCAGACCACAAAAGAATCATGATCAGGGCCACTGGAAAACCACAGATTCTTTAATATTAATGTGCTCTGCTAATTTCCAGTTTTCAGTCTTATAACTATAAAAGTATGTATCTCTGTCTCTCAGACTATTGCTTGCACCCAGCATGGACAAAAATCTTAAAATATGTCACCTTACACTTTGACAAAAAAGATCTACTTTGCTAATTTATCTTGTCAAACGAGTTTAGCATTCTGAAGAGGAGTCTAGTAGCCAGGTGCATATATGCTTAAAAACTGAAACTAAGTGGAAGAGGAGAAAAGGAAATGAATGAAGAGGAGAAATGATCAGAAAAAGAGTGATGGAGGTGATGATGATACAAGGGAAAGTGTTTACTTGTACTGCTCTCAAAATACAGAAAACAATATCCTGTAAATCTAAAATTACTTCAAATGTCTAATAAGAGGGAAAGATTCTGCATTTTCAGCAAATATGCTAAACGCAAAACAGAAGTTATCTCCAGTTTTTTCAAAGATTTAATGCATTTCTAGTATATGTGAAACTAATAATCATTTAATGAAAAACATTTTAAAACTATTCTCCTTTTACTTTGCTCCTATTCTTTTCCCCTTAGCCAGAAGCCATAGGCAGAAAGAAAGAGGGCAAAAATTAAACACAGACACAGCCATTTAGACAGGTGCACGCGTGCACACACATGCGTACACACACACACACACACACTTTTTAAAAAAGAAAACAGAGTATGTGCAGAGTTGCTCGGTGCATATTTCTATGAGAAACAGAAAACAGAAGTTTGGGTAGTATGCACACATCGAAAAAAGAAAACCAGGTTGGCAATGACTAAGGCCTTGTAGATAAAAACCAAAACAACTTATATTCTGCTTCAAAAAGTCTTATTTCCCTTTCTACTATTTTTAAATAAAGTTTTGGACCCCCCATTTTCAATTTTCAGAGTCTATTTAAAACATGAATTTAAAGAATTTTACAATGTAGGCAATTATTCTATAATTTTCCTGTAGGCTCTGATCATGATCATTAAAACTGGTTGTTTGGCTTAAACCTGCATCTTTCAGAAAGGGTCACTGTGGTGAAATGATTAAAAGAATGGGATATCAGAGAGCACAGAAAAAAGGCATTAAAATAAGCACAATTAACAAAACCAACAACAAAAATCACATACGCTTCCAGTTCCTGTTTCATCTTTGTGAATTCTTCCTTTGTCATGGACCCTTCTCCTTCTCCAAGCTTCTGTAGTTTTTCCCTTGAAGCATCGAAGTCAGGTCTTGGTGGTGCTGGTGGGATCTGTAAGAAAACCAAATCACTAATTTTAAAGACTTTTAGTTTTCACAGCAACTGTACTACTGCTACCATAAAAGACTGTGTCTGGGAGAGCTAAAGACATCTTGAATGAACATGGCACCAGGAATATCTCAATTCAGGTTAGAAAATTTGATTAGGTCCTTTGCACAAGGAAGAAATATGGCAGAGCACTATTTTCTAGTATTAGAACAGTAGTTCCCAAACTTTAATCTGCAGATTCCTATGTGGCAACCTAGAGTCTTCAAATGTATAAACACATTAAGCTCTGACTATACACTAAATTAATATGCATACCAATTTTCAGAAGTATGTAAATAGTTTGATCAAATACAAACATATATTTTTAAATTAATGAATTCATAGTAGCTTTATGCTATTCCATGTTTCTTAAATTCATGGATGCCAACAGTACAATCCAGCAAGGGATGTTAAAAAGGCTTCCTTAACTGGAGGAGTGCACCAGAAGCATAGAGCACGGACTTAAAACCAAGACAACAAAACAGAGATTAATGACTAACCTCATTCCATTCACTCACAGTAAGGGGGTGAGTAAATACTTATCTTAAGTAAAAATATAGTATCTAGAAGAGACATATCTTTCAAGGGAAGGATAGAAGAAAAAAGTTTACCTTAAAAGGAAGGGCTTACAAATAAGAATTGTTAAGGGAAAATGATGGGAAGCAAAGAAAGCAAGAAGAAAAGATAAGTAGAGGAAAAGTTAAAGAATGAATACAAGAAAAGAGTTACGCTTGAGGAAAGCAATAGGGAAGGAAGCATCAAGTACAGCTAAGCACATATTCACATCTACTATGCACCAGGCATGATACTGAACAATGTGCATATAAAGATAAACAAGACATGGTCTTGGGTGCCTGGCTGACACAGTTGGTAGAGTATGCGACTCCTAATCTTAGGGTTGTGAGTTCAAGCCCCATGCTGGGTGTAGAGATCACTTAAAAATAAAATCTTGGAGCAGGGGCCTGGTGGCTCAGTCAAACGTCTGACTCTTGATATTGGCTCAGATTGTGATCTTGCAGCTGTGAGACTGAGCTCCTCGCTGGGCTCCTGAGCATGGAGCCGGCTTAAGATTCTCTCTACCTCTCTCTCTGCCCCTCCCTTTCTCATATGTATGTTCTCTCTCTCAAAATAAATAAACACTAAAAATAAATAAATAGGGGCACCTGGGTGGCTCAGTCGGTTGAGCATCCGACTTTGGCTCAGGTCATGATCTCAAGATTCGTGAGTTTGAGCCCCACGTCGGACTTGCTGCTGTCAGCCTGTCAGCACAGAGCTCCCTTCAGATCCTCTGTCCCCCTCTCCCTGCTCCTCCCCCACCTGCATTCTCTCGAAAATAAGTAATTAATTATCTATCTATCTATCTATCTATCTATCTATCTATCTATCTATCTATCTACCTTAGGGTGCCTGGGTCCTGGATGGCTGAATTGGTTGAGCATCTGGCTCTTGATTTTGGCTCAGGTCATGATCTCAGTGTGATGGGGTCAAGCGCTGTGTCAGGCTCTGTGCTGAGCATAGACTCTGCTTAAGATTCTCTCTCTCTCTCTGCCCCTCTTCCCTGTTCCTGCTAGCTAAAATAATTTGAAAAAAAAAACAAAAAAACAAAAAAACAACAAACTTTTTTTATATGTGATTAAGTATTTTTTTACTTATCTTTATTATTTTTTAAGATTTACATCCAAGTTAGTTAACATATAGTGTAATAAAAAAATCTTAAAAAAAACAAGCAAAGATGGTCTTGATCTTTGAGGAGTGTTTAGTCTATAGAAGGAAATTGTAGTAAGAAAATGCCATTAGACAAGATGAGGAAGAAAAGGTGGAAATAAGATGGGAAGAGAAGAAAGAGTTTCCAGTTTGGTGAACACACTGACATGCTATGGAGGTGGAAGGTGGTATACCTGGAGAGGGCATGAAAGTTATGCCCCAACCCCGATCCCTGTACCTTGTCCTATGCATCTCTTCCTTTGGGCTGTCTGGTTGTATCCTTTATATAAACTGGTAATTTTTTTTAAAGAAAAAAGGAAAAAAATGTACGGCCAGTGGTCAACCAAATTTTGAGTTACACAAAGAAAAAGCAAATGACTGAGAAGGAGTAGCCACAAGGATGGAGAAAGAATCAAGTCAGGATAATTTCAAGGATATCAAATGAAACTAAATTTCAGGAATCTGAGTGTGGACAATGGCTAAGGCACAACATCTGGTACATACTTAGATTAGATGACTTCTTAAGGTACCTCCAACTCTAAGTATTTATCTACCTAAGTGTTCAAAACCAGTATGGTTTGTAACATCCCCTTGATTAATCCCTAGGAAAAACCCATTTCACTTCCAGTAAACAATAAGAATTTAAATTTAAATGAAGGAGCATAACATAGCCATATCTCCACACTTTCAAACTAGGCAATTTAGGATAAAAGGTGATCGTACATTGTGTTTTCTAATTGGCAATTTAAAAAAATTACACCAGTTCACTAAAAATTTAACACATAATAAAGTACCTAAAAAGCTCCTAGAAAATGGGATTAAAATGGAACCCCAATACTCACAATATAACCTGCATAGTCTTCATTTTCAACGAAGGAATCATGAAGCCAGATAAATTCCTCATGTTGTCGAACAACAGAAAACTCATTTTGTTTAAAATTTGGCAACGAACTCTGCAAAGACAGAGATTCTCTTGAATAAAAATCAAAATTGCACTAAAAGGCTTTTAGTAAATATTTTTTATCTTATTTTTGTAAATTAGTCTCATGCGAAAGATTATCAGCACTTTTAAACTCGATTATGAAAACTCGGAGACATCAGACAAAATTATCTTGAGATGTTTAAGAAAATAATTTGACAGACTTATTATACTATACTGCTACCACCATTTAAAAGTTGTCTTACTAATATATATCAAACTCAACTATTCAAAGAAAAATAGATCTACAGTCTGAAAATATGCCTAAAAACTGAAATCCAAGAAGAAAATAATTTGTAAGACAGTAATTTAATTAACTAAAAGAACAAAACAAAATTGAAAACAAGAATGATGAAAGATATTAATAGAAGTCTAGAGAAAATTAAATCTGCATTACACCTAGGTTTTGTGAGTAATTCGTAAATGTTAGTCTTTAAAAAGTGCATTTTTAAAAAAAAGTACATTTCCCTGGGGCACCTGGATGGCTCAGTTGGTTAAGGGTCTAACTCCTGACTTTGGCTCAGGTCATGATCTCACAATTTGTGGGATGGAGCCCTGCGTGCCCGAAGCCTGCTTGGGATTCTCTCTCTCTCCCTCTTTCTCTGCCCCTCCCTCCCTCCCTCATGGATACTCTCTAATAAATAAACTTAAAAAATTAAAAAAAAATTTAACAAGTACATTTCCTTAAAACTGTTACAATAAAAGCAGTAGCTTATAAACTAAAATATAGTTTACTTCTAATTATGTTCAAAACCAAAGTTCCAGTCAATATATTATCACATATATAACATCTGCACAATAAATAGCTAAAATAGTACAAGTACAAAATCACATTTACCTTTGTGTGAACAGTGAATTTTACTTTATCTCTCTCACTCAGAGCATCGGAAATGTCCACTTGCAGAGCAGCATCACTTTGAAGATCTACATTTATTGCTTTAAGCTAGAAAAAGATAACACCTTAATAAAAATCCTATGGGCATTTATAGAATCTCATTCTTTTCTCAGACATTAACACAATGCAAAAACAAAACAAAATAATCTTAAATCTAAAAAAGTACTCAAGTTCATTAGAACTACATACATATTTTGAAGGGCAGGTTATTTGGGTATGTTATTATCTTAATTTTTCATTCTATAGTATTCAACTATGCTTTGTATGAGTCAATGGGATAACCATTATTCATTATATTTTCACTCAAAAAGTAAACTATTTTTTCTCTCTCCTCTTCTCTGCCATTGTGGTGTGTGAAGTTAACTGCTTCTTACCATGGGTAGCAGCAGGGAAGTCTGGAAGGTACCCTAGCCTAGGAGCTTGGATGACCTGGGTTTGAATCCCATCTCTGCACATTAATATACTCTGATTTGGGTCTTCTCACAAGACTTGCAGAATCACGCTTAAAATGTGGCCAAGAAACAGGGGCGCCTGGGTGGCTCAGTCGGTTAAGTGTCCGACTTCGTCTCAGGTCATGATCTCACGTTTCGTGAGTTCGAGCCCCACGTCGGGCTCTGTGCTGACAGCTTGGAGCCTGGAGCCTGCTTCGGATTCTGTTGTCTCCCTCTCTCTCTGCCCCTCCCCCATTCACATTCTGTCTCTCTTTCTCTCAAAAATAAATAAAGATTAAAACAAACAAACAAACAAACAAAAACGTGGCCAAGAAACAAAAGCAGAATCATCCCATTCCCCAGTGAATTCGGATGAAAACTGGTAATAAAATCAGGTACAACTCCAAGAGGAGGCACTGGAGAAGAACCAAGCTGGTCTAGAATGGATAGCACATGAGATGGCATATATATTTATGCTGCATGAAGGTTACATACTTGTATTCTATCACTGTGTAAACATCACTACCACCTCAACAATAAACATGTTTTACTAGAAAAATGATTCTTCTCTGTTACTATGCTTCTGCACCAGTAAGGTGATTCAGTAATAAATATGCAGGACCTTTTGTTTGAAAGAAATAAATACATAAAATAAACTATTTTCCAAGAAGATGGTTCATTAACATTCAAGTATCCTAAAATTAAGGAAAGTATCTACCTTTTAGAACAAGAAAAATAATGAAAAGGCTAATAATTTTAACTCTACTGCTTATTTTAGTTCAGGAATTTACAATGAAACTATTAAATATATTACATATAACATATTTATAGTGCTAAAAATGGCAACATAATACTCAATAACTACCTCCTGTGTAGGAATTAAAGCTCACATTTTACTCTACAAGCTTTAATATATTTAAATGATTGAATACGTTCTCTATGTAGTGCTTCCATTTACTTGTCTATGAGAAGACTTCTCTATAATTCTTTTTTTTAAGTTTATTTATTTTGAGAGAGAGACCTCGTGTACACTTGAGCGGGGGAGGAGCCTGACACGTGGCTCAAACTCATGAACTGTGAGATCATGACCTGAACTAAAATCTTAACCAACTGAGCCATCCAGGCACCCCCCCCCCCACCTTTTTTCTTTAAAGTAAACTCTATCACCTACGTGGGGCTCCAACTCACAATCCCAAGATCAAGAGTCACATGCTCTGACTGAGCCAGCCAGGCATCCCTCTAATTCTTACCATATTTATAATTCTTAAATTTCATCTATATTCTTCCCCTTTAAACAAATATGCATTCTAAAATGTTTGACTAATTTGGAAACCTTTAAAAAAAATCAAACACACTAAAAGATGAAAATAAAGTCTTAGCCAGCTGCAAAGATATTTAAATATTTAAAGTCTAATTAACTACCCAGCCTGCTTCAAATACTCCAATTGTAAAACCCAGGTCTTACTTTGGGAATCTCACCTAATCATCAGCATTTCAAATTTTAATCACAATGTAAAAGGAAAAAAATGCTGGAAACAGAATTGTTTATGACCTCAGTCATATATTTAAAAGTGCAGGGGCACCTAGGTAGCTCAGTCGGTGTCCGACTCTTGATTTCAGCTCAGGTCATAGTTTCACGGTTTGTGAGATCGAGCCCTGCATCGGGCTCTATGCTGACAGCATGGAGCCTGCTTGGGATTCTTTCTGTCCCTCTCTCTCTGCCCCTCCCTCGCTCGCATTTTTCTC
Source organism: Puma concolor (assembly GCF_028749965.1). Classification (NCBI taxonomy): domain Eukaryota; kingdom Metazoa; phylum Chordata; class Mammalia; order Carnivora; family Felidae; genus Puma; species Puma concolor. The sequence continues at coordinate 64,695,047 of NC_141672.1, read as the reverse complement.
TTTCTCTCTCAAAATAAGTAAACTTAAAAAAAATGCATACATAAAAGGCTTATAGGAAATATAACAAAATGTGACCATCAATGGATTCTTTATATATTCCTTCATTGTCCCAATTGTCCACAATATGCATGCATTACTTTTACAAATGGTGGGGAGCCCCCTTAAAATGGAAATCCCATGATCTATTAAAATATTAATTTTAGGAATTTTTTCATTAAATAGTTGTTTAACTTCCATTAGTAATGAACAAAAGTAACATTTCACTTCTGTACTATTGGTTCTAGATTGAGTAGACCTGTTTTTAAAAGATAAAGACCATTACAGGGGTGCCTTGGTGGCTCAGTCGGTTGAGCGTCCAACTTTAGTTTAGGTCATGATCTCGTGGTTCATGAGTTCAAACCCCATGTTGAGCCTGCTTTGAATTCTCTCTCTCTCTGTCTCTCTCTCACTCTGCCCCTCCCCTGCTCGTGCTCTTTCAAAAATAAACATCAAAAACATTTTTAAGAAAAAAATAAATTACATGGTACTGGGGTACCTGAATGGCTCTGTTGGTTAAGTGCCCTACTCTTGATTTCAGCTCAGGTCATGATCTCATGGTTTGGGAGATTGTGCTGAAAGCTCAGAACCTGCTTGAGATCCTCTCTCTCTCAAAATAAATAAATAAACTTAAAAAAAAAAACACTTAAATTATGTAGTACTATCTCTGATGGCCTTTAGTAAAAACTTTATAGGTAACTTAAGTTTATATTAAGTTAAATTTCATCAGTAATCATCTTTTTTAAAGTTTATACTATAAACTTACATAAGTTATTTAAAAATTTGTTATTGTACTCAATGCTATATGTAACCCATTGTCTGATAAAAGAAATGAAATTAAGAGTTGCCTGGAGGGACACCTGGGTGGCTTAGTCAGTTAAGCATCTGACTCTTGATTTCAGCTCAGGTCATGATTTCATGGTTTATTGAGTGGTACTGAGCCCCACATTTGGCTCTGGGCTGACAGTGTGGAGCCTGCTTGGGGTTTCTCTCTCAAATAAACAAATAAATAAACAAACATTAAAAGGAAAAAAAAAAGAAGTGCTTCCTTTTTTCTCTTTACTCACAATCAGGACACTTTTAAGATGCTTATTGTGGTAGAGTGAATAATGGCTCCCCCCAAAACATGCACATCAAAATATCTGGAACCTGTGGACATTACCTTATATGGTCAAAAAAAAAAAAAAAAAGGCTCTGCAGGTGTGATTAAATTAAGGATCTTGAGATGGGGAGATTATCCTGGATTTCCCAAATGGGCCTTAAATGCAGTTACAGATATCCTTATAAGAGGTGCAAAGAGATTAGACACAGACAAAGGGGAGGGCAACAGGACTATGGATGCAGAGATTAGAGTGATCCAGCCACAAGCTAAGGTTTGCTGGCAGCCACCAGAAACCAGAAGGGACAAGCAACAAATTCTTCCCTAGAATCCCAGGGAGCATGGCCCTGCTGACACCTTGATTTCAGTTCAGTGATCCTGTTTTCGGACTTCCGGCCTACAGAACTGTGAAGAGAATACATTTCTGCTGTATTCAGTGATCAGATTTATAGTAATTTGTTAGAGCAGCCACAGGACATTAATAAATTTATCATTACGATTTTTGGAATAATAATCTTGGCTTTTCTTATGTTTTCTCTGCCTTGTCAAGCACTTCCCAAATACAACTGATAGGCATCAACCTGGGTACTTGTTAAAAATACAGAACCCCAGGCCTGATCACAGGTTTATCAAAACAATCATCGAGGAAAAGCCTTAAAAACTGTGTTTGGAAACCCTAGCCTAGACTTACAGGGTTGTCTTTGCCTTTACAATCTTTGAAAACTTCAACTCAACTGCTAATATTTTGTTTTTAATGATTATATAAAACATTGTTCCCAGGTGTTATATCTGTATGTACATTTTAATTTTCAGATTTTAACTGTTGTATTATCAATTTTCAGGATTTCTACATCTGAATAGCTGTTATTTATTCTTCCAATTCAAAGTTATTCCCAATTATTTCTTTCTTCCATTTCCTTATCTCTGTATATCAAATATACTTGCCTCCTTTTTTCTGATAGCACAACGCTTGGCTTTTTTAAATTGTAACTTTTTTTGATAACAAATATTCTTATGTATTTACTGTTTTTGTTCTTGGATTCTCTCTTTTCAGGTATACCTTACATACAACGAAACACAGGTTTTAAGTATGTAATTTGAAGAGTCTTGACAAATACACAGGTTACACGCCTGTAATCATGACCACAATCATCCCCAGAAATTCCCATTACTTTTACGTTTCTACTTTTTTTTCTAACTCTTCTATAAATTCTTTTGTATGCCTTATGAAAGCTTGTAGCCCTTCACATATGGTCTTACAGCTATTAATCCAATCTATCATTTGTCTTTTTCATTCTTTTAGCAAGTATGTTCTAGAACTGATCTCAGGAAAAGCGCATGAATCACACATAAATAGTGTCACAGCAAACTGCTGATGCTGAGATTGTGACTCCTTTAATTTATATTTCATAATAGGTTCAAAATATCAGTTTCACATCTCAATTTTTTTTTTCCATTTCCGAGCTTACAGAGAAAAGGAAACAAAAAGGAGTATTTTGTTTGACAATAGATTTGCTTCACACACATCAGGGTGTTTTGTTTTGTTTTGTTTTGTTTTGTTTTAAGCCCTGTTTCTAATAACTAAGATGTGTAATGGAAAAGCCAGCCAATAAATGAAATCATCCCCTACACAAATACAAAATTTCCAATGAAAGCTAATCTGCTATTATTTCATCAATTCTAGATGCATACTTTGCACATTTTAACATCTGAAATAGGAATGCCTTATAACTGATGACAAATTCCAGTTTAATTGGCAATCTTTTTTCTTTCTTAGTAGCATATAAAGTATACCTTCCAGTCAATTGTGCCTTAGATTTGATATACTTTTATTGTAAATTTAATATTAATTTCATAAAATATACACAAGATTTTTCAGGCATGTATTCTTTTTTTAGAGAAAAGTTAATGTTAGTTTTTATTAAGGGAAAGAGTGAAAGCAAACAACTTATGATTCATCAACATTTAATTAACTTTTTGAAATTAGTGAGGTAAGTGAAGAAATTCTCATTAGACTACATTCACCAGTTTCATCCTCATCTGGGCTGACAAACGTTGCAGTCTTTTGTCAAAGACTGGCTAGGTTAAACATTAGTGTCATGGTCAAGAAAAAGACAAGACAGAGCAAATGGATTAAGCAACATAAATACAGTACCATTAAAAAGATAATTTGGAAGACACTGTCCTATTGCTGATTAATTTTCCACATGTAATTTTTAGTAAAGAAAACATTCACTACTAGTTAACTATACTGACTCATTTACTATAAAGTATCTACTTTAGAACATTTCTAAAAAATTAGTTGTTCATCTTTTGCCAGAAAAGCAAATGTATAGAGATGGATGGATGGAGGAAGGAAGAAAAGGAAAATAACTCACTACTGTATAGCCTCCCAAATGGTGTCTTGCTTCTGTCCTTTTCCATCTTTAATCTATCCCTTATAATCCTATTAAACTAAAAATCATTCCTCAGCTCAAAACCTAGGGGTCCCTACTTGAAGAAAAGCCAAAGTCCACCAGGCCCTACAAAGTCTGCATCGGACATCATCTCTCAGGCTAATCTATTATTCCTCTGGCTGACTGCAGCCCTGCCATATGGCCTCTTTGTTGCCCCTTAAATACAGAAGCATGCTGCCACCTCAGGAGTCATTGCATTCACTGATCCCTCTACCTGGAACATTCTGCCCCCAGGTATCTATCTGCATGACTCACTCCTTCATTTCCTTCAAGTTATTTACCAAAATGTCACCTTTTCAAGAAAGCCTTTCCTGGCAACCCTAAGACTACAACTCAACTCCCCTCCACCCCCAAACAAATCCCTATCCCCCCTTTAAAAATATTTGTTTATTTAACTTATTGTTTATTTATTTGAGAGAGAGCAGGGGAGGGACAGAGAGAGAGAGGGAGACAGAGGATCTGAAGTAGGCTCTGTACTGACAGTGGAGAGCCAGCAGAAAGCCAGCAGAGAGCACGACATGAGGCTCGAACTCACAAACCTCAAGATCATGGCCTGAGCTGAAGTCAGATACTTAATCGAATGAGCAACCCAGGCACCCCAATATTTATTTATTTTGAGAGAGAGCGAGCATGTGCACAAGCAGGGGAAAGGAGAAGAGGGAGAGAGAGAATCCCAAGCAGGCTAGGTGCTGTCAGTGCAGAGCCTGACTCAGGGCTCAATCCCACAACACCTTGAGATCATGACCTGAGCCAAAATCCAGAGTTTGATGCTTACCTGACTGAGCTACTCATGCACCCCACACCTCATTTTTTTCCTAGTACTTGTTTACCATCTACTATATTTTATTTTTTTAACAGTCCTCCATAACTATAATGTCAGCTCTGTAAGGACACAGATTTTTATTTTGTTCATTGCTATATGCCCAGTGGTGGACCTCAATAAATATTTATTGAATGTAGAGAAGAGTAGAAAGAAAGGTGGTAACCATAACTGGGCTAAGAAACTGTAATTAAGAGTATAATCAACAGAAAACCCCTGAGACAGACAGAAGTAAATTTCATTAGGCTCACGAATTCAGGCCAAAATTTAAATTTATTTAACTCCTAGCACAAATATGATTTTGGAAGTCCTGTTAATACATAATTTTTATTATTACTGTACATCTTATACTGAGCAGTCAAATCAATGCTTGATTATATATACATTTTCTGGAAACTGGCATTTGCAGCCAGATTTTCTCTCATATACTATACTGGTTTGCAAATTCCCATAATTAGTATCAATTCAACCATCAACTCTCTGCGTTTACACTTTGAACTGCTTGCTGTATGTGGCTATATAAAGTTACAGCTGGCATTTGCAAGCAGACTTCCTCTCACATACCATATCAGATACAATAAAATATTACTAGGGTATTACTAGGGAGGGAAGTACTAATGGTGTTCACCTCTGCATTCCCTCTAAGTCAAAGTTAATACAAATGTACAAGTGTACAAATACAACACTTTACTCTTTACACAATATACTAATACACATTTATTTAATAAACTTTTTAACGAACTTAAAAGTATATTCAAACAACAGTCCTAGGTATTATGGAATATATAAGGTGAACAAAAAGCCTTGCCTTCAAGAAATCTGTAGTGAGGAACACAAATCAACTTTATGTAATAAAACACAAAAATTAAGTGTTTCCTACTCTCTTTTCCTTAACAGTTTTTACTATGTGTACAATTTAACCTTATCAATACCTCCTGTCCCGTGACCTTTCCATGTATCTCCAGCCTGTTACCCCTCTCTCTGCTTCCCTCCTCTTCCACCCCACTGCATGGTGTATCACTCCAATACTTTTCTTATTGGTCCTAACAATTCTCATTGCTCTTTCTGCCATACTTGGCTTGCAAATTCCCACACTCAGGATCAATTCAACAATCATCTTTGCTTTCTGAGCTGCTGAGTGTGGCTAGAGAAGTCACAACTGGTCTAATACAAATTAATGGTCTTCAAATTGCATTAGGCTCTTAAAACCACTCAACACTCCTGGAAAGATCTGTTCAGCTCCCCTTCTGATTCCTTTCAGCAACTACACCAAACTTTTACTACCTCAACCATCTATATTTCCACGCCCACTCTCAACAAGTGACTTTGTTTTCCACATCCCAAAGAAATAAACACTAGCAGCTGTTTTTTCCTTAGACCCATCAATAAACTCTTCCAGCCTCATCATCTTCTCCACTTTCTCATAAGTGGTATCCTGTGGAGGGCAGAATTATCTGCCCACCTGAGCATTTAATCATCCTGTCTGCTCCACAACCTGTTCATATACTGCTATTCTAGTCAAGTTAGCCTCGGTCCCACAAACCCTTCACACACTGAGCACCTAATTTCCAAATCCAATACTTTTTAGTGTTCCTGACTTCTCTGGAGTATTTTGCCTTGGTGATCATTCTGTCCACTTCCTTTAAACTCTCTCACCTTCTGGGGACTTCTCTCATACTCTTCCTACCTCTCTCAGCCCTGTCAATCGATCCATTTCTTCTCTATAACCCTTAAATGTTGGTTTCTACAGTGCTATCTAGCTGGGCAATCTCAGTCATCCTTGACTATAACTCCTAAATTTGTATCATCAACTCAGACCTCTTATTCTAAGTTCCCAATTATACTTTCCCCCTACCAACTAGACATACCCACCTGGATGTATTCACTTATTAACAAATAAATGACTTCAATGTACAAACCACTGTCCTAGGTGCTAGGGATAGAGCAGTGAAGACACAATCCTCATCCTTACAGATCTTACATTCTAGTTTGGCAGGAAAGGGATTAAATGCCTTATAGGCACTTCAAATCCAACATATATGAAACCAAACATATTATCTAACCTTCTGTTTCTCTCTCCTGCATTCCTCATTTTCTCTTTTTCCTTTTCCCCAGCCCATGTACTTATTCAGTCACTATGCCCTGTTAAATCTATCTCCTAAACATCTCTTTGCTATGTCCCTTCCTTCATCCCCTATTTCACTGCCTTAGTTATACCTTCATCATTTTTCATCTGGACTGTTGCAACGGCCTGTTAACTGATTTCTCTGCTTTATGAAAGGAAGGATCAATCCACCCTCCACATCAGTTATCTACAATGCTATTTTCATCTAGGCATAGGCCTTTCCCAGCTTAAAATCCCTCAGGACTTCACACTGACTGGAATTTTAATTATTATGCACCTTACACTTAATCTGTACATATCTGCCCTTGTCCCATATCTGCCCCTGCTTCCTGTAAGAACAAGTACTCCAGGCAGAACCAAATTGTTTACTCATGCTATTCAGTCTGCTGGCAAGCCTTCCTCTTCCTGAGAGCCTACAAAATTCCTGCTCAACATTTAAGGCTTAGTTCATTTAGGTAATAGCATAGTGGCTAAGAGTGCCAGACCTGCAGCTTGACTGGCTGAGTCTGAATCCAGCTCTGTTAAAACCTTGGACAAGCTATTTAATGTCTCTGAACTTCAGTTCTCCTTTCCAAAGAATAGTAGCAACTACTTAACAGGGGTTTGAGAATTGAGTTAATATATGGAAAGTAGCCGGCACAGAGTAAATGCTACATTGGCATGCAGCTACCATTATGTCCTCACTACTTCCCCTTCTCTCAAAGGTAAACACTCTCTCCTTTGTACTCCCATGGCACTTTATCGTAAGTCTGTCACTACAGTGTGATGGTCTTAGGGAGGGAACTTTCTTTTTCTTCTGCCAACATTCATCTTCTTATCCTCTGCCAATAGAATCGATGTCACATTTTTATCTAAAACAATTATCAATAAATGTGGAATGTATTCAAACTGTTATGTAGGTACAAAAGAAAATGCAAACATCTGGCCAAGTCTTCAAAAACAAGTCAAATTTCAAGTGGAAAAAAAAATGTGAAGAAAAGAAAAGCCACTCTACAACATTAAAAAGCATGCGTAAAGCAGACATTAAAGTGCAGAGGTGCCTGGGCAATGACAAATGGACTAGAGTATGTCTAGAGTGTGTATGTGTGGGAAGGACATACTGAGAAATAAGCCAGACTAAAAGTGTCATGAATGGTGTTTAATGCTTGTGTAAGGAGTTTGAACCTTACTGCAAAAGAACTGGGTCCAAGTAAGTACTTTTAACTAGTGGCATTATATGATTTAGTCATTTTAGTTAGGTAACTTGAAATACCTAACAAGGCTGGATTGGAAGGCAGACAGACAAGAGACACAGACCAATGACAGGAATTGCCACAATCCAGGCAAGAAACAGCAAGGACATTAAGAGGGGCCATACAAATGAAAGATGGGATAAACAATATTTTTGAGATGAAATTAACTGGCCTCAGTGATTATACTAATATGGAAATGAAGGATGATTCAGGTTCCTTGCCTGCACGATGGAAAATGATAACATTAACGAAGATAAGGAATAGAGGGGGAGGAGTAAGACTAGGAGTCTAGGAGAGCTGTAGTTACTCCACCTGGAGTAATGCTGAAAACAATAAACATTTTATTTAGAACTAAAATCAAATGCTAAGAATTATGCCATCACACTGGCACCCACTGCTCTTATTTAACAAGCACAAGCACATCAGAGCAAAATGTGTCCAGTTCAAAGGGCTCATTTGTTTACTAAATAATATGTTACTGTCTTTCATTTTGGGGAAAAAATAGCCTATTATGTAGAGGTATGGCTACAGGATGGCCAGTATTTTTCAATACTGTGTATTTTTTAAAGCCTGCTTTTTAAGTTACTCATAAAACAGTATTTTCTTAAGGCTGTAAGATTCTCTTCTGTTCCAAATATCATCATGAAAATTTACGGCTGCTTAAAAATGTGTTGTATTACTTATTTTTCTTAAGTTTACTTATTTTGAAAGAGAGAGAGAGTGAGCACATGAGTGGGGAAGGGGAAGAGAGAGTGGGAGAAAGAATCCCAAGCAGGCTCTGCATTTTCTGCACGGAGCCCAATAGCAGGGCTTGAACCCACGAACCGTGAGATCATGACCCAAGCTGAAATCAAGAGTTGGACACTTAACTGACTGAGCAACCTATGCACCCCTAAAAATGTATTTTAAAATACTGACTTTAACTTTGCTTACTTGCTGCTCTGTATGAAATGCTTGCATTATTTTTGAATCTGTGATTCATATCAAAATTCCTATCAATATATGCACTTCATGCTTTTTCTCTATCAAGACTCTCATTCTTTTTTTTTAACGTTTATTTATTTTTGAGACAGAGAGAGACAGAGCATGAACAGGGGAAGGGCAGAGAGAGAGGGAGACACAGAATCTGAAACGGGCTCCAGGCTCTGAGCTGTCAGCACAGAGCCCGACGCGGGGCTTGAACTCACGGATTGTGAGATCATGACCTGAGCCGAAGTCGGACACTCAACCGACTGAGCCACCCAGGCGCCCCAAGACTCTCATTCTTAAAAGGCTGAACAAGATAACCTAAACTAAAATTACAATGCTTAAAATTCTAATGACAACCTATTCCTATCAGGACAAACACAATATAAGGAAATTTAAACAGGCCAGATATTTCTGTTCTTGAAATGAGGAAATAGCAGGATAACTGAAGCTATAATCAAAGTTCAGTGCCCAACAGAAACTTCTTGGATGCTTGCTGAAAAAGTAGTGTATGTCCAGAGCTAGAACAAACAATCCTAAAATCTGTATGGAACCAGCAAAGACCCTGAATAGCCAAAGCAATCCTGAAAAAGAAAACCAAAGCTGCTTAGGCATCACAATTCTGGACTTCAAGCTCTATTACAAAGCTGTAATCATCAAGACAGCACGGTACTGGCACAAACACACATACACACAGATCAATGGAACAGAGCAGAAAACCCCGAAATGGACCCACAAACATATGGCCAACTAATCTTTGACAAAGTGGGAAAGAATACCCAATGGAAAAGACAGTCTTCAGCAAACAGCATTGGGAAAACTGGACAGGGACATGCAGAAGAATGAACCTAGACCACTTTCTTACACCATACACAAAAATAAACTCAAAATGGATGAAAGACCTAAACGTAAGACAGGAAGCCATCAGAATCCTAGAGGAGAAAACAGCCAACAACTTCTTTGACCTCACCCACAGCAACTTCTTACTAGACAGGTTTCCAGATGCAAGGGAAACAAAAGCAAAAATGAACTATTGGGACCTTATCAAGATAAAAAGCCTCTGAACAGTAAAGGAAACAATCAACAAAACTAAAAGGCAACCGACAAATGGAAGATGATATTTGCAAATGACATATCAAATAAAGGGTTAGTACCCCAAATCTGTAACAAACTTATCAAAATCAACACCCCAAAAAACAAATAATCCAGTGAAGAAATGGGCAAATGACATGAATAGACACTTCTCCAAAGAAGACATCCAGATGGCCAACAGACATGTGAAAAAAATACTCAACCTCAATCAGCAAGGAACTACAAATCAAAACCATAATGAGAAACCATCTCACACCTGTAAGAATGGCTAAGATTAACAACTCAGGCAACAGCAGATGTTGGTGAGGATGCAGAGAAAGAGGAACCTTTTGCACTGCTGGCAGGAATACAAACTGGTGCAGCCACTCTGGAAAACAGTAGGAAGGTTCCTCAAAAAATTAAAAATAGAACTACCCTACAACCCAGCAATTGCACTACTAGGTACTTATCCAACGGATACAAAAATGTTGATTCAAAAGGGTACATGCATCCAATGTTTATAGCAGCACTATCGACAACAGCCAAAGTATGGAAAGAGCCCAAATGTCCACTGACAGTTAAATGGATAAAGATGTGGTGTGTGTATACACACACACACACACACACACACACACACACACACACACACACACACTGGAATATTACTCAGCAATCAAAAAGAATGAAACCTTGCCATTTGCAACAACGTGGAGGGAAGTGGAGGGTATTATGCTAAGTGAAATGAGTCAGTCAGAGAAAGACAAATATCATATGATTTCACTCATGTGAAATTTAAAATACAAAACAGATGAACATAAGGGAAGGGAAGCAAGAATAATGTAAAAAGAAAGGGAGACAAACCACAAGAGACTCAAATACAGAGAACAAACTGAGGGTTGCTGGAGGGGTTGTGGGTGGGGGGATGGGCTAAATGGGCGAGGGGTATTAAGGAGGGCACTTGGTGGGATGAGCACGGGGTGTTATATGTAAGTGATGAATCACTAAATTCTATTCCTGAAATCATTATTACACCATATGTTAACTAACTTGGATTTAAATTTAAAAAAAAAAAAGAAAGAAAAAGTAGTGTATGTCAATTACACTCGGATTAAAAAAAGAAGAAAAAGAAACGAGATATAAAAAAAAGTAGTTATCTGTCCTTCTCCCTGCTTCAGGAGGGCAGAACCCAGAAACTTTTGTTTTGTTTTCCAAACACCTCAGGTGATTCTGAAGCAAGTGTTTCAAGGCCACTCTGAGAAATACTTGTACTGGTTCTGGCATCAGAAACATGGTTTAAAGTCCACCTCTCCCACTCATTGGTTGTGTGACCTCACACCACTTAGTTTCTCCAAGGTTCAGATTTTTCATGTGTAAAAGGCGAATACTAAGTTTCACAAAGATGATGAGAGGATATAATGAAACAATGCTTATACAGTACTTAACACGGTGCACACCTATAATTATTACTATGATTTATCCAGTTCCACAGGACAAAAATTAGGAAGAACCAGACATATATACATATTCACCATGACATTCTAAATGCTTTGTAATTCATGCTAATGTTTTTTCCATTTTCATATTAAAATTTTCATCTCTAAAATTCTACAAAAATCTCCTGGTCAGGCATGCTCTTTGTCTCCCTTTTCCTTTAATTTTGAAATACATGAAAAAAGTTTTTGGCCACATTACGTAAGTGCTTCCAATTTCATAAACAAATCGTACCAAAGGCATAAGGCAGTGAACGTGAATATTAACCAGAAAATACTTTTCATATCAACATAAATACTCAAAAAAATTAGTATTTTTACTCAACATTAGTCAGATTTTATAGGAAAGCAAATCCTGTTTGCTTTTTCTGGTAGACCACAAAAATTAGACACAAAGTTATCTAAATAAAGAATGCCAACTGCTTTATATTTAGAAAAATCAGTTTAATTGGACTATAATCAATTCATCTCCTTTCGTTACACAACTCTAGTGGTTTCCCCTATTTTAAAATCCTAAATGTAATCTATAAGTGACCATCTATCTAACTCCACCGTCTTATCCCAGAAGATGCATATACACACACAGTTTTTTAAAAATTCATTAGAAACTAATTTTTTTTTTAGAAATAACCAGAAATCTACAGGCGCCTGGGTGGCTCAGTTGGGTGGGCATCTGACTCTTGATTTTGGCTTAGGTCATAATCCCAGGGTGGTGGGATCAAGCCAGGCTTTGGGCTCCATGCTGAGTGTGAAGCCTGCTTACAATTCTCTCTCTCTCTCTCTCTCTGCCCCTCACTCTCAAAATCAATCAATAAATAAACATTTAAAACAACCAGAAATCCATACGTATGATGCTTTCACACTAACTAGAAATTCTAAATGATGCTTTTGTGTAAACTGAGAAATTTATTAAAACATCAATTATAAAAGTATGCAGCCCCCTCTGCATCCTTTTTATCATTTGAAAGCTTTATAAAGCTCATCAGTTAATACTACCTCAGCTTGTATTTAAAAAACAATAATAATATCCTTCAAGAATATTTTATCACCTGCCAAAAATCAACTAACTGATGGGTCCCCCACATCATCTAACATGAATAAGTAAAGGCAAATGGAAAACTGAAGTGCAGTCTGTTAAATGTAATAGAACCAAGGAACCTTGCTGAGCTGCAATCATCATACATCAATATTTTTCAAGTGCTCACTTGTACAAGGCACTATACAGATTACACCCTTGAGCCAAGGCAAATGGGGGGGGGGGGTGGAGAGAGTGGGAGGGAGGAATAGGAGGCCTGGAAGCCCTTTCTTAAGTGGCATGCAATTGGCCTCAAACTACCACCAAGGGAACTCTGCAAAAGATGTATTTTTTGGACAGTAAGAAACGTAAAGATACCGTGAGCTTCCAGCACTTTGCAAAATCTGGCAGGATACTGGAGAAGAGTTAAGGTTCCGCGACAGTGAAATTCCTTGCAAATGGGTAATTTAGAAAAAGCTTGTACTATGTCTGTTTTAGGAGAGAAGGGTGGGCGGCAGCGGGTTGGAGGTCCACAAGAAGGTGCCGCCAGAAGATCTGAGAATGGGTTTTCACAGCCCCTAAGTGTCGAGGGTGAGGGGACGGAGGGATCCAGCTCCGGCCTCCACCTCCACTTCCCCACCTGCCCCGACCCAAGCGGTGGAGGAGGTCCAACGGAGGGTCTGAGTCAGGGGCAAGCAAGCGGTCCTGGGTCCTCGGGAAATCAGAACGGAGCGGCCCCGAGGGAGGAAGGGCTGCAGGAGGGCGGGGCGCGGTGCAGCGAGGAAACCGAAAGGAGGACGGCGGGGGAAAGGGGCCGTGGGACCCGGGACCCTTCCGGGTACCACACCGGGGGCCAAGGCGGGGGCGGGAGGGTCCCGTCAGCGAGAAGGAGGCAGAACTTACTCCGCGGTCCTCCTCCGAGAGGAAGTCGGGGCCGTCGTCCAGGCCTTCCTGCGGGGTTGCCGGGCCCGGCGCACCGGGGGAGAAGATGGAGTTGGGGAGACACAAAGGGAGACATTAGTGCCAGGCCGGCGCGGCCCCCGCGCCCGCCCCGCGCCCGCCGCCCCCACCGCGCGCCCGGGGTTCGGCGCCGCTGAGAACACCCACCATCATGGCTGCTCCGAGTCGAGGGCCAGCGCAGGCGCGCACCGCACCGCGGGGCCGGAGAGAGCCGGCAGCAGCGCGAGGGGCGGGGCTGGTGGCGGCAGGCGGGGGCGGGGCCTCGGAGCAGCCCGCTCCGCCCCGCCCTGGAGCCGAGGGCCGGGGGCCATGAGCGGTAGGAAAAAGGAAGGCAGGGCCCTCCGCCCAAGGTCGAAGCACCCTAGTCGGAAAGGCCCCAAAGGCCCAGACCCACATGGCTGCTGGCAGGTCTCAGCTGGCCGGCTCTGACCCGGAAGGAGCCCAATGCCACCTGGGGAGCTGTCCAGTTCCCTTTCCCCGAGGGCTGCAGTGAAAAAACCGAGCAAGCGCTCTCCAGAAGCCACAATAAGTCATCTTGTCTTTGTATTATGCCACACGATAATTAATCGCAATTAATATTTTGCCCATAGAAACTGTGAGAACTAAGGGCCTTCACACAGTCAGCTGTAATCAAGCTTTTACTGTTGATGAGGTAATAACCTCAGGGTTTGGGGCACTAATGGTTGAGCACTATAAAAATGAGTTGTTTGCGTTACAAGAGTATTCCTTTCATTTGTATGAACAAGTGCCTCCAAATCCACTCTAACTGTCCAGCCGGATGGCACCACGTGGGTGTCCAATCCAAAAGATGAGACAAATTATTCCTAAACCTTTGCCTCATGTCACCTTTACACACAAGCACACACTCAAACACCCAAGCTATCCTTGTGCTTCCAGCCACTTAACGGCATCAGCATCTTTAAATTTTCAGACCGGAAGCCTCAAAGTCCTATACAAATCCTTCCTTCTTCTCCCTCACTCATCACACCATTTAGTAACAAATTGTTACATTTATAATTGATTTTCTGTGTTATCTCTCTCTTTTTTTTTTTTAATGTTTATTTATTTTTGAGACAGAGAGAGACAGAGCATGAATGGGGGAGGGTCAGAGAGACAGGGAGACACAGAATCGGAAGCAGGCTCCAGGCTCTGAGCTGTCAGCACAGAGCCCGACGCGGGTCTCAAACTCACGGACCATAAGATCATGACCTGAGCCGAAATCAGATGCTTAACCGACTGAGCCACCCAGGTGCCCCTCTGTGTTATCTCTTAAATCTCCCACTCGCCCCTCTCCTCCCTTCCACAGCAATTACGCTCAGTATCTGTTTGACCTTTTCAATACTCTCCTAACTTTTCTTATTTCCATCTCTTTCCTCCATTCTACATACTGCTGCTAGTTTTCCTCCTAACACACAGACATTGATGATAATGCTGCTACCCTGTTTAATAATCTTTACACATCTTTGTTACATTAAAGTCCAACTCCTCAGCCAAGCATTTAAGGCCTTCTACACTCGATTCCCTCCCTATTTTGTTGAATTGAAACTCTCAAAACAATAATGTTAAACAATTAATATTTTCATGAGAATTTCTTGTAGCTTTCATTTTGTATGCAAGGAGAACTGAGGCACAGAGAAGTAAGTTACTGCCCGAACAAGGGTTATTCTCCAATGTGGGGGGCAGGGGGGGGCTTTATTTTTTGTCTTTTGTTTCTTGTTTCCCAGTGTATTGTAATAACTACTGGAGTAGTGTTTTTCACTGGGAGTCATGAGGCATCATGCGGCATCAGTGTAGTGTGATGAAGTGTCAGGAGGGATGTTCTGGTAATTTGTTGCTGATGGAAAGTGCCAATATTTTCTAATGATTTGTTTTTGGTTTGAAGGTAATGCCTGTAAAGCTCTGCTTCCCAGATGAAAAGACGAATGGAGCTACAATTAATGAATGGTATTTGCATACAACTGATAGGAGGGTCAAGTGTGTCCTGTGGACAAAGGTTGAGAAGTACCACCTAGGACCACCTAAATGTCTCTGATCATTAACCAGGTTTCAGTACTTAAGCCAAGTCCAGACACATTGTACAGAAACACTCAGATTATCAAGTGTCAAAACTTAGAAATCACTAGTTAAAAACAAGATTTAAAATATGAATAGCCAAATAGGGGTGACTGGGTGGCTCAGTTGAGTGTCCAACTCTTGATTTCAGCTCAGGTCATGATCCCAGGGTCATGGGATTGAGCCCCACTCGATCGGGCTCTATGCTGAGTGTGGAGCCTACTTGGAATTCTCTCTCTCTCCCTCTCTCTCTCTGCCCCTCCCCAACTCGTGTGTGTGTGCATGCACACACACTCTCTCTCACTCTCTCTCTCGAAATAAACATTTAAAAAAAATATATGAGTGGGGCGCCTGGGTGGCGCAGTCGGTTAAGCATCCGGCTTCAGCCAGGTCACGATCTCGCGGTCCGTGAGTTCGAGCCCCGCGTCGGGCTCTGGGCTGATGGCTCGGAGCCTGGAGCCTGTTTCCGATTCTGTGTCTCCCTCTCTCTCTGCCCCTCCCCCGTTCATGCTCTGTCTCTCTCTGTCCCAAAAATAAATAAACGTTGAAAAAAAAAATAAAAAATAAAAAAAATAAAAAAAATATGAGTAACCAAATAAAATCATCAACAAAAAAAATATAGTAGCTACTAGAGTCAAAATCAATAACTGAAAACTCACATGAATAGAGAACCCAACCTTGAAATAATAAAGTTATTTATTTATTTATTTATTTATTTATTTATTTATTTATTTATTTTAAATTTTTTTTTTTCAACGTTTATTTATTTTTGGGACAGAGAGAGACAGAGCATGAACAGGGGAGGGGCAGAGAGAGAGGGAGACACAGAATTGGAAACAGGCTCCAGGCTCTGAGCCATCAGCCCAGAGCCCGACGCGGGGCTCGAACTCACGGACCGCGAGATCGTGACCTGGCTGAAGTCGGACGCTTAACCGACTGCGCCACCCAGGCGCCCCATAAAGTTATTTATTAATACCTGAGCCGACCTTTCTGGGTAAAGGTCGCAAACTATATTTTATAAATGATAAGAAGGAATTATTAGTAACTGACGCTAACAACTATCAAAAAGGCAGTTACAGAACTTAAGAAACATCAAAGGAAAAGAAATTAAGAGAAGCTCATACAATAGATTTTTCTGCTCCTTATAAGATAAATCAAGAAGATATTAAAGCTGAATTACTTTTCTAGTACTCTTAACCAAATAATCAATTTTTCATCTTGTTTTAATAGGTTTTTATGACATTGCCTACTTTTATTTTATTTTTTTTTTTAAATTTTTTTTTTCAACGTTTATTTATTTTTGGGACAGAGAGAGACAGAGCATGAACGGGGGAGGGTCAGAGAGAGAGGGAGACACAGAATCGGAAACAGGCTCCAGGCTCCGAGCCATCAGCCCAGAGCCTGACGCGGGGCTCGAACTCACGGACTGCGAGATCGTGACCTGGCTGAAGTCAGACGCTTAACCGACTGCGCCACCCAGGCACCCCAACATTGCCTACTTTTATATAAGTTCCATGAGCAAATTATGTTGAACCACAATCTGATCCTTTCATAGATTTAGGTACATGAAAATAAAATCTTACAATCGGGAGTAGTTTCCCAATAGTGTGCTTCAAAAACAGGGGCGCCTGGGTGGCTCAGTTGGTTAAGCGTCCGACTTCAGCTGAGGTCATGATCTCACAGTCTGTGAGTTCGAGCCCTGTGTTGGGCTATGTGCTGACAGCTCGGGGCCTGGAGCCTGCTTCAGATTCTGTGTCTCCCTCTCTCTGCCCCTTCCCCGCTCATGCTCTGTCTCAAAAATAAATAAAAAAAAAAAACAACAAAAAACAAAAAACAAATGTACTGGAAGACTTTAGAGAAGAGTAAAATTTAGAGACTAATACATGAGTCACTTTAAAATTTTGAAAACCAAAAATTGTATTGTTTTGAACATTTTTGTCAAGCAAAACTCAAGTTTTTTTCTAGAAGAAAAACTTGAAAAATATGAAATGGCGATTATTTAATTAGATGTAAAAGAAAACTGCTTAATTCCTTTTATCACGTTCTGATCAAAGAAGGTTTCACCAAAATGTATTTTTGCCAACTCCTCACTTCCTCAACTTTTAGATCATTTTTTGTTTTGGGTAGCCTTTAGGTCCTGATTCTTCCCTCCTCCCTGGTAGTTGTGCTACGACAAAATTATCTACAGGAAGTTTGCTGAACTCTGTCTTTTCCAATTACACCAATTAGGACGCATTTACTTGGAAGTAGCAGAAAATACCAATTCAAATAAACTGAGCAGAATAGAAATCTATTATCTCCAAACAAAAAAATCAAGAAATAAGGAGCCTCTGGGCATAGTATAGATCTTCTTCAATTTACAATGGGGTTACATCCTGATAAACCCATTGTAAGTTGAACATATCATTTAAGTTGAAAATGCATTTAATACACTTAATCTACTGAACATCATAGCTTAGCCTAGCCCACCTTAAACATGCTCAGAACACTTACATTAGCCTACAGTTGGGCAAAATCATCTAACACAAAGCCTATTGTACAATAAATGTTGAATATCTCATGTAATTCATTGAATTCTGTACTAAAAATGAAGAACAGAATGGTTGCATGGGTACAGAATGGTTGTAAGTGTATCAGTTGTTTACCCTTGTGATTGGATGGCAGACTGTGAGCTATGTCCAGCAATGGTAGCTCTGACAAAATGAATCACTTGTAATCCAGTACTTGGAGATAATCACTCTCCATATTTTAGTAAATATACTTTTAAATGTTTCCCCATGCATTTGCCTCATCCAATATTTTTATTGACATAATCAATATCATGTTTCATAATATGTCATATTATTATTAGGTAAATTTCTATTCTTTGACATGAATTTTAATAACTGTATGATATTTTATCAGTTAGGGATGCCTAGGTGGCTCAGTCGGTTAAGTGGCCAACTTTGGCTCCGGTCATGATCTTACCATTGGAGGGTTCTAGTCACCCCCCTACACCCCCCACCCCCGTCAGGCTTTGTGCTGACAGCTCAGAGCCTGGAGCCTGCTTCAGATTCTGTATCTCTGTCTCTCTCTGCCCCTCTCCGCTCACACCCTGTCTCTTTCTCCCTCTCTCAAAAATAGGTAAAAAGACATTTTAAAAAATTTAAGAAACACATTCTATCAGCTAGATGTATCAGTGTACTTAACTAATCCCCATTGTTTGAAATTTATATTGTTTATATTTTGGTTTGTTACTTGAAAACAAAATATAGGGCGCCTGGATGGCTCTGTCGGTTAAGCATCTGACTTCGGCTGAGGTCATGAGTTCACAGTTGGTGAGTTCCAGCCCCGCATAGGGCTCTGTACTGACAATTTGGATCCTGGAGCCTGCTTCGGATTCTGTCTGTCTGTCTGTCTCTCTCTCTCTCAAAAGTAAATAAATAAACTTAAAAAAGGAAAGAAAGTATAAAACATATCCTAGTAGTTAAATCTTTGGAAATACCTCTGATGATTGTTATTATCATTTAGATGTTTACTTATTATTGATAGAGAGCAAGTGGGGCAGGGACAGAGAGAGGGGGCAGATGATCAGAAGCGGGCTCTGCACTGACAGCAGTGAGCCTGATGTGGGGCTTGAACTCATGAACTGGGAGATCATGACCAGAGCTGAACTGACTGCGCCACCTAGGCTCCCCCAGTGCTCTGCCAGATCTTAACTGATGTGTTTTTTAAGGAGAAATGTTAGAATAAATTGAAATTGTCCCTTTGCACACATATATCTCTGAAAGTAAATAGCAATGGGGTTTGGTTAAGTGCACTGATACATCTAGCTGATGTATTTAAAACATTATTCTGGAATTCTAGAAAATACTTGACTGATACTCCCCGAAAGTACCTGTTAAAGGTCATGAAAAAAAGGAAAGACAGAGGCTCCTGCCTGGCTCAGAAGAGTGTGCAACTCTTGATCTCAGTGTTGTGGGTTCGATCCCCAGGTTGGGTGTAGAGATTACTGAGGAAAAAGAAAAAAAACTAAACAAAGGAAATACAGACACTGTCACAGACCAACAGCACTGAGAAAACTTAACGACTAAGTACAACATGGTATCTTGGATTAAATCCTGGAACAGAAAAAGGACATTAATGGGAAAATGAGCTCAATCTGAATAAAGTCTGGAGTTTAGTTAATGATAATATGCTAATATTGGTTTCTTAGTTTTGGCAAATGTACCTCAGTAATGTAAGAAGATAACATTAGAGGAAATTGAAACTGAATGAGAAGTATAAGAAAATTCTCTCTACTATCTATTGCAATGGACTGGAAGTTTATGTATTTATGTCCTCTTGTCCCCACTACCCAATCCATATGTTGAGATCTTAATGTTTGATGTGATGGTATTAGGAGGTGGGTCCTTTGAAAGGTGATTACTGCCTCCCATGAATGGGATTAGTGCCGTTATAGAAGAGGTCCCAGAGAGACCCCTCATCCCTTCTGCCAAGTGAAGATACAGTAAGACAGAAAACAGCTATCTATGAGGAAGCAAGTCCCTATTAGTCACCGAATCTGCCAGTGCCTTCGTCTTGGACTTCTCAGCCTCCAGAATAGTGCAAAATAAAGTTCTGTTTGTTTATAAGCCATTCAGTTTATGATATTTTGTTAGAGTGGCCCAAATGGACTGAGACATTATCTTTGCAACTTCTCTGTAAATCTAAAATTATTCCAAAATAAAAAAGTTTCTTTAAAAAGAAGCGTGATTCTGAGAAGGGAATCAGGCATCCATGGCACAAAATGACTCATGCCTGCCCTAGAGCCTCAGATGCTATTGAACAAGGGAAGAGAGAGCAGCAGGATCAAGTGGGAAGCTTTTGTGAGCCAGGCCTGCCGGTAGGACCATCTCTTCTGCCTGCCTGCAGTCACATGGTCTGTCCTGATACAAGAAGGTCTGGGAAATGACAGTCACTCCTGAACTGGTCAGCAACTCTGCACTATGGAAAGGGCACACAACTCAGTTAGCCATCTACCCGCCACGTGAGTTCTGGCAGTGGAGTTATGTACTTCTGTCCATCAGTCAGGATTCTAATAGGAAACAGATGTCACACTCAAATTAAGAGATTCGAGAAAGGTTCACTTACAGAGGGAAAAAGTTCAAACTTGAGGGTGGCAATTACACAGGACCAGGGCCAGCAAAACCCAGGCTAGTAGAAACCCCAAAGGATTGAAATCTTGAGGGCAGGAAGAAGTCCACCATTGCAGTAACATAGTAAGGAGTACTTAATGGATCCTCAACAAATAGTTTAAATTAAATTGCAATCAAATGGTATGAAAAATCTGGGAAATATATTATAAAGCAAGGCTGACCTTGAGCAGAAAAGTTAAAGAATAACTTTAAGTACAAAGATTTGGATCAGACAGACCTGCCTTAGAGTTCTAGCTTTGCCACTTCTCTTTTTAATTTTTTAAATTTTTTGAATGTTTTTTAAAATTTATTTTGAGAAAGAGAGAGAGAGTGCATGTGAGCAGGGGAGGGGCAGAGAGAGAGAGAGAGAAAGAGAGAGAGGGAGAGAGAGAGTATCGCAGGCAGGCTCAGCACAGAACCCTATGTGGGGCTCAATCCCACAAAGCATAAGATTATCACCTGAGCCGAAATCAAGAGTTGGATGCTCAACCAACTGAGCCACCCTAGCTTTGCCACTTCTTAATAAAAGAGGACCTGCTTCTGTGAAATATTAAAATATTGAATATAAATACATCCCTAAATCTTATTCCCTACCTGTCCATGTCTGGCCTGAGCCTTGAGGCTTATAGCCCAAGAGGAAGAGAGAGCAGTCACTTGCCCTTTATTGCAGGACACTTGGCTGGTGGTGTAGTTAGGACATAGAGCTCCCCTGACCGTGTAAACAAGAGATTTCTGCCTGCTCCTGAGACCTTGGCAGGAGGCTGGAGTGGAGAGGGACATGGTAGCTCTAGCACTTTTTAGCCCTGATGGGGGGACAAGAAAACATGGGCGTGGGCAGATGCACAGGTCTTGATTTCCTCTCTTCAGACTTTAGGTCTAGAGGGAATGGGGACATCAGACACACTGAGGCACATGCTGATAATAGGGAGCTACTCTTGTTCTTGATCACTTTAAGACCCTCTTGAGATGAATTGTCTGGACGGCTGCCCCGATGCTAACCTGGCAGTTCAGCCCTATCAAGCAGAAAGAAGTCTTGAGGTTTAGTTTTCCCTGGGCTATGGTTGAGACCCACAAGTTTCCCCAATGCTCAGCCCTTCCTCAAAGTCAGAAGACAGCTAAGTCAGGTGCCCGCAGTCTTCATGTGTAAGGCATCTAGCAGATACTGAGTATGTTAGCGACTGTAAAGATGTTCTGAGGACTCAGACAAAACTTTGAAATGTCTATACAATGCCTTCTCCATGCCTAGAGATCTTAGAACAGAAGAGATCCTACCCCCGGCCTCCTTCCTGTCTCCATCCCTCCCTGCCCCAAATCCCACACTTGCCCCAACTGGGATGATTTTGGTCTCAGCCTTCCCAGAAGCAGAAAGTTGGGCCAACGACCTCTTGAGGTTTCTCTCTGCTTTTCGACTCAGCAAATGTACTGAATTATTCACTCTTTTATAGTCTACAACCACATTTTTTTAGTCACTTCTCTGACCTTGCTATTTAAACAATTTCCTTTGCCTTGCAGTTTCTAAAAAGGGAAGTCAGAACATGTATATCCTCATTTTAAAGGCATATTGGCAGAATACATTAAATTCTAACTTATTAGAAGTAATTCTCTCCCCTCTTGTATTTAATTAAACTTGTATCTTGTATAAACTCGCTATGGAAGGGTCTCAGAAATTCACCTGCTACAGGATTCACCAAAAGACAGAGACTGAAGTAATTGTAAAGGTCTGGTCTGGGGCAAGAGTGTGGTGCTCTCGAGGAGGTGAAAGATGTTCAGTCTGGCTGGTGGCTTTATGGTCTAGCAGCTTCCATGTGGAGGAGATATTCACCAAACCCTCTTTTCTCCCCCCCACCCCGGCCCCTCAAAGAGACTACATTAGTCAGACCCCCACAGAGATAGGAGTACCTGTGTGACTAAGTTAAATGGGATGTGAGTGAAAAAGACGTGCACACGGCTGCCTGTGAAAACTCTCTTATATGAACCTATTAGTTTTCCTACTGCTTCTCTAACAAGTTACCACAAACTTAGTTACTTAAAACAACAGTTTTATTCTCTTACTGCTAGTGGCCATTAGTCTGAAATCAATTTCCCTGGGCTAAAGTCAGGGTGTTATGACTATATGTTAGCTGAGCTGGTTCCTCCTAGAGGATCTAGTGGGGAGTCCATTTCCTTGCCTTTTTTTTTTTTTTTTTTTTCTTTTTAGCTTCTAGAGGCTGCCTGCATGCCCTGGTTCACAGCCCCTTTGCAACGTCTTTGATCCTCACATCTCTCCCTTCCTCCTTTGACCTTCTTGCCTCGCTCTTATGAAGACTCTAGTGATTACATGTAGGGCCCACCCAGATAAACCAGGATAATTTCCTCATCTCAAGATCTTTAATTTAACCATATCTACAATATAAGATAACTTTCACAGGTTCTGGAGATTGGGTTGTGAACATCTTTGGGGATCCTTATTTAGTCTACTGCAGTGATCCTGAACACTCTTTCTTTCCAGCCCTGTGGACAACGATAAAGCTGAAAGAGGTGGGAAAGTCCTACAGTAGAAGGCCAGGTTGCTGAATGACTGGGTAGAACACAGTTCCTGTGCTGACCACACTGGACTGTGAAATGAGAGAGAAAAATCTTTTATTGTGGTGAGCCATTGTGATTGATTGAATTATTGGCCACAATGCTTTAACCCTCCTTGTGCCCACACCTTTGCAATGGCCTCATTATGGGCAGAGTGTACTCCCTAGCCCTTTGACTTTAGGCTTGACAATATGACTTACTTTGGCCAATGGCATGTGACTGACAGTGTGCCCAGGTTTTAAAGGTCACTTGTATGTCCACTTACATTCATTTGTCTCTGCCATTGCCACGAGCCCAGTTTAGTGCTTCATAATGGAATGGTTGTTGTTTTATACCAATAAATTTTAGGATGGCCTACTAGATAGCAAAGGTTAACAAATATAACTACTGAGCTTTTAATTTGCTTATTACAGGCAGTTAGACTAAAGCAGGGGAAGACTGAGCAGGGGAAGACCGAGATGGAAGAATAGAATGCTGTGGCCAGAGAGTGGGGGGGGGGGGGGGGGGTGGAGTTTAGTATTCCAGTGAAGTAGCAGTTCCCAGTGACAGCAAGATCAGGGTATAACCATGGCAGGGAATGGCTAAAACTAAATGGAGGCGTTGTCACTGGAGATGAGCAGATCAAAGATAATGACAGAACTTGAGTTGGAATGGAAGACTGACTACAAGCCAAGTGCCCGAGCCATCACTGAATAAGGGGGGCTGGTCTTGAGACTGGAAAGCTAAAATCAGGTAACTTTGGCAAGAAGAAAATTCAGAAATTCTAGAAGGACCCTATGAATTGTACTAGGAGTGGGAGACCTCCTCCAAACTCCCATTATATGGAAACAACGGAAGGATGGAGTAGCTGAGAGGTGAGATCTTTGCTTGGAAAGATAAGCTGTGTTGGATCTCAGTTGTCTGACTTAGTCTCCCCAGAAGAAGAAGAATGGCAGTGGGGATGGGAAGGCTTCATTAAACACAAATGTTGTGAGATTATACTGAAGCTTCTGCTGAGTGAACCAAAGGACTATGGCACTGGCTGGGTACGTCCACAAGGCCTGAATTAAGGGCAAATGCAGAAGTATCTCCCACTGGCACATTTATTTGATAACTACTTTTTTATCAATTGGTTCATTTTTTCATGCATTTTAGGACAAGACATAATGTATGTCAACTGTAATTCAAAAACAAATATTAACAAATAAAAGGGCAAGAAATAGCACGAGAGTGTTTTACATGTCTTTTGTAGAAATTAAGTTTGCTAACAATACAATAACAGGCTTGATGTTTGAGTGCTCCTGAAAAGGATCGGGAAGTGGGGTGCCTGGGTGCCTCAGTCGGTTAAGTGTCTGACTCTTGATTTCCGCTCAGGTCATGACCTCATGGCTTGTGAGATCAAGCCCCGAGTCGGGCTTTGTGCTGATAGCGTGGAGCCTGCTTGGGATTCTCTCTCTACCCGCCTCTCTCTCTGCCCCTCCCCCACTCACATCGTGTGTCTCTCTCTCTCAAAATAAATAAGCATTAAAGGAAAAAACTTTTAAAAACATTTAAGAAAGAGGATCTGGAAGTGTTCATAACTCACTTCTTCCTGCAGCTCTAAAGACATCCTGAGGATATTAAGTTCGTTTTCCAGCAAAGTTACAAAAGCTGCCCTCTACAACAGACTACACCTTCCTGTCCTCCTTACAGATGGCACTGCAGTGGCACAATTCCAAGTAGTCTACATGGTGTCATAGGCGGAGTGACAGACTCCAAAGAGATCTGTGTCCTAATCCCTAGAACTTGCGAATGCATCACCTTACAAGGCAAAGGGGAATTTCATTTGCAGATGGAATTAAGTTTGTTAATCAGTTGGCCTCGAGACGCTGGAGATTATCCTGAATTATATTAGGTGGGCCCAGGATAATCATAAGCGTTCTTGTAGGTGAAAGACAGAAGCAGAAGAGGAAAACCAGAGAGGTGGCAGTGTGAGAAAGACTCGGCCCGATATTGCTGGCTCTGAAGATATAAGTGGGCCATGAGCCAAGGAATGTAGCCAGCCTTTAGCAGCTGGAAAAGGCAAGGAAACAGATTCTTCCCTAGAGCCTCCAGAAGGACTACCGCCCTGCCGACACCTTGATTTTAGTGCCATGAGAATTCTTTTCACCTCTGACCTCCCAAATTGTACGATAATAATAATTTCCTCACATGCACTTATCAGTACTCAGCTGAAGATTTGATGGTAACTATCTTCAGATCTTTGGAGCTCTCTTTCTCTTTCTCTGCAGCCAATCTCTCTGGGGCCTCTGCCTTGAAAATTCTAGCCACCCCAGTGTTCTCAAATTCTCAACTCTGTCTCCTTAACTCAGGAAGACTGCAGGGCTCCACCTAGTTTCCCCCTTTCTGTGCCGCTGCCTGGAAAGTTTCCAGGCAGTGAGCTAGGATGACCATAGACCTCATCTTTTTCATTTCCCTTCAGAGATGGCTTTTCTCTGCTGCCTATTGTCGAATGTCTGAAACTGTTGTTTCAAATATTTTGCCCAGTTTAGAAAATGTTTAAGGCAGTCAGCAAATTTGGTTCCTCTTACTTCATCATGGCAGAAAGCCGAAGTCCTAGCAACCATATTTCAGTCACAGATGGGCTATTTTTCCCTGAACAAATTCATTAACCTCTCAGACCTCACTTCCTCAAGTGATTTTTTTTTTAAAGAGACTACTTTTTAGAGCAGTCTTGGGTTTATAACAAAGTTGAGTGAAGGTACAGAGATTCTCCACATACTCCCTGCCCCCACATAGTCTCCCACATTAGCAACATCCCAAACCAGAGTGGTACATTTGGTACAGCTGATGAACCTGCATTGCCACATTATTACCACACAGGGTCCATAGTGTACGGTAGGGTTCATTTTTTGTGTTGTACATGCTATGGGTTTGAACAAATATATAATGACAAGTATCCCCATTATGGTATCATACAGAGTAGTTTCACTGCCCTAAAAGTTTGTGCTCCACCTATCTACCTCCTCACTGCCCCCAACCCCTGGCAACCACTGATCTTTTTCCTGTCTCTATAGTATTGCCTTTCCAAGAATGTCATGTAGATGGAATCATACAGTATGTGCCATTTCAGATTGGCTCCTTTCATCTAGTAATACACACTTAAGAGTTCCTCCATGTCTTTTCACAGCTTGCTACTCCAGTGCCTAGATGTTTCACGGTTTATCCATTTACCCACTGCAGGGTGTCTTGGTCACTTCCAGGTTTTGGCAATTATGAACAAGCGACTATAAATATCTGTGTGTAGGTTTTTTGTGTGTGCAGAGTTTTCAATTCCTTTGGCTAAATACCAAGGAGCACGGTTGCTGAATCGTATGGCAAGAGTATGTTTAGTGTTGTGAGAAACTGCCAGACTGTCTTCTAAAGTGGCATTCCAACCAGCAATGAATGGGAGTTCCTTTTGCTCCATATCCTTGCCACTATTTGGTGTTGTAAATGTTCTGGATTTGGGCCATTCTAATAGATCTGTAGTGATATCTCATTGTTGTTTTTGTTTCTGTTTTTTAAGTAGTCTTCATGCCCAGCCTGGAGCCCAACACAGGGCTTCAACTCATGACCCTTTGATCAGTACGTAAGCTGAGATCAAGAGTTGGACACTTAGCCGACTGAGCCACCCAGGTGCCCCTCATTGTTGTTTTTAATTTTGCATTCCCCCGATGACATACGATGTGGAGCATGCAGATCATATGCCATCTATAGATCTTCTTCAGTGAGGTATCTGTTAAAGTCTTTGGCTCAGTTTTGATCAGGTTGTTTGTTCTCTTATTGTTGAGTTTTAAGTGTTCTTTGCATATTTTGGATAACGGGCTTTTTTTAGAGATATGTCTTGTACAAATAGTTTCCCTTAGTCTGGGGCTTGTCTTTTCACTGTCTTGACAGTACCTTTCATAGAGCAGAAAAATTTAACTTCAATGAAGTCCAACTTACCAATTTTTTCTTTCACAGATCGTGCCGTTGGTGTTGTATCTAAAAAGTCATTAGCAGATTCAAGGTCATTTGGGTTTTCTCCTATGTTATAGTTTTATATATTACATGTAGGTCTATGATCCATTTTGAGTTATTTTTGTGAAGTGTATAAAGATTAATCTTTTTGCATGAAGATGTCTAGTTGTTCCAGCACCGTTTGTTGAAAACTCAAATGATCTTAAGTGATATTTATATGTATATAAGTGTCAGCTGCATGGATGTCCTGAAGCTCTTTGAAATTCAAATTGCATTTAGTTCAAATACTCATCCCCAATGTCTCTGAAGATTCTCTGGAGCCTAGTCTCCCCTTGGTGTCCTCTGGTTGAAGTCTTGCTTCCAGCAACACTATAGCCCCTCAGTGTTTCTTCTGTCTTTTCCTCACCTCGCCCCCTCACTAGAAACTGCCCCAATCTCTTCTCTCTGAAGCACCACTCATCTACAATGTACGTGAACAGATATTATCAAAGGAAGAGAGTCATGGAGGAGATGATATTCTAGGGCAGAATGACCTAAATTGGATTTTAACCTTTCTGAACTTAAAAATCCCTGTTCCATTCTTTCTTATGGAGAAATCACTCTGTATCTCTTCCTTACAGGTTGTAGTCTCTTGGCATTACGCTGGGTCCCTCTTGGGGTCACTGCTGGCCCATATGGCATCTATATGCACATTGAGAAAAAAAAGCAGCCTTTCTGCAGCAGGCCTAGCAATTCACAGCTTGACACAGAAAGTGGGCCAGATTTCAATGCCAATGCCCCCTCATCTTGCTTCTAGCCATCATTCTTCCCTAACTTATTTGTCCTTAATCCCCCAAATCCTTGTTCATTTCTTATAGAGCACTTTAGCTCTCTTTCTCTTACTAACTCTAGGCCATCCAAGTTATTCCCCAGAGTCTTATCTTCATAATTAATTTAAAAATGTGTTCCTAGGTTCCTCAAAAAGTTGCATACAGAACTACCCTACCATCTAGAAACTGCACTACTAGGTATTTACCTAGGATACAAAAATACTGATTCGAAGGGATACATGCCCCCTGATGTTTATAGCCGCATTATCAACAATAGCAAAATTATGGAAAGAGCCCAAATGTCCCTTGAGTGATGAATGGATAAAGAAGATGTAGTACATATACACAATGGAATATTACTCAGAGATCAAAAAGAATGTAATCTTTCCATTTGCAATGATGTGGGTGGAGTTAGAGAGTATTATGCCAAGCAAAATAAGTCAGTCAGAGAAAAACAAATACCATATGATTTCACTCAAAAGTGGAATTTAAGAAACAAAACAGATGAATATATGGGGAAAAGAAAGAGGGAAGAACCATACAACAGGCCCTTAACTACAGAGAACAAACTGAGGGTTGCTAGAGGGGAGGTGGGCAGGGGATGGACTAAATGAGTGATGGATAGTAAGGAGGGCACTTGTGATGAGCATTGGGTGTTGTATGTAAATGACGAATCACTAATTTCTAAACCTAAAACTAATACTGCACTGTATGTTAACTCACTGGAATTGAAGAAAAAGAAGAAAAAAAGCAAAAATGTGCTCCTAAACTATAGCTGTTTTAACTCTAGAAAGAACATTTGTGTATTGAAATTTTTTCCCCTCACTATACGTACATGGTAACGATGGTGTTGGTGATGATGATGATGAGCATAATGACAATAACCCTGAAGTGAATATACTTAAATCATTATATGAAGTGAAAAAATGCTTTTCCAGGGAAATCAATGGTCCTTTCTTTAACATGTAAGAGATCGCATATTATACCCCTGTTTACCACCGAATAGAAACCAGAGTCTCTAAAGTGCTTTAAGCTTTCAACTTGAAAAATGCTTAACTCTGCAGATGCATTTTGCAAATGTATATGCATGGCAGAAAGCCAGGAAGTTCTTGGAAGACAACAGGATGTCAGCCTGTTTATGAAGCGTATGTATTGTCACAGTCATCACATTCTTTAACAGACCACACAGAAGCAAGAGACATCTTTGACATAATGTATTTCTGCAATTCCAAGATATACCGATAGCATTTTGGGGAGACAAGGCAGTGTATTAAATTTTGACACCAACAATAAACTATATCCTGATCTCAAAACTTTATTTTTTATATTCTTTTTTTAAAGTTTATTTATTGTTTTCAGAGAGAGAGAAAAAGAGAGAGAGAGAGAGAGGCAGAAGGAGAGGGAGAGGGAGAATCTCAAGCAGGCTCCATGCTGTCAGTGCAGAGTCCAGAGCAGGGCTTGATCCCACAAATTGTGAAACCATGACCTGAGCCAAAATTAAGAGTCAGATGCTTAACTTACTGAACCATCCAGACACCGCTAAAAACTTTATTTTTTAAAAAAGTTTATTTATTTTCACATACTACACCGCTTTGATGGCTTGGTTTTAATTAAAAAAAAAATTTTTTTAGGGGTACCTGGGTGGCTCAGTTGGTTATGTCTCACTCTTGGTTTTGACTCAGGTCATGATCTCATGGTTCGTGAGTTAGAGCCCCACATTGGGCTTTGTGCTGACAGCGTGGAGCCTGTTTGAGATTCTCTTTCCCTCTCTCTCTGCCCCTCTCCTGCTTGCTCTATCTCTCAAAATAAATAAATAAACTTGTTTAAAAATTTTTTCAATTCCAGTATAGTTAACACACCATGTTATCTTAGGTTCAAGTGTACAATATAGTGATTCAACAATTCTATACATTACTCAATGCTCATTATAAGAAGTGTACTCTTAATCTCCTTCACCTATTCCACCCATCTCCCCACTGACCTCCCTTCTGGCAACCATCAGTTTGTTCTCTATAGTTAAGAGTTTGTTTTTTGGGGGTGCCTGGGTGGCTGAGTCAGTTAAGTGTCCAAGTCTTGGTTTGGGCTCAGGTCACGATCTCACAATTCTGTGGGATTGAGCCCCATGTGGGGCTCTGCACTGACATCGTGGAGCTTGCTTGGGATTCTCTCTCTGCCCCTCCCCTGCTTGTGTGCTCTCTCTGCCCCTCCCCTGGGCATTCTCTCTCTCTCTCTCTCTCTCTCTCTGAAAAATAAACTTTTTTTTAAAAAGTTTGCTTTTTGGTCTCTTTTTTTCTTTGTTCTTTTCTTTTGTTTCTTAAATCTACATGTGAGTGAAATCATACAGTATTTGCCTTTCTCTGACTGACTTATTTCACTTAGTATAACACATTCTGGCTCCATCCATGTTGTTGCAAATGACAAGATTTCATTCCTTTTTATCCATTCATCTATTAATGGGCACTTGGGTTGCTTCTGTGGTTTGGCTATTGTAAATAATGCTGCAATAAACATTAGGTGTGCATATATCTTTTCAAATTAGTGTTTTCTAAAAAAAAAAAAAAAAAACCTAATTAGTGTTTTCTTATTCTTTGGGTAAATAACTAGTAGTGGGATTACTGGATCATATGGTAGTTCTATTTTCAGTTTTTTGAGGAAACTCCATACTGTTTTCCACAGTGGCCATCCCAGTTTGCATTCCCTCCAATAGTGCACAAGGGTTCCTTTTTCTCCACATCCTCACCACCATTTGTTGTTTCTTGTGTTTTTGATTTTGGCCATTCTGACAGGTGTGAGGTGATATTTAATTTTGATTTGTATTTCCCTAATGATGAGTGTTGTTGAGTATTTTTGCATATGTCTGTTGGCCATCTGGGTGTCCTCTTTGGAAAAATGTCTGTTCATGTCTTTTTTAATTAGATTATTTGGTTTTCTGGTGTTGAGCTGTGTAAGTTCTTTTTTACTTGAAGTTTATTTTTATTTATTGAGTAGGGTGCAGAGAGTCGGGGGGGGGGGGAGAGAATCCAAAGCAGGCTCTTCGCTCAGCACAGAGCATGATATGGGGCTTGATCTCACAACCTCGAGATCATGACCTGAGCCAAACCAAGAGTTGGATGCTTAACCAACTGAGCCACCCAGGTGGCCCTTGTAAGTTCTTTATATATTTTGGACAATAACCCTCTACTTGATATGTCATTTGCAAATATCTTCCCCCTTTCAGTAAGATGTCTTCTAGTTTTTTTGATTGTTTCCTGCACAGTGCAGAAGCTTTTTATTTTGATGTGATCCCAACAGCTTATTTTTGCTCTTATTTCCCTTGCCTCAGGATATATATCTAGAAAAATGTTCTATGGCCTATGTCAGAGAAGTTAGTGCCTGTCTTCTCTTTCAGGATTTTTATGTCTCAGGTTTCAGGTCTCACATTTAGGTCTTTAATTTATTTTGAGTTTATTTCTGTGTATGGTGTAAGAAAGTGGTCCAGCTTCATTGTTTTGCATGTAGCTGTCCAGTTTTTCCAGCATCATTTGTTGAAGACAGCATCTTTTTCCCATTGAATATTCTTTCCTCCTTTGTGGGAGATTAATTGGCCATGTAAATGTGGCTTTATTTCTAGGCTCTCTGTTCTGTTCCATTGATTTATGTGTCTATTTTTTTTTAAGTTTATTTATTGATTTTGAGAGAGAGAGAGAGAGAGAGTGAGCAGGGGAGGGGCAGAGAGAGAGGGAGAGAGAGAGAATGGGGCTTGAACTCACTAACTCTGAGATCATGACCTGAGATGAAATCAAAAGTTGGATGCGCAACAGACTGAGCCACCTAGGCACCCCTCTGTGTCTATTTTTATGCCATTACCATACTGTTTTGATTATTATAGCTTTGTAAGTATATCTTGATATCTGGGATTGTGATACTTCTAGTTTTGTTCTTTCTCAAGATTGCTTTGGCTATTTGGGATCTTTTGTGGTTCCATACAAATTTTAAAATTATTTGTCCTAGTTCTGTGAAAAATGCTGTTGGTATTTTGATAGGGATTACATTAATTGATTTCAAAACTTTAAATAGAAAAATAAAACTGTATATTAGAAGCAAGGAATATTGTACTTTCTGTTTTGGTCTTATACAGCATACTCTACATCCAGAAGAGAAAGCTATTTCAATAATATTGTTGCTAAATACATGCCCAGTAGTCTTTCAAATAGAAACCATAAAATCAGTATATTCATAACAGGGCATAAAGTTAACTGAATATCTTTTTCTGGACTCAAACTACGGAATATGAAGAATTAGAGAGGATATGAACAGTAGAGGCCAACTTTTTTTTTTAATATTTTAAAATATTTATTTATTTTTGAGAGACAGAAAGAGGCAGAGCATGAGCAGGGGAGGGGGAGAGAGAGAGAGATACAGAATCTGAAGCAGGCTCCAGGCTCTGAGCTGTCAGCACAGAGCCTGACGCAGGGCTCAAACTCACAAACTGCGAGACCATGCCCTGAGCTGAAGTCGGAAGCTCAACCGACTGAGCCACCCAGGCTCCCTGAGGCCAACTTTTTTAAACCTCAGTTTTCTCCTCTGTAAAATGGGTAAAATAAAGTACCACCCTCATAAGATTGGTGTGAAGATTAATGAGATAATGCATATAAAGTGCTTAGCAGAGTGCTTAGAACACAGTACTGTCTACTACTCTGCAGAAATTCAGAAGGAACTTTAAAGAAAAGGCTGGGGATTATCATTATTTATTCTTGGTATTACTCAATTTAATTCAACAAATATTTAATGACCATCTACTTTATACCAAGAATTGGGCTGGGAACTGCTATAGAAGGAGATAAAGAAAAGTGTTATGATTTTCTTGTCTTAGGAAAAGACAGCAGATGAGAAATATTTGGTAAATTTAATTTTATTAACAGAATTTTGGGTTTAAGTATTGAGTATATTTAAATTATCCAATATATTAAATAAATTAAACTAATTAAATATGTTAAGTATATTATGTTGTTCTGAATATACCTGTTTAGTTTAATGTATTCTGTTTTATATACATGACTTAGAGATAATTTTGTATTTGTCAATAATGCTTACCAAAGAATGCTTTATTTTTAAAATTAATTTAATTTTTGTAAAGTAATTGCCACTCCCAGTGTGAGGCTTGAACTCACAGCCCTGAGATCAAGAGTCGCATGCTCCATTGACAGAGCCCGCCAGGTACTTCGAGAATGCTTTATTTTTAAGCAGCACTAACCCAGTTTCCCCAAGAAAATTAAAATAAATGAGTTAAACAGAGCCCATACCTCTAATCCTGGGCCTTAGAAGTAGGTGAATCAGTTAAGAAATACCTCATACTTCCAGGGCCCCTAGGTGGCTCAGTCAGTTAAGCATCTGACTAGGGCTCAAGTCATGATCTCACAGTTCGTGGGTACCAGCCCCGAGTCAGGCTCTGTGCTGATAGCTCAGTACCTGGAGCTGGCTTCAGAGTCTGTCTCTCTCTATCTCAAAAATGAATAAACTTCAAAAAATAAAAATGAAAAAAATACCTCTTCTAAAATAGCAAACTTGAGAGGTAGTAGAACATGGCCATGGCAGGTCCTTATTCCTGATGACAAGGGTAAATGGCCCTATAGGACACTTTAGAATTAGACATTATCCTAGGTATGTGTAAATAGCCAGTCTCCAAGATGGCCCCCAGGGAGACTTTCCTCTGATAACTGCAGCCCCAGACAAAATCTGACTGTGTCCTCATGAAAGGCTCCAAGAAAGAACTTCCCGGCCAAGCCCTTTCCAAATTCCTGACGCATACAATGAGAGAGAATACATGATTATTGTTGTTTTAAGCCCCTACATTTTAGGATAAATTATTACTGATGTCAAATGTACTGAGGTGATGTTAAGTCATTGAAGGGTATTAAGCAGAAAACTACATGGTCAGACTTGCATCTTAAAAATATTTAAAAAACCTGTGGCACCTGGGTGGCTCTGTCGGTTAAGCGTCTGACTTCAACTCAGGTCATGATTTCACCATTAGTGAGTTTGAGCCCCATGTCGGGCTCTGTGCAGGTAGCTCAGAACCTGGAGCCTGCTTCGGATTCTGTGTCTCCTCTCTCTCTCTCTCTCTGTCCTCCCCTGCTTGCACTCTGTCTCTCTGTCCCTCTCTCTCTCTCTCAAAAACAAATAAACATTAGAAAATAATAATAATCCCACCTGTGGTGTGGAAGTTGGGGAATTAAAGGCAGGATACTAGTTAGGAAGCTATCGCCCTATCCAGCTATGATGTGGTAGGGACCAAAACTAAATGCGTAGTAATCAAGCTGGATGTTAGAGAAATGGATCAAGAAGTGTTTATAAAAGAGAGAACTTCAGGGGCGCCTGGGTGGCTTGGTTGGTTAAGCGTCTGACTTCGGCTCAGGTCATGATCTCACAGTCCGTGGGTTCGAGCCCCGCATCAGGCTCTGTGCTGACAGCTCAGAGCCTGGAGCCTGTTTCAGATTCTGTGTCTCCCTCTCTCTCTGTCCCTCCCCTGTTCATGCTCTGTCTCTCTCTGTCTCAAAAGTAAATAAACGTTAAAAAAATTTTTTTAAATAAAAATAAAAAAAAAAGAGAGAACTTCCTCCATTATATTTTCATTAAAAAAAATTTTTTTTAATTTAAGTAGACTCCAAGCCCAACATGGGGCTCTAACTCATAGGCCTGAGATCTAGAGTAACATGCTCTATACTGACTGAGCCAGCCAGGTGCCCCAGGACTGCCTCCATTAAGTGACTGATTGGCTGTGGCCGGAAAGGTAGAGACTAAAATGATTTCTGTGTTTTTGTTTGTTTGTTTTTTCCTTCTAGAATCTTGGTCCCCAGCTCTGATAACTTGTGAAATTGTATACCTTTGTAAAAGGATATTTTCCATTTGGCCTCCAGATCTACTCTTCACTCTTCTTCACCCTGCTCTGTAGAGTGACTAACCCATATGTTCAATGTTTTTGACTTCCAGTTGGGTTCAACCAAGAAGATCTCTAGCAGAGATTAGAGAAAGAGAAGACAGAGAAGGTGATGTTATAATTGCCCAACCTCATCCCCGAAAGGTCACCTTGGGCTGCCTATCCCTTGACCAAACGACACATTCCTCTCTCTGGCAGGCTCCACGTCTCTCTGAAGAGTGTGCTCCCTCCCTTCGTCTTTCCAGGCCAACGGACAGGATTAGCTCTGATACTGTTATCCTTGGTGGTCTCCCTACACACTGCACACACTTGTGTAAATGGGACCTTTATTAAACCCATTTGATTATCCTAATTTGAGTGTGCCATCCGTTTCCTCCTGGGACTTAGACAGATACACTTGAGAGAAGCAATTTGCCAAGCTATTATTGGCCATAAACATCCAATTATAAATTAGCTTATGAGATTGCTTTTCAAGGTATAATTACCTAAGTTTGGGCTTGGAGGGAATGAGACACAAAACAAATAAATCTTCACATAGATAAAAGAGAAACAACATAACACCACCAAAAAAGCAAAGGGTGTGAAACCAGGAGATCTCAGCTTGAATTCCAGACCAGCAGTTTACTGCACTTTGGGCCTCATTTTTTTCATCTGTAAAATAAGAATTTTAAAATAGATGAGTGGCTTTCAATCTGTATTTCACAAAATGCCACAGTTCCACAGCGGCACCTCAATGTCCACCGACCTGGGAGGGGAAAGATACAGAGAAAGGACAGAAGGAAAGAGACAGAGCCCCATCCCTACTTCAACCGGGACAGCTCTGTTGTCTGCTTTATATTGAACAAAATAACCAAGAATGTGACTGAGGATTCCAGATCAAGGACTCAAAGATAGGCTACTTTGTTTTAGAGACTTCTGAAGTCATGGATGCAAGATGGGGTGTTCCAGCTGACAGTTCTCTAAGGAAAGGTGGCTTTGGAGTGTGTGTGTGTGTGTGTGTGTGTGTGCGCGTGCACGCGCGCGTGTGTGTGTGTGTAAAGAGCAGTTTGGAATATCTGCCCTTTGTGTGCATTAAACTGGGTGGGAGGGACATTGTCCTTCCCTCTTCTAGGACTCATTGAAAATATCTGGAGTGGGGAACAATCCAGGGCAATGCTGGGGGGCAATATAAACTAGTCCAAATCTGAGTCCCCACACTCCCAACAGAGAGCAGTAGCCAAGTAAGAGAAGGACTGGGTCCCAGGGCTGAGTCTGCCTTCTGGAGTTCGTGGATTTATTACAGAGAGGAATTCTGGTGAAGGAAAAAAAAAAGACACATTCCTGGGATTGGTATGCATATGTGTGTGCATGCAGTGGACTTATTTAGTTTTAACATTAAAGGGAATGTGATTACATTTGGGACCCTCATCTTTTTTTTTTTTTTTTAATTTTTTTTTTCAACGTTTTTTATTTATTTTTGGGACAGAGAGAGACAGAGCATGAACGGGGGAGGGGCAGAGAGAGAGGGAGACACAGAATCGGAAACAGGCTCCAGGCTCCAAGCCATCAGCCCAGAGCCCGACGCGGGGCTCGAACTCCCGGACCGCGAGATCGTGACCTGGCTGAAGTCGGACGCTTAACCGACTGCGCCACCCAGGCGCCCCGGGACCCTCATCTTGTAGAAGTGACATATACTCATGACATATAGACAGTGTATGGCACAGAATAGGTGCTTAATAACTGGGGAATAAATGAATGCATGGATAAATGAAAAGTGGATGAATCCTAGGTTACATTGCACCAGAAGATAAGGATTCTGCTTTTCTAATGTGTGTGTTTTTTGGTTTTTGGTTTTTGGGGTTTTTTTGAGACAGAGAGAGACAGAGCATGAGCAGGGAAGGGGCAGAAAGAGAGGGAGACACAGAATCTGAAAGCAGGCTCCAGGCTCTGAGCTGTCAGCACAGGGCCCGACATGGGGCTCGAACTCAGAGTGTGAGATCATGACCTGAGCTGAAGTCGGACGCTTAACCGACTGAGCCACCCAGGCACTGCAAAGATTCTGCTTTTCAACACATGAATGGAAAGCAGTGAGCCAGTTCACATTAGAAGTCCAGTTAGCTCTGATGGCCAGTGAGTGTGGGCATACCTGTTCTTACTGGACCCTTGCAAGCCCTTCAAGACATCAGGAAGGGTTATTGGCTACTGGCAAAGGGAGTGAAGCAGGGAAAGAAAAATAGTAGAGAATACAAATTTCAAATGATGCATATTTTTCTATCTCTGTCATTGACATTTTCTTTCTTTTATGGTTCAATAAGTTCAGAAAAAAATTTAAATGATTTAAAGCTGCAAAGTCGTCACTAGATTTTTTTCAACTTCTTATCTTGAAATAATTACAGACTTGCAAGAAGTTGAAAAACCAGTATGGACAGACTAGTGTACATTAGAAACTGTGTACCTTACAAAAATATATTTTTTTAAAATATAAAATCCAGTTAAATATTTTGGGGTCACTTTATTCCATTTAGTTATTCTTCTGACATGTTGATTACTTTAGAAATTAGGATGTTAACAGACAATTGATCACATGTAAATGATATCTCAGACACACTTCTGATTAAGGAATCAAGTTGGTTCCAAAAAAAAAAAGTTATTGCTCTCTCTTTCAGAGGATAAGCCTTCAGAAAAATGTCACTCACTAGAAAAGTTACAGAGAGAAAGGGTTATATTTAAAGTGTTTCAAAAATTTGAGTCCTCTCATGAACCATTAGCTGCCTGGCTCTCTGGAAGGTAACCAGTAGAGGGCACTCCAGGCTTCATAGACTGCAAAAAATGCTTGTGGATCAATCCAGAAGCCTTAATCTTTTTCCTCCTGAAAGATATTTTCACCTTATTATGAGCTTGCCTCTTGGATGATTGCAGAGTAGTTTTCTTGGTGACAAACCCAAAACTTCTGAACTCCCAAACAGTCATGTTAATATTACATGAATAATTAAAAAAATAACCCAAAGTTCTTGTATCAGTGTTGCCCCACTAGCCAACTTCTTTGAATCAGTCACTTAATGATACAGGATTTCAGGAAATAACACACGCATGATTGTCAGGATTTCTTAATCCTGAATGCTCTTGCCTGAATCCACATACATTGCCTGAACCCAAATGCAATGCAGATCTATTTCTACATCAGCCTTTAAAGAACTTGTAATGTGCTTTGAGCAACTTGGCAGGAGAGCAAAGTGCGCTCTTTTTCATCTTTTTATAAGCAGCATGCAGAATAGGATTATAACTTTCCCTGTAAACGTGCAGACATAACTAGAACCTCAGCAGAAATAAACCAATGTGCGTTTTAGATACAGCAAAGATCCTCTGGAAGTGGGAAGAAAACTAGTATTTGCCAAAGACTTAGCACTCGTCAGGCACTGGCTAGGTGTTTTACAGGGCAATCTCATTTCACGCTCCTGCTGACATGCCTACCTGGGTAAACAGAAGTTGCTCAAGGACATCCAGCTAACTAGTGGCAGGATAGAAGCAAACCCAGATGTTTCTGGCTCTGTGTGCCTGTTTTTCCGGAGAGCTCCCTGATCTGTACTCAGTCACTCTGCCATGACTTCCTGGCACTTTTTGGGAATGTGTTCCACAGTGAGGTTCATTTTCAGTGATTTCTGATTGCTTGTATTTTGGAATTTGCCTGTTGCTTGCAATATGTCATCTGTTCTGAAAGTGCCCCAAACTGGGGTAATAGAATTAAAAAAAAAAAAAAAAAGAACTTTTTTGTAGGGGCAGAATGGTAGGAGAGGGGGTTGGGCAGAGGCAATGAAGGGAGACCTTTGTTTTTCATTCTGTATACTTTTGTTATGTTTGAATGTTTTATGATTAGAACATCTTCATGCATTACTTTTTTAACAGAAAAGGAAAAAAGAATCTTTCCAGGAAAATATGAAAACATACTATAGGAAGAGACACAGTGCAGTACTTTTTTATGATATATTTATGATACATTTATAGTAATTTGAAGATAAAGACCTCTTTTGAGAGAGGAAAAAAGAGGACCAAGATTTCATTATATGGCTATTTTCTTCTCTTCATCCCTCACACCCTACACACAGAAACACAAACAAAAGCCTCTTATTGTTTCCCCTGATGGAACAACGATGACTAAGTGAATAAATCATCCAGTCACCAAAACTTCATTCCCAGTCATTTGACACCATGTAGGGAATACTATGTTGGAAATGTGCAGCTGTTCGAATCCCGAGGAGCACCACGCCTGGAGGTTAGAGGGTCTGAGGGACAAGAAAGAACTAGTCACTGCTACTAGTCTCTAAAGGAACTGTGGATGCTTCATTTAAACAGCTGTACCACTAATTTGAGGGTGAAAGGGGTGAAAATATGCCTCCCCCTTTCTTCTCCATTACTCCAGCACAGACTATCTTCATAAGTTGAAGGAAATAAGTTTAAAAATTTTAGGGTTACACGTGTAAACTAGAGCCTGTTAAATTCATTCGTGGTCCTGGAAACAACTCTAAAGTCAAACTTGTACCAGTAAATTGAAGTACTCTGGGGTTAACTGTTAGACATGAAAAGGGTTTAATAACCTCCCCTGATGATTCAGTATCAGCTGAGAAGAGTTTACCGCAGAGAAGCACGACAATGGGAACAGTGTCACGACACTTCCCCCTCCATTACTCACACTGCTTTGAAACCTTATTAAAATTGGTGCATTGTGAAAGCTCTATTTATTCCAGTTATTCTGGCAAAAATCCCCTTGGTAGGTGGCAAGGGCACCTTCAGCTTTTTTTCAACCTTCAGCAATCAGTACCCTGATTTCGCTTTCACCTCAAAAATCAGAACTGCTTATGTTTTCTTCAGTGCCTCCTGTGCAGGGCAAATTTTGTGCATAAATACATATATATTATAGTACACACACATGTATGTGTATGTGTGCACACATATACGTAGATTTATATACAATACACACATGTATATGTACATATACATATGTGTATACATATATTCATATATTTTGTCTTAAGAAACTGAGGGCCTATACAGCAGATTTTCCTTTTGCCTGCCTTTTCTGATATATTTTTTTTAAAGTTTATTTACTTTGAGAGAGAGAGAGAGCACGAGTGCATGCGCACCCAAGCAAGAGGGGGAAGGGCAGAGAGAGGGAGAGAGAGAGAGAATCCCCAGCAGGCTCTGCACTGTCAGCAAAGAGACCGATGAAGGGTTCGAACCCATGAACCACGAGATCATGACCTGAGCCAAAACCAAGAGTCAGATGTTTAACCAACTGGGCCAGCCCAGGCGCCCCTCGTGATCCTTTAAAAATCACTGAGGGGCACCTGGCTGGCTCAGTTGCTGGGGCATGTGACTCTTGACCTTGGGGTTGTGTGTTTGAGCCCCATGTTGGGTGTAAACATTATTTAAAAATAAAAATCTTTAAAAAATAAGAAATAAAAAATAAAAATCACTGAATTACTGCCTCGTAGGCTTGTCCTTCATAAACTTTTAAATGTAATCATATGTATAAGATCTGGTTCATAAGCTGAGTGGATTTGCTGCAGTCGTTGTGACCATTTTATGTTCCCCTATTTGATATTTTTACTTCATTCTCCTGGTTCTTAAGACTTCACGGTAAAAATGCTCTTTGCGGAGTTTCTTAATCCATCAATTTTGGTTACCTCTTGTTTTTTAACAGTACAGAAATGTATTATTTTACATAACGAGAAGTCCAGAGGTGGGGCGGTTCTGGAGTTGGTTAATTTGGTGGCTCAATGTTGTCAAGGACACAGATTCTTTCCATTTGTTCTCTGGCCATCCCGACTGAATTGGCTTTTGTCCCCCAGCCTGTCCCTTCCCAGTCTCCTCTTTAACTTCTCTTCCTGATTATTCTTGTTTCTTTTTCTGGTTTCCTTACCTACAGGAGTTTTGCCTCAGGAGATCTGAGGCTTTGCAGGTCTAGGCTAACCTCTCCCATTTCTCCAGAAGGGTACCTGATCTGACTCCAGCTGGCATAGCTCTGTGTCCCAGGGCCCCTCTCCTAGCCTAGTGTTGAGAATTAATTTGCACCTTGAATTAAAAACCATAAGTAGGGGCGCCTGAGTGGCTCAGTCTGTTGAGGGTCTGACTATTGACTTTGCCTTAGGTCATGATCTCACGGTTTGTGGAATCAAGCCCCAAATCAGGTTCTGCACTGAGTGTGGATCCTGCCTGGGATTCTCTCTCTCTTTCTCGCTCTTCCTCTGCCCTCTCCCCCTCTTGTGCTTTCCCTCTCTCCCTAAAAAAAATAAACTAAATAAATAAAAAATAAAATAAAATAAAATAAAATAAAAACCATAAGCAGCTCAGGGGTGGGATTCATTGCTTCTTCCTCATTCCCTCTGCACACCATTCCCCTGGTTCTCTGGGTGTCCAGCAGACCCTGCTCCTTCTCCTCTGGCCTAGAAATCTCCCCAAGTTTCAGACCAGCCTCCCCCAGAATAGTCCCCCCCCACCTGTGAAAGTCACCCATTCTGTGGCTTCCCCTTCACTTCTCTGTAAGTGACTTTCATTACCTTACATAGGAAGAGAATCAGGGGTGCCTGGGTGGCTCAGTGGGTTAAGCATCCAACTTCAGCTCAGGTCATGATCTCATGGTTCGTGAGCTCGAGCCCTGTGTCAGGCTCTGTGCTGACAGCTCAGAACCTGAAGCCTGCTTCGGATTCTGGGTCTCCCCCTCTCTCTGCCCCTCCCCCACTTGTGTTCTGTCTCTCTCTCTCTCAAAAATAAACAAACATAAAAAAAAAAAAAAGGGAAGAGAATCAGGTTCCCATCTCCAATCATAACCTATTGGGCTTGTCACCTGAATGTTCTGTCATTACTTTAACTTGAACATGCCCCAACCTGAATGCCCCATCCCTTCCCTCTTCACATTCTGTAGATGCTAACATTTATTATTCTGTTTAAATATGCTAAGAACTGAAAAAGCTAAGAACTGAAAAATAGTGGGATTATTTTCAGTACAAGCCACCTTTTATTTATTTATGTATTTTTTTAAATGTTTATTTATTTATTTTGAGAGAGAGAGAGTGAGCAGGGGAGGGGCAGAGAGAGATGGAGAGAAAATCCCAAGCAGGCCCTGTGCTATGAGTGCAGAGCCCCATGTGGGGCTCAAACCCAAACTCATGAACTGTGAGATCATGACCTGAGTCAGATGCTTAACCGACTGAGCCACTGAGATGCCCTCAGGCCATCTTTTCAAAAAAGTACAGGGACCAAAAATGAAGATGAAAAATTACTGGGGCTTGCATTTACTTTTGAGGCTCATTATGGAAATAAAAATTAAGAGGAAAACAACAGCTTTAGCCCCAAAGGGGGAAGGGCTAAATTTCAGAAAGACTGGATGAGACATGACAATTAAATGCAACGTATGATTTTTTTTCCTTTTTGAAGTCTAGATTTTTAACTCTAAGGAGGATACTATTGGGATAATTGGGACTATTTGAATATGGACTGTATATCAGATAATACTAGTGCATTTATGTTAAATTTCCTGAGTGAGATACTTAATTCTATGGTTATGTGGGAGGCATGTCCTTCTTCTTAGGAAATAAATACACACGGGAGTATTTGGGGATGAAGTGTCACAGTGTCTATAATTCTTAAATGGTTCAGCAAAAAGTTAAGAATTAAAAAGCAGAACGAAAGATAACAAATGCAGTGAAATTCTACTCATAAATCTAAGTAAACAGCATATGGTGTTCGTGGCACTACTTCTAACTCTTCTCTATGTTTGAAAATTTTCAAAATAAAAAGTTGGGGAAAAGCTGTGACGGGTAGAGAAAATCACTCTTCTGATTCAAGGACTCTGTGTATGTGTGTAGGGTGATCATGGTTTAAATTTATATTTAGAAATTTGGGAGGTATGATCATTCAAGAAAGCAGATGTGATCACTGTCTATTTAAAACTAATAACAGTTTGAACTGTTCTAATGGGTGGAAGGCCGTTCAGGAATGTTGCTTCCTGAAGGCAGGGGTTGCGTTAATCCTCTCTCCAAAGGCCTCAACCACTTGGCAGAAAACCCTGTGGGTTGGACACATGCTCCGTGAAGAAATTGGGCTGCACGTATTACTGGTATTACTGCCAGTAGCTATGTTCAGATATAGGCATGGCGCACTGGGTTCTCCGAGAGACTGGGTCTCCACCAGAGGTGGGAAGTAACACATTGCTCCTGCCAGTTGTCAAACTCTGTTCTAAGCTTTCACATACATCACCTCCCTTCCTCTGCTCAGCCTCCTGGGAGGTAGGAATGATCATTCCCAGCCACAAATGAGAAAACAAAGCTCATGAGTGACTAAGCTTTAGCCCCAAGTCATAAAACTGGGTTAAGTGTGGCAGCTGAGATTCAAAGCAGGTCTTTCCACATAGGAAACCTAAGAATTATTACAAAACTTGTTTCCCTGACTCCAAGCTGCCC
The DNA here is from genome assembly GCF_028749965.1 of Puma concolor. Taxonomy (NCBI): domain Eukaryota; kingdom Metazoa; phylum Chordata; class Mammalia; order Carnivora; family Felidae; genus Puma; species Puma concolor. Next base: position 64,651,887 of record NC_141672.1, on the reverse strand, counting down.
TGACTGGAGCAGGATGCACAATCCTGGATAGTTTACATATCATCAACCTGGTTGTAGAGCCAAATTGTCATTTGCTACAGAGAAGCTGGAGGTTGTGTAATTCTGTACCCATTGAGTAGAGGGTTATCCAGCTTCCAGAGCTGGCCACGATGTTGTTGACACAAGTGAAGTCAAAGAGTTTGGCTAAATTCTTTCCGGCTTGAGAGCACAGTATTAACAGCTCTGAGGGGCTCGGCTGTAGCAGCCGCAGTTCAGTAGAGGAATCCATTCCAAGATTGCTGTCTCACCTCTCTTTAAGCTGGCAACATCAGGGTTTTTGGTTTTGCTTTTCAGAAAGTGACTCAGGAAATAATTTCCTGAATTTCAATGATCTTGCTTCCTACTGCTGTTCCTCCAGGTCCAACAGACTTTCACTTTTGCAATGTTCATTCCTTTCTTTTTAAAACTATTTGAAACTAGGGGCGCCTGGTTGGCTCAGTCGGTTAAGTGGCGGACTTCGGCTCAGGTCATGATCTCACCGTCCGTGAGTTCGTGAGTTCGAGCCCCGCATCGGGCTCTGTGCTGACAGCTCAGAGCCTGGAGCCTGTTTCAGATTCTGTGTCTCCCTCTCTCTGACCCTCCCCTGTTCATGCTCTGTCTCTCTCTGTCTCAAAAAGAAATAAACATTAAAAAAAAATTTTTTTTTTAACTATTTGAAACTAGATGTGGGTTTTGTTATCATTTTTTCTTTCCCAATGAAAGGTTTTATTTTTTTAAGTAACATTTTTATCAGATCAAAATTTATAACAAGAGCTGCTATTTATTGATATGGCAGAAATTGTACTAAGTGATTTACAAGTATTATACCATTTGCTTCCTGCAACAACCTCATGGGTAGGTATTCTTCTGAGGGGAAACGAAGGCCCCTCAGAGGGGAAACTTGCCCAGGCCTCTCAACTACTAGGTGGCAAAGGTGGGGCTGGGACTGGAATTCAGATCTAGCTAACAGCAGAGTCCATATTCTTCTTCTTCTTCTTCTTCTTCTTCTTCTTCTTCTTCTTCTTCTTCTTCTTCTTCTTCTCTTTTTTATGAGAGAGAGCACAAGCAGGGGAGAGGAGCAGAGGGGAGAGAGAAAGAAAGAGAGAAAGAGAGAGAGAGAGAGGGAGAGAAAGAGGGAGAGGGAGGGGATTGGAGGGAGAGAGGGAGATGGGGGGAGAGAGCGAGAGAGAGAGAGAGAGAGAGAGAGAGAGAGAGAGAGAGAGAGAATCTTAATCAGGCTCCACACTCAGTGCAGATCCCGACATGGGGCTTGATCCCATCACCCTGAGATCATGATCTGAGCTGAAATCAAGAGTTGGATGCTCAACCCACTGAGCCACCCAGGTGTCCCAGAGTCCATATTCCTAATTACAGCTGCCTCTAAACTATAAAAACATATGTGTTTATTGTAAAACTATTTGGATAATACAGAAAGTCTGAAGAAGAAATAAATTCCCTTGAGATCCCATCTACCGAAATAAATCACCAGTAACATTGTCTTCAACCTTTCTCTCTGCATATATATCTTTAGCATACACACAATGTATATATTTTCATACAATGCTAAATGGAAAGCAGGAAAAAAATGAAAAAAAACAAAAAACAAAAAACAAAGCAAAGTAGGAAGGGGCGCCTGGGTGGCTCAGTTGGTTCAGCATCTGACTCTTGATTTCAGCTCAAGTCATGATTTTGCAGTTTGTGGGTTCCAGCTCCTTATCAAGCTCTGTTCTGACAGCTCAGAGCCTGCTTGAGATACTCTCTCTCCCCCTCTGTCTGCACCCCTCCCCCCCGCTCACTCTCTCTATCAAAAAGAAATAAACAGTAAAAAAAAAAAAAAGCAGGAAACAAAACTATGCTGAATAATTCCTTCTAAAAAAAAATCAATATATAGGACTCTTACTCCACATTCATCATGTTTTTTAATCTAACATGATGTAATGAGTATTTTCTAATATCATTAAATATTACTCAGAAACAATTTTTAATGGTCATATTTCATTATGTAAATTTCCTATCATTTAGTCTTTATGTTGATACCTTTCCTTCTATCATAAATAAAAGTGTGGTGAACATCTACATATATTTTTGTTCTATTCTTTTCTTTATTCTTTTTTTATTTTTTTTAATGTTTATTTATTATTGAGAGAGAGAGAGTGCATGAGCATGGGAGGGAGAGACAGAGAGAGGAGGAGACACAGAATCCGAAGAAGGCTCCAATCTGAGGTGTCAGCACAGAGCCCGACACGGGGCTCAAAGTCACAAACCGCGAGATCATGACCTGATCCGAAGTCAGACGCTCAACCGACTGAGCCACCCAGGTACCCCACATTTTTGTTCTATTCTTATGAATGATCAAATATGTATTGAACTCCTAGTATGTGCTACCTACCATGCTAGGTATAAGAGAGACAATGGTGAGGAAAAGAGCCGTGATCTCGTCCTTCAGGGAGTTAGCAATCTAGTGAAAGAGTCTTATCCACATTAATCCACCGAACACACAAAAAATTATAAATACATACTGTGATAAAAAGGAAAGGCACATGTTGCTGAGAGAATGTACCAAAAGAGAGATCTGCCCTAGTCTAGGGGATTACAGAAAATCTGTCCAATGAAGTAATAATGGGCTTGAGATCTGAATGAAAAGTAGGAGTTAGCTGAGCAAGGATGCTGGACAATAGCATTCTAGGCCGTGGAACAGTAAATGCAAAGGTCCTGTAACAGGAAGCAGCACAGGGCACTTGAGGAACAGTCAGCATCGTTGGAGTAGATGTAGCCCGGAAAGCAAGAGGGTATAGGAGTTAGAGAGGTGGGGGAGATAGCAAAAGGGTGAGGGTTGGTCCCTGCAGGCCTCATTGAAGATCTTGAGCTTTATCGTAAAATGTGAAGAGAATGAAGGGTTGTCAACAGGATGAACTCTGAGTTGAGAAAGGTCCCTCTGCTTGCATGGAGGACATGCAGGAGATGGGGCAAGACCGTGAGGAATCTTAACTGTCATCTTGCTGAGAGATGATAGCAGCCTCGGCCAGGGACACAGGAAGAGGTAAACAAATCCTCCAGATCTTTTAGAAGATAAGATTTAGAGAACTGGTGATGGACTGGTTAAGGAAGTGTGAGGGAGAAGGAGGTGTAGGACTGCTCCCTGGTTTCTGACTTGCAGAACCAGAGGCACACTCCCTCAATCAGGAATACTGGCAAAAAAGCAAGTTTGTGGGAGGTCATACAATCATGAAGCTGGGTTAGGAAATCTTTTTCTTCTTTTGTAAAGAACCAGTTTTGGGGCGCCTGGGTGGCTCAGTCAGTTAAATGTCTGACCTCGGCTCAGGTCATGATCTTATAACTCATGAGTTCAAGTCCCACATCGGGCTCTGTGCTGGCAGCTCAGAGCCTGGAACCTGCTTCAGATTCTGTGTCTCCCTCCCTCTTTGCCTCTCCCCAGCTTATGCTCTGTCTCTCTGTATCTAAAATAAATAAACATTAAGAGAAATAATTTTTATAATCTTGGTTTAATGGAAAATTTTCAATTTAGGAGTTTAATTTCCATATATTTAGGCATTTCCTAAATTACTTGCCATTATTAATTTCTAATTTCACTCCATTGTGATCAGGGAACATATTTTGTTTCAACCCACTGATTCAAACCAGAAAGGCAAAGACAATTTTTATTTTGTTTACCCTTTAATCTTCCAGGACTCAGCATGTCACATGGTGGCAGTTAATAGAAGAACCAAAGTATCATCCTACAGATTAGTTTACTGGTCATAGGGGGAAACACAACTTTGTAAAGGATCAGACTGATCAATCATGGCTTCACTATCAGTGGGAAAACCAGATATTGTGTGCACCTGATGTGACACAGTATGAAGGACACAGAATCACCTAGGAAGTATCCTACCAAAAATGTTTAGTCTGAACCTAACCAAACTTTTGGTTCAAGTTTATTTATTTATTTTGAGAGAGAGAAAGAGAGAGAGAGAGACAGAACATTTGTACATGCACAATTGGGGGAGGTGCAGAGAGAGAGAGAATCTCAAGCAGACTCCATACTGTCAGTGCAGAGCCAGACATGGGGCTGGTACCCACAAACCATGAGATCATGACCTGAGCCAAAATTAAAAGTCAGATGCTTAACCACCTGAGCCACCCAGGTGTCCCCAACCAACCTTTTAGATCTGTCAGCTTACAGGAAATGCATGGAATAGAGGAACAAAGGAAATGACATTACAAGGAAACCATCAGACTAATCCAGAAGGTGGGACGTTCTACAGTACATACAGAATTTCATCAAGAAGTCAGTGGCATCTGGAAAACAGTGTGGAGGTTCTTCAAAAAATTAAAAATAGACCTACCCTATGACCCAGCAATAGCACTGCTAGGAATTTACCCAAGGGATACAGGAGTACTGATGCATAGGGGCACTTGTACCCCAATGTTTATAGCAGCACTCTCAACAATAGCCAAATTATGGAAAGAGCCTAAATGTCCATCAACTGATGAATGGATAAAGAAATTGTGGTTTATATACACAATGGAGTACTACATGGCAATGAGAAAGAACGAAATATGGCCCTTTGTAGCAACGTGGATGGAACTGGAGAGTGTGATGCTAAGTGAAATAAGCCATACAGAGAAAGACAGATACCATATGGTTTCACTCTTATGTGGATCCTGAGAAACTTAACAGAAACCCATGGGGGAGGGGAAGAAAAAAAAAAAAAAAGAGGTTAGAGTGGAAGAGAGCCAAAGCATAACAGACTCTTAAAAACTGAGAACAAACTGAGGGTTGATGGGGGGTGGGAGGGAGGGGTGGGTGGGTGATGGGTATTGAGGAGGGCACCTTTTGGGATGAGCACTGGGTGTTGTATGGAAACCAATTTGACAATAAACTTCATATATTGAAAAATAAATAAATAAATAAACTCTCTGACAAAGAAAAAAAAAAAGTCAGTGGCATTAAAAAAAAAAAAAAAAAAAAAAAAGGTTTCTTGGGGCGCCTGGGTGGCACAGTCGGTTAGGCGTCCGACTTCAGCCAGGTCACGATCTCGCGGTCCGTGAGTTCGAGCCCCGCGTCAGGCTCTGGGCTGATGGCTCAGAGCCTGGAGCCTGTTTCCGATTCTGTGTCTCCCTCTCTCTCTGCCCCTCCCCCGTTCATGCTCTGTCTCTCTCTGTCCCAAAAATAAATAAACGTTGAAAAAAAAAAATTAAAAAAAAAAAAAAAAAGGTTTCTTGGAGACTGTTCGCGATTATGAGAAGCTTAAGAAGAATAAAAGCCAAATGTAACATGGACTTTGTTGGATAGTGGTTCAAATACATAAGCTATAAAAAGACATTTTGGGGGCTCCTGGGTGGCTTAGTCAGTTAAGCACCCAACTATTTCAGCTCAAGTCATGATCCCATGGTTTGTGAGATCGAGCTCCATGTCAGCCTCTGTGATGAACTTGGAACCTGTTTGGGACTGTTTCTCTCTCTGCCCCTCCCCTGCTCATACTCTCTCTCTCACACACACAATAAATTTAAAAACTTAAAAAAAAAAAAAAGACATAAAAAAAAAAAAGACATTTTGGAGGGGCGCCTGGGTGGCTCAGTTGGTTAAGCAACTGACTTCAGCTCAGGTCATGATCTCATGGTTTGTGGGTTCAAGCCCCACGTCGGTCTCTGTGCTGACAGCTCAGAGCCTGGAGCCTGCTTTGGATTCTGTGTCTCCCTCTTTCTGCCCCTCCCCCACTTGCGCTCTGTCTTCTCTCTCAAAAATAAATAAAATGTAAAAGAAATAAAATAAAAAGACATTTTGGTGATAGTTGGGAAAATTCAACTATATATCAGGTATTAGATTATATTAAGAAACAATTAATTTTTTAGGTGTGATAATAGTCTTTTTTTTCATTTTTTAAAATGTTTATTTAAGAGAGAAAGAGAGAGAACATGAGCAGGGGAGGGGCAGAGAGAGAGGGAGACACAGAATCCGAAGCTCTGAGCTGTCAGGAAAGAGCCCGATGTGGGGTTCAAACCCATGAACTGCAAGATCATGACCTGAGACGAAGTCAGATGCTTAACTGACTGAGCCTCCCAGGTACCCCAATAATGGTCTCTTTTTGATACATAGTCAGGTCCAGGCCCAGTAGGACTCAAGAAGCAGACTTAGGTGCCTGCAAGACCAAGAGTAGTCATAATATCTCTGGATTTATCTCAGCAGTGAGGAGAAAACCTCTGCTCCAAGAATATAGCTGGATAAGAAGTGGCTGCTAAGGGTCTGATGTCTAAAAGTTATAAATGGCAGGCCTGGAATTCATAAAAATTCCAGTAAGCCCAATAGTTTCTTAGAAAGCTGGTGGATATCACTGGAGTGAGGATTGTTCTGGAACCCCCAAGGATCCAATGTTATGATTGATTCTTCTAAACAAATCAATAATAAGTAGGTCATGTGCTGCCCTACTTTTCACCTGTTCTATGTCAATGTCCAGGAAGAAACAGACCCTTTCTGTTAGCATTCTTGGTAAAACTTCAGCTTCAGTCAGCTTTCTTTCACAGCTCCTTCCTCATGTCCACACAGGAAATGTGGAGATATGAAAATTAATGTAACTATTTGTAGAATTATCTTGCTTTTTCTAATTATCATCCTAATAAAATCAACCAGAAATTGGACAGCTAGATCGCCACAGTTTGGGTGACTACCTACCTATTTCCACTGACCTTGGTCCAGGAATACTGTAGAAAGTAAGGTCCATGAGTCTTTTAGATCTCACTTCTCTCTCTTTTTTTGAAAGATTTATTATTTTTAGAGAACAAGAGAGCATGAGTGGGGGAGAAGGGCAGAGGGAGAGAGAGAAAATATCTTTTCTTTAAAAAAATTTTTTAATGTTTATTTTTGAGAGAGACAGACATAGAGACGGAGACAGAGCACAGTGGGGGAGGGTCAGAGAGAGAGGGAGACACAGAATCTAAAGCAGACTCCAGGCTCTGAGCTGTCAGCACAGAGCCCTATGCGGGGCTTGAACTCATGAGCTGTGAGATCATGACCTGAGCCGAAGTCCAAGGCTTAATTGACTGAGCCACCCAGGTGCCCCTAGATCTCACTTCTCTTATCTCAATGTAGAGCTTGCAGCCCAGATCCTACAAAACATTTCTAAGTATTGGGGAAAAGAGGAAAGGAGGGAATTTATATTTACTGAGTAGCTATTATTGGCCAGGCATTAAACTATTTCACCTATGTTCAATCATTTAATTGGGGATAATACAAAGTAGTAGTTAAGAGGTCTGGCTCTAAAAACTGAAATCAGAAAGAGAGAGAGAGAGAGAGAGAGGGAGGGAGAGAAAGAGAGAGAGAGATGTATGTGTGTGTGGGGGGGTAGGGGGGAAGCAGGGATATAAAACTGGCAAAATGTTAACAATTACAGAATCCAAATGGAGGGTATACATGTAGTCTGTATGAATATCAATTTTGTAATTTTTTTGCAATTAAAGAAAAATTCCTCAAATAGTTAATGTAGTTATCATATGACCTAGCATATAACTACTAGATATATAATCAAGAAAAAGTGAAAATTTACATCTGTACACAAGAAAACTTGTAGACAAATGTTCATAGCCCTATTCATTATTCATGATAGCCAAAAAGTGGAAACCCCAAAGCGCATCAACTGATGGAGAGATAAACAAAAGTCATCTATCCATACAATGTATTATTTTATTTGGCAGTAAAAAGGAATGGAGTTCTGATATATGCAATGACACAGATAAACTTTGAAAGAACCATGCTAAGTAAAAGAAACCAATCACAGAAAAAACACATATTTTATGATTCTATTTATATCAAATGTCAGAATAGGCAAATCAGTAGAAACAGAGAGTAGATTAGTGGCTGCCCAGGGCTGTGAATAGGAAGTTGAGGTGAAGTGATTATTAATGGGTATGGGGTTTCTTTGGTAGGGGCTGGGGGATAAGAATGTTCTAAAATTAGATTGTGGTGATAGTTACATAACTGTGAATATACTAAAAACCACTGACACCTGGGTGGCTCAGTCCATTAAGTGTCAGAATTCAGCTCAGGTCATGATCTCACGGTTTGTGAGTTCGAACCCTGCATCGGGCTCTGTGCTGACAGCTCAGAGCCTGGAGCCTGCTTCGTATTCTGTGTCCCCCTCTCTCTCTACCTCTCTCCCACTTGTACTCTATCTCTCGAAGATAAATAAACATTAAAAAAAAAATTTAAAAACCCACTGAACTGTACACTTTACTGTATGGCATATGGATTATATCTCAATTAAAGCTGTTTAAAAACAAGAATGACAAATCCAGACTACCTGGGTTTGGATCCTGTCTCTACCACTTTCTTTACCACCTTCTTTGTCATGTAAATTTGGGCAAGTTATTTAACCTCTAGGCTACCACTTCTTTTTTTTTTTTTTTTAATTTTTTTTTTAATGTTTATTTATTTTTGAGACAGAGACAGAGCATGAACAGGCGAAGGTCAGGGAGAGGGAGACACAGAATCTGAAGCAGGCTCCAGGTTCTGAGCTGTCAGCACAGAGCCTGACGTGGGGCTCGAACTCACGGACTGTGAGATCATGACCTGAGCCAAAGTCGGATGCTTAACCAACTGAGCCACCCAGGCGCCCCTAGGCTACCACTTTTAAGCTGCAAATAGAGGAGTAATAACACCACTACTAGCTTTGTTTGGAGGAATAATCTATGAGATAATCTATGTGAAGTGCCCCTAGTAAATTCTCAATAAATGTTAGCTATTATGATGATGATGGATTATCCAATAACTCTAGAGTTTGGTATTATTCCCATTTTTCAGATGAGGACTCTGAGGCCCATAAAAATTAATACTTTGCCCAAGGTCATGCACCTAACAGAAAATAGGAGAAGGCATTTTGATAATATATGACTGTAAAAGCCAGGCTCTTCCACCATGTCATTTTGCTTGCCAGAGTAGATGTATTTTTTGTGGTACAATATGCATTTATAGAAGGTGCTTTAAGAATTATGTAATTGCAGGGGTGCCTGGGTGGCTCAGTGGGCTATGCGTCTGACTCGATTTTGACTCAGGTTGATTTCACAGTCTTGAGATCAAACCTGCGTTGGGCTCTGAGCTGAGCATGGAGCCTGCTTGGGATTCTCTCTCTCCCTCTTTCTCTGCCCACACCCTGCTCACACTCTCTCTAAATCAATCAATCATGTAAAAAAAGAATTATGTATCTGCATGTGAGAAATTAATGTACTAAATAAAACCACATGTCTAATTTTGACACAGCTTTTTATGCCAAAATGATATTATTTATTTAATGTTCCCCAAACTGCCCTAGCTTAATCATCTGACATGAAGTGGATCAATAAGATGACAATTTGTCACTGTTAGCAAAACAAACTGACTTTCCATCTATTCATGTGGTATACCTGAATGGCCCTAGGCTATTTTCACAGCCAGGTTAATGGAATTAAGCATGTATTATCTAAGTCCAGCACTGAACACTTCCCACCTTGTGTTAGGGGTATTTTTCTTCTCTTGTCAGCCCAGCTCCTTTAGGGCATTTAAGGATGCTAAACATAGAATGGATTTGCTAAATTGTTTTTGAATGAGTGAGCAAATGAAGGGAAGGATGAACAAATACATGTAAGCCACACACTTCAACAGTCGCTGGCTCTAATACTGGCAATATATTATCTTATAGATTGTGTACTTCATGCTAAGGTCCAGATGGGGAGAATAAGATTTACAACTAAAGAGTTAAGGTACTCCTCATCCCGGAATTGGGCAAAAAGTCCTAATAACCCTTATTGATTAAGCTATAAATTCAGGTACCATGTATTTCCAAAAAGTACTGAAAGTTCCCATTTAATCACTTCCCTCTTTACCCCATTCTCCAAACCATACACATGTACCCAGCTGGGACTGTCCTGCTTCTTCCTTAAATTTGTAAAACAATGCCCGATGAAGGTTAACAATCTAGCGTAGAATGTACCAGAGCTGCATTTAAGTGGTACAATACAAGCGTGAAAAGCCTTCCAGCTACTGTAGGTAACCAGTCTGGCTGAATATTTAAAAGAAGTCAAAATAAATAAATAAATACCTAAATAAGTAAATAAATAAAAGAAGACTAGCCTGCTACACCTAACTGGACCTGAGTTTACACCTTCCTGGATGGCAATTTCATACCTGGCACTCAGTGCTGTGTTTAGCACATACTAAGCATTTAGTAAATGTCTGCTGCATGAGTGACTGAAATTGTCTGCTTTTCTTTGGCTCCCATTCATATTGCCCACGTTTTGTATTAGAGATCTCGTTTTTCCAGGCACAGATTTGAGTTCCACTGTGGGGACTAGAGGTGACACTTTAGATGAAAAAATAGGAGGAATATTTGAAAATCAGTCCAGTTACAGAAAGAGGAAAGTGAAGAGATTCATAAAAGATTACAGTTCTTTTACATAAAATATTATCTTAAGTTTTGACCTCTGTGCAGGTCAATTTAATTCTCTATTCTGTGGCCATGGTATGGTCCCAAACCTGTCATCTTCTATTAATGTATGCCCTTAAAGAGGGAAGGGAAGGCAAAGCAAAAAATCCAAAACCAATTTTGAAGGGGAAAAAAAATCTCTCAAAACATGGGTCCTACTAAGTAAACGTCAGTGATGTCATTTTTCATAACAAGGTAAGGCTTTAATGCAAAGACTGTGAAGATTCTGAGCCTCCCTGATAATTCCCTGACTACAGGCAAAATAAATATTCAGAGATTAAATGAGGCAGGATATACTACTATAAAATGTGGAAGCCTAGGACAGCTTAGATCCTCCAGTTCAAATGAAAGATCATTCATTTGTTCAACAACCTTTTATTAAAAAACTTTTCTTAAATGTTTATTTTTGAGAGATAAGAGAGACAGAGACAGAGAGACAGAGTGCAAGCAGGGGAGGGGCAGAGAGAGACACACACAGAATCCGAAGCAGGCTCCAGGCTCTGAGCTGTCAGCACAGAGCCCGACGCGGGGCTCAAACTCAAACTGTGAGATCATGACCTGAGCCGAAGTCAGATTCTTAACCTACTGAGCCACTGAGGTGCCCAACAACCCTTTAATTTAAATGCTTCTATATACCAGGAACTATTTTAGGTCCTGGAGATCCAAATTAGGGCTTGAAAAGAATGTGAAGCATGGAGAATATCAGGAAATATTCAGAGGAGAAAGTTGGAAGAAATAATATTGGCAGAAACCTTCTACCAACCCTGTAATGCCCCACAGAATACTAACTAGTCTCTCTCTTCCTTGACAGATAAGTTTCTTGAAAGAAAAATCTATTCCTCTGTTAATGTACAGAATTAAGAACAAACTTTTAGAACTTTTGTGGCAATTTGACATGGCCATGACATCCAAGCCTGTCATCAGTAAACTTGTCTTGTTGAAGAGTATAAATCAGTTTGTGTCATCCAACTCTCAGGGTACCTTGTACCTGGTGCAAGTGACATAGTCACACATAGCAAGACTGCAGTCCATACAGAGTGGAAATTACAGATACGTGCTTCACCAGAGACATTTGAAAAGCACTGGTCTATATCACACTGTTTCCACTTCATCACTTCATTCGGTCTTCAAGCCATTTCAAACTGCCATCAGCCCTCCCCATGCTGCTAAAAATGCCACAGGAAATGTCACTGACCTTATGGACAAGTGTGGTGGATTCTTTTTTGTCTTCATGATATGATAAATAACATCTCCAGCACTTTCCACCCTTTGCTTCTGTAACATTACAAAGTTGTGTTATCTCACCTCGCTGACAACACCTTCTGTCTTTCCAGGCTTCTCTTTTGCCTACTCCTTGGCCTATTTCTCTTCTCATGTTACATTCACACAGATTATTGCAGGACAATCTTACTGATGTTCCATGGTTTCGACTATATACTGTTGACTTCTAAATCTCTGTTTCCAGGGTTATAAACTTGATGGTACACTAATGTGCTTAGAAGACTTAGAAAAGCAATCAGTTTAAGTTTAAAAAGCAAGATAAACAGAGAACCAATTTTTCATTTATAATTTTTTTCAAAAATTAAATATTATTTACCCCCAGAAACCATTTTATTCCAAATAAAATCTTATATGAATTCTAATATATGAAACAAAATAAAAACAGTTTCTTCAATGGCTGTGAGCCCTATCCATTTAGTCTTTTACTTTCTGGGGCTCTCAGGTAATTGCTGAACCATGGGGTTTCTTTTCTTCTTCTTTTTTTTTTTTTTTTAAAGTAGATTTCATACCCAACATGGGACTTGAATTCACAACCCTGAGAACAAGAGGTACATGCTCTACCAACTGAGCCAGCCATGCCCTTATCATAAGGTGTCTTAACCTGGGGTCTTTGGATGCCCAAGAAATCCATGGAAAGAATTCAGGGCCCATGAAAAATTACATCTTTATTTTAACCAACCACTACTTGAAATCTATTATACCTCCTTAAATTATGAATTTAGACCAAAAAAATTATGAATATATACCATAAACCACTATACTATCAGTAGTACTTATGGGTTCATCACCAATAGAAATCACACATTCAAGTCATGTTATGTTATTACAGATCTCAAATAATCATTTACATTCATCACTACATATTATGGTAGTTATTATACTGCCACTAGACACTGTTACATAATGTGTTAATAAAGAAGCATATACATTAAGGTATCATTTTTGATTGATATATTTTATATATATTTTAAAAATACATATATATAAATTTTTTAACGTTTATTTTTGAGAGAGATACAGAGCACGAGCGGAGGAAGGGCAGAGAGAGAGGGAGACACAGAACCCAAAGTAGACTCCAGGCTCTGAGCTGTCAGCACAGAGCTTGATGCCGGGCTCAAACTTACGATCTTTGAGATCACGACCTGAGCCGAAGTCAGATGCGTAACCAACTGAGCCACCAGGCACCCCATATATATATATATATATTTTTTTTTAATTTATTTTTACACATTTATTCAGTGTTTTTTTTTAATATGAAATTTATTGTCAAATTGGTTTCCATACAATATAAATTTTAAAACATTATTCTACGAAGGGATTCATAGAAAGGGATCGATGGTACAAGAAGAGGTTAAGAACCCCTATAGAAACTTAAGGTTCCATGGCAATTACCCACATGGAACACAGAGCTCACAAGTCAAGTCTCTACTTTGGCCTTAGTCCTTCTTTAAAAGGATTTAATGGAAGTGGTGACAAACAGGCCCTTTTGTTCTTAATTTTAAAGAGATATTCAGTGAAGAAAGAGCCTGTTGGAACCTCATTTCAAATAACAATCCTGTATTTGAAAGGAAAATGGCTTTTTAAAAAACATTTTTCTCCAAATGCTATTTAACACTCACTTCTACAAAACCTTTTTTCTTTAGATTCTTTTTTCCTGCATTCCCTCGATGCTTATTCAATTGCTTATCACTGAATACTTACTAGTTCACAAGCCTATTTTGTCTTGCCAACTGGATTATAAAAGTGCCCTTGAGAAGTTTATTTCTCAGGATGGCCAGAATAGTGTTCTACAAATAGACACTCAATACATGTTTCCTGTAAGGCCTTTCACAAAAGTGAACTTATTTACCATAAAAGCAGTATTAAAAATCAATATGGTTAAATAATGTTTATTATAAGGTGCTAAAAAAGAGGAATCTTTGACTCTGGAAAGTATTTTGTGAAAGGAGTTAAGACATGTTTATAAATAGCTTTTACTTACAAGTAAGGATTAAAAATCTTCCTTAATGGAAAGTGATCTTGCAAATGATCTGAAAATTCCATTTTCTATCACCAGCAGAGTGGGACAGGCTTTCTCTAATGAGCAGATGATATGAATATTACTAAATTCTAAAATTTTTAACTCAGGAATTCAGCCATGGCTTATATGTGATCAAATAAGAGTTTTACAATGAAAGTTCAAGCATAGAATACAACCATGATTTCTAAAACTATAGGATATATTCCATTCCATAAAACCATGAAAATATAACCATGATTTCTAAAAACTGTAGGATATATTCCATTTCAAAGATGTTATAGTTATAGTAGTTTTAATTTTTTCTTATCTACTGAAACCATTGTTATATGAAAATTACTGCAAATCAGGCTTGTACATCTAAATTCAAGTAGCAGACCTATGACTTTTTAGCCAATGATTTATTTCAAAATGCTACTTTCATTAAAAAGGTGAATATTTTTTCTTTCCACATTTACAAATTTCCTATTAAGTCTCTTCTGAACCAATCTGATGTTTAAATGATTTGAAATGTCAACAATACTAAAAAATATAGCTAACATTTTCCAAATAATGGTTAATGCCTTGTACCCTTCCATTTAATTCTGAAATCAATCAAGTCCTGTTAATTTTCCCACATGCCTCTTAAATACACCCATCCCAAGTGCACTTGCCAATGCCTTAATTCAGCCCTCCTAGCTGCCTCCAATTTCCTCACCTTCCCATACATTCTCAGCATGTTCATAAAATGATCAGACTTGTGTTTCAGAAAGATCATGACACTCCTCTGCTTAAAACTCTGCACTGGCTCCTCATCAGGCACAGGTTTCATGTTCATTAGCACAGTATCCCATGACCCTCAATGATCTGGCTCATACTTCCCTGTCCTGCACTTCTCTCATCACAGTGCCTCACACTAATCGGCGGTAATGAACTATTTGCAGGGCCTTTGCACAGTTTTTCTTTCTCCAGGGCCATCCTCTCATAGAGTCCTGGTTAACTCTATCATCATTCACGACCCAGCTCAAACACTACTTCTTCTGTAAGGCCTTCTTGAAGCCCATCCAACTCCAAAGGTAATCATTCCCTCTTCAAATCTTCTATCACTGTACTTACCACATTGCATTGTAATTGTTTATATGCTTGTGTTCCCTGTATCACTGTAGACTTTTTGAGACATTAAAAGGTGCTTCATGTTTGTTGAACTGAACTAAATTTGATCTAATGATCTGAGTAATTGGGAAACAGAGATGGGATGTTTCCAGAATGATTCATAGTAACCAAGATGATCATGTTTCTCCACAGCAAACATAAATCTTATGTTTCTCTAATCACAGGGATTATCAGACCCTCTTGGAACAGCGCACAAAACACAAATCCTTAAATATAGATTGCTTCTGGCTTAGTGCAAAATATATACATTATGTTTTAATCTTAATTTTAGCAGAGTACAAAGTACCTTAAAGGATGGATTATTTATACTGTGCACTAGGAATTAGTACTTATTCAATTTGATCATATGCATACCAGGAGAAAAGTAGAGTCCTGATACATTGGAAACTATTTTGTAGAATAATTCCTTTGGGGAACACTAAAAGTTATGTAAGGGGTGCCTATTATGAAACCAAAGTAGGTGGCATAAGAGATACAGGGAAATTTTGTGGCTTCAAATATTTAGGTAGACAGAACCAAGCACAGCAAGCATATAGGTAGGTGCAACGCATAATTTTCAAGATCCAAATCTGCTCCTCTGTGACTACAGCCACAACAAAGTTCTTTTTCTGGGATAAAAAATACTAAGAAATTGCAGAAACAATAATTAAGGATAAAGTCTACCCTCTTACCAGCATGCACAAATGACTTAAAACTATTTTTTTAAGCCTATTTATTTTTGAGAGAGAGCAAGAGCACAGGTGGAGGAGGTGGGCACAGAGGAAGACACAGAATCTGAAGCAGGCTCTAGGCTCTGAGCTGTCACTACAGAGCACGACGAGGCTCAAACCCACAAACTGTGAGATCACAACCTGAGCCAAAGTCAGATGCTTAACCAACTGAGCCACCCAGGCGCCCTAACTTAAAAACTAGTTTTAACTACAGATATATCCATATTACTCATAAATTCAAATACACCAATAATTTTTAAAATCAGTTCATGATTTAACTTTATTTGCTCTTAACTGTATTTTGTAGACTCCATACTACACACATTATTTTTGAAATAAAAATATAATCATTTTAAAAAGTTAACTCAGAAAAATATCAATCATGTTAGACTACCCAGTTTTTAGGGTTTTCCTATGAGAATGTCATTAGTTTCTGTTTTACCTAAAGTTCATTTTTTAGAATTGTATTCATTTATTTTACATATTGCCAAGAGAAAATTTGAATGAAATAAAATATCCCAGCTCAGAGAAGAAAACTTTATTGTTGCAGTGGCAACGGCACTGTAATCCCAAAACTTTTTTCTATAGCTAAGACACAAGATGATCTAATTCAGTCAATGTTTCTTCAACATTGGTATTCAGGGATAACTATAAGGCACTTTTCTTTAGCCAGTAGATAAAAACAAAGCCAAAATAAGGAGAGAAGTACTGCTAAATCAACTTCATAACAAATTTAATTCTAATGCAGCAATTATTCAAAGTGTACACATTACTCAATACGCAACAGTAATACAAATTGTAAATCAGCAACTTTACTTTTAAAAATTAGTGCATGCCTGGCTGGCACAGTTGGTAGACCATGCAACTCTTCATCTTGGGGTTGACTTTGAGCCCCATGTTGGGGACAGATTACTTCAAAAATTTTTTAAATCTTGAAAAAAAATCAGTTAAGCCTAAAAAACCCAGATACATTCTAAAATGTAAATAGACTGCAAATTAGGAAAATGGTTATCACCAGTTTTGTTAGTGCTTCATCCTCTTCCCCCTCATGTAAGACTTTTGAAATGAAAACTATGTATCTATACAACTCTTCATAACACAATTATCAATAAGCAGTAATGAGTAAAAGGATTGCCACTCTTTCTCTCAATCTTTGATCCATAGCTTTTTTTTTTTTTTTTAAGATTTTATTTAGGGGCACCTGGGTGGCTGGCTCAGTTGGTTAAGCATCCAATTTCAGCTCGATCATGATCTTACAGTTCATGAGTTCAGACCCTGCGTCAGGCTCTGTGCTGATAGTTTGGAGCCTGGAGCCTGCTTCAGATTCTGTGTCACCTTCTCTCTCTGCTCCTCCCCTGCCTGAGCTCTGTCTGTCTCTCTCAAAAATAAACATTAAAAAAAATTTTTTTTTAAGAATTTTAAGTCATCTCTACACCCAACGTGGGGCTCGAACCCACAATCCCGAGATCAAGATTGCATACTCCACCAACTGAGCCAGGCAGGCATCCCTGATCCATAGCTATTTTATACACAAAAGGTTTACACATTAATCCTCACATAAAATTCTTTTACACTTATTTCATGAAGTCTACATCTCTTTCATTATCTTTTTTAAATTTTTTTAAATGTTTATTTATTTATTTATTTATTTTTTCAACGTTTATTTATTTTTGGGACAGAGAGAGACAGAGCATGAACGGGGGAGGGGCAGAGAGAGAGGGAGACACAGAATCCGAAGCAGGCTCCAGGCTCTGACCTGTCAGCACAGAGCCTGACGCGGGGCTTGAACCCACGGACCGTGAGATCATGACCTGAGCCAAAGTCGGATGCTTAACCGACTGAGCGGCGCCCCCATTATCTTTTTTTAAATGTTTATTTTTGGGGTGCCTGAGTGGCTCAGTTGGTTAAGTGTTTGACTTGGGCTCAGGTCATGATCTCGCAGTCTGGGTTTAAGCCCCATGTTGGGCTCTGTGCCGACAGCTTAGAGCCTGGAGCCTGCTTCAGATTCTGTCTTCCTCTTTCTGTCCCTCCCCCACTCATGCTCTGTCTCTCTCTCTCTCAAAAATGAACATTACAAAATTTTAAAAACAATGTTTATTTATTTTTGAGAGTTGGGGAGAGAGGCACAGGGAGACAGAGGATCCCAGCGGGCTCTGCACTAACAGCAGAGAGCCCCATGTGGGGCTCGATCCCACAAACTGTGAGATCATGACCTGAGCCGAAGTTGGACACTTAACCAACTGAGCCACCCAAACGCCCCTACATCTCTTTCCTGTATTATTCTTTGTATAGTATAGCAAAATTTTATGATTTCTAGAACAAAGTACTCTACTGCCATTTTTACCTTTGATAAAACTATGCCTTTTTGGGAACTTCCTTTTTATCTGGTGATTTAGTTTGTTACTAATAAAAGAAAAAAGGTCCTGAGAGCTCACAGGAACACATAGGAACTATGGGACAAATGCCCAGGAATTTTGTGATTCTCTCAGTAACTATCAACTTCCCAAAGGAAATATTTGAAATTCCACCGTTAAGAATATATGAGGAAAAAAGTGCTGCAAGAAGACAGTATACCATTAACTTAAGTCCTTTTTCGTTGCTGTGAGAAAATTATACGTTTGAACAAAAATCTGCTGTGAATTTTCAGGTTATGTCTAAACTTTCATGTTATGCCAAATAAACTACTAAAACATTGTATATGCATAATTAATTAGCTGTCAGAGGTCAAGAGTAAATGAAAGCATATTATCTATGAAGTGCAAAGGTACTTCCAAGTGAACACATCTAGGGTACATTTAAGAAAAATCTAATAAGCTAAAAAAAAAATCAACTGGCATTTTACATTTTTTAAAGATTATTTTGCTTCATCAAATGCATGTTTTCATATTCCATTGCTTCAATAATCTAAAAAAAATTGGGTCAAGATAAGCCTTTCCTTGGCTCCAGGCTCTGAGCTGGCAGCACAGAACCCAATGCGGGGTTTCAAACCCACGAACTGTGAGATCATGACCTGAGCTGAAGTCGGATGTTCAACCGACTGAGCCACCTAGGCGCCTCTAGAATAACCCTTTTCTCTGAATGGGAACAAATTTATTTGTGTGCCTTTAATGATACAAGTATTTTCAAAGAGAAATATGACTTAAAAATATGACATTTAAAATGAATGAATGAATGAATGACATTTTAGACACCTTACTGGGATACAGTGATGCCTCTTTTATCTACAGCTCAGCTATCTTATCTTACACACTTCACTCATTAAAACAAAAAAACAAAAAACAAAAACCCGGAAACTACATCAAAGCTCTTTAAATAGCCAGAAGGAATGTTAGAAGGTTCATGTGCTCAGGACTTTTGCTCTCAAGCCCACAATGAGTCTATTCACTTTCTTATACACAATTCTAAACACACTGGCTTTCCAAATCTACATGAGATGGAAACCAACACTATAAGTAAAGCAAACTGTTAATACCAAAATGCAGTATCTGAGAGTTTACAAGTATGACGGTCAAAAGGAAAGCTAAAAAAAAAAAAAAAAAAAAAGGCAGCATAAAAAAAATCCAAAGTTGACCTTTCTGGGGTTAATTATTTAAGAGTAATCCTATACTGGAGCACCTGGTTGGCTCAGTCAGTTGAGTGTCTGACTTCAGCTCAGGTCATGATCTCACAGCTCTGTGAGTTCGAGCCCCTCATCGGGCTGTGTTGACAGCTTGGAGCCTGGAGCCTGCTTCGGATTCTGTGTCTCCCTCTCTCTCTGCTCCTAACCCACTCACATTCTGTCTCTGTCTCTCTCAAAAATAAATAAACATTCAAAAAAAAAAAAAAAGTAATTATATACTTCAAAAGAAACTTAGCATACTAGTACCTCATAAAATTCAAATTAACCACCTCATCTTTAATAGTTTCTTCTACTTAAGTATTAACATTTTGACATCAGCCTATTTCTTGACAGTGTGACTACATCTGGTTTGCTAGGGACTGTCCCAACTTAAGCCTGTTGTCCTGGCATAATTATTAATAGCTCTCACTTTTACTCTCAAAAAATTGTCCTGGTTGGGCTACGAATTTTAAGATCATCCTATCGAATGCTTTCTATGTGCTAGTAACTACTCAGGGTGCTTTCATTTATCATCAAATCCTATGACAGGGTACAATTATTACCTCCTCTTATACATGAACTAAGGCTCTGAGAGGTTGATTTTCCTAAGGTCACTCAATTAGTAAGTGTTAAAGGCCTATATGTGAATGACCCAGGCAGTCTGATACCAAAGTTCTAGTACTGAACCACTCTAATACATAGTACTAGCTCTCCTTAGAAAGATGGGTTGAGGAACAAAGGGAGGGAGATATCCAAGTTTTTGGAACAAGATTAGAGGTATGAACTTTCTGGAAAATGTGTCCATACAGTCCTTATGGTTTCCACAATCCCATACATTTACAATACTGAAACATCTAAGAAAATCTTTGAAGTGTGAAATTATTTATTTTATGAACATAGGTTTCCTTAGGAAACAAAAATTCCAAGACTTATTTTTCAAATATTGAGACGTTACTTTGAAAACATACTGAATAATTATGTCCTGCTCAAAAGAATCAGATAATCTTTTTTCCCTGAAAATTTGTGGAGTGCCTGGTTGGCTCAGTTAGTAGACCATGCGACTCTTGATCTCCGGGTTAGAGGTTCAAGCCCCATGTTGGGATTGAAGCCTATGGGTTCAAGCTCCAGGTAGAAATTACTTAAAAAAATAAAATCTTAAAAAAAATAGAAAGAAAATTAGTCACTCACTATATGTTACATAAATGCAGACTGAAAAGTATACTGGACTGGAATCAGATTTGCTGTCCCTTAACCTCTCCAGACTTCAGTTTCTTCATGTGTAGCAGGGAACTATGGTTAGCTGGTTAAGAGGACCTAAGGTGATTAGATAAATTTCAAGTGCTGTGGGAAATACAAAGGACTACATAAATTTACGATAATAATAAACAGTCACAGGTTTTCAACAACATGGCTTACGAATTTATGACAAGTATTCCAAACCAGTATTTCTAACTTTACTTCCTCTCTTATTTTCTACTTCACAATTATTTGGGGGAAAAAATTAGTAACTGATTGGTTACATGTGAAAAAGAAAACTACACTAAAAAGATTAATAGCAGTCAACAAACATCAATTCAGAGGCTACACTTTACCACTGAAAAACAGATGCTACGTATCAGCTAATTAATCCTTAAACTATGAGATTAAGTGGAATAGTTACAAAATGAAGAGGTTCAAAGACTTACAATAAATCTTATTTTTAACATGGTTATCTACTTAACCAAATTACTATGTTTAAATAGCATTTTCCAAAAACATTTCCATATTTGATCCTCTACAATGAGGTATGATAGATTATCGTCATTCTCATGTTATGATTAAGAAACTGAGGCTCAGAAAGATTAATTTGCCCAACTGCATTATGATAGGAAATTGAAGTAGAGGGATGACTCCCCAACTGTAAAAGGAAAAAAGCAATTTGGATATTCTAGAGCAAAAGAAAAGCCTCAGATCTCTTTATTGCCTGAGATGAGACAGAGCATTTACAAATTCAAACTGTCTGAAAAGCAATATTCGTTGGAGCTTGCTTCCACATCTCTGATTGTTTTAATATTCACCAAAAAATGAATATTCATGTTTGTTTGATCTCAAACTATTATTAAATTTGCAAGCAAAAATAGGACCTATGAAGAGCAGAACCAGATTATTTTCTCAGAGTGGAAAACCTAACGAAGGGTGTTCTCAACCCTTCTATGATTGACCATTGCTGAGATTATTCCTTAATAAGGAAGCACTTAATTTTCTCCCAAAACTCACTTGCTAGATTCCATAAATTAGCTGCTATAAAGGATCTATATCAAAAAAACTCAAACATAGTAAGAGGCTTTTCCTTCAATCTACTAAAAGCCACATTTTAGATAATGATTGAAAACAACAGCTGATGACAGCCAGTTTGGGACAAATGCCAACTGTTCCCATTTGTCCGAAAATGTTAAAATTGCTGTAACACTAAGTTTTCAAAGAATACTGGTATCTGTAAATGAGAAAGTATATCAACTAAAACCCTAAAAAAAGACAAAAGATAAAGGTGCCTCTTTGATCTGCAACATCAGTTTTTAAAATTTTAGTGTTCTGAAGTATAAGTAAACACATCTCAACAGCTTTATATATTTTCATACATTTTATTTTTTTAAACACTTATAATTTTGCAAGCTAGCAGTAAAATATTGCCCTCAATATTTTACTAATTAGCACCGTATACCTTTTAAAGCTAACTGGAACATTGTTTCATTGTAAATGATTGTAAAATAAAATCATTTCAAATGCCAAATTAGTCTCAAGTAACATGTGAACCATTAATTTTATCATTATTTTTGGCTCTATGCACAAAGATGTATTTCAAAGATGAACTCAGTTCTGTCAGTCTAACAAATCAAAGTACCACAGTTTAAAGCAATAATCTCTGAAATTATTACTATATGAGGCATATAAGAAAGTTGGTAAGTCAGCTATAAAAACAAACAGTACTACGTAACTTATTTAAAGTCCCTTATTTTTCTAGAAGAATGAGGAAAATAATGAAAATTCTAAGAATCAGTTACACATACGGGTCAGTATATGTCAGTATTCTCATACTTTCCTTATGAGTTCAGCCTTACCAAAAAACCATCAAAATGTCCAGGATAACTCAAAGGGACAGCTGGAAGCCTGAAATAAGATAGCTCAGTGCAAAAGATCCCAAGCCATTCATATAATTTTAAATGGAAGCCTAAACATTTAAGTCCTACTTTTGTTTTCACCTTTAAAAATCTTCTGGTAATATGGAAAAATACCTAATTGTACTCGAGTTACTAACACATGTTAAAAAAAAAAGGAAGAATTTTTGTTTCCTGTTTTCTGATAAGAGCATTCTTCAGAGCTATGGGGTTAAGTTCTAAGCCACGATTGACTGCTTACTAGCATGCCTGTTTTGCATACCAGTAGAATCAAGTCCAGTTTTGCCATTTGTGGATAACTATGACAAGATACAAAAGCATGTGTTTGCCATAAATAGCTCTGGCTAACAGCAAACTGCTCACACTGAGCAGATCAAATTCTCTATAAGGAGAGCAGTCTGGACCACAGCCAAATCTCACTACTAATACTTAAGATTGCTACATCATTTTTTTCCCCCAATTTGCAAGATGTATTAAGAAATAATAGCTGAAATGAAAGGTCCTAAACACAAGAAGTATTATTAACTTTTGAAGGACATTTTATAAATTACTTTCATCATGACCAAATATGCAGTTAAGAGCTTCCTGCTTCTACTACTCAGTTACTTAGAAACGTAAACGTGAATTAAAAAATAACTACCCTAATTTATCCAGAAAACAAATCTGGTATTGAAGAATATTTATGTCAAAGTGCAAAAAATAACTTCTGATCTTCATATTAACATATAAGGAAATAAATAAACTAATGTTTATAAAAGTATCCCTCTGTAACAATATTTTCTATTTGTTGGCTTTAGGATAGAATATTTTTTAAACTCAACAAACTGGAAAATATCATGCATGAATGTTGTACAAAAAAATTCTTAAATGACCAGTGCAAAGATTAGTAATAGCTGTTTACTCTAAAAGTTGCTTCACATAACATTTTGCAAAATGTCCAAGGAAAACAAGGCAACGTTCTGTAATATGCCACAATTTTTATTGCGACGTGGCCATTTTTGTGAGGGTAGGGAGTTTGATCTCAAAAACAATGTTCCATTTAAGGCTCTTTTATACAGAAATTGCCATCATGACTGATATTCAAAATATTTTTAGTGTTGCAAAACTTACATGGTAAACATAAACTCCTACACTTATTCAGTAGTGTACACTCAATGGAAAACAAAGAGGCATTAACAGCTGTTTCTTTTAAGATATGCAGGTAACAGGAATGAATACTGAGGTACTAGGATAAGTTGATGACACCGTTAACAAAACCTATTGGCATTCCTTTTAGGGGAGGGAGGGTGAGTTAAACTCATTACAAAAAAAGTGCTTTCAATGCATAGTGTTATATCTGTGCTGCCATGTCACAAAAATAGGCTTGCCAAGGCAGGTGAGGTGTATGAATGCTCGAGCCTCACAAAACTGCAATCAAGTGCAACTATAAATAATACTGAATAAAGTTTACCATCTGACCAGTGGATAATACTTTCAAGGCATTCAATCAGCTTACCCTTTGCAGTATTCTAAGCTATTCACATTGACAATCACTTTCATTGTAGTGCTTGCTGCAAGGGAGGCATATAACCAGTTGTTTTGGCTAAAATATGACGGGAAGGCATTCCTTGGGTTCTACATAAAAGTAACAGTATTAAACAGTCTAATGGCAATCACTGATAGGCTGCTTACATGAATGGTATTTCCTTCATTCACTGTATTGGAAGGACCCAGTGGGAAGAGAAAAAAAACAAAAACAAAAACAAAAAACACCTAATACTATTTCAATTGATTGAGCTGGAGAAATGGAAGCTCCTTAAGATCCAGATGGCACTTGACTGGCATTTTATAAGGGTTTTCCTTCAAGTGAAACTACTACGTTGCCTCCCAATTTCTCTCCAAGTGTTGAACGGTCCTTTATATCATCCAAGCCATTTACTTGCCATTCATGTTTAATACCTAAAAAGGAAAAACATGATAGCATTAAATCTTATAATTAAGAAAGAGTAATTCCTTTGTACAAAATTTTTAACGTTTGTACCTGTAAATTTCTTTTTAATGGCATCTTTAGAGCTAGCATAAATCATCTTGCTTTTTAAAGGTGCACTCTCAGGAGCCCTACAGAAAAAAAAAATCGTTGAATCCCACTTAAAAGAATAACAAAGGCAAAACTGACTATGTTAATAACAATCCTTGCATTTTAAAAGTACTTTTTCTTTTGTTTTTACACACCAGAATATAAATACTAGGTCTTCTTTCTTAGACTCTTTTGTTTCGTATGTGGCATCGTACAAAGCATATCGGCAATCATTCAGAGGTAGCAACTTCACAAAAGATGTGTAGGGGTCCTCTACAGTATCACCAATGTCACCCACCAAGATCTGCTTTGCTTCCTCTACAATTATTTGTCTTTTGTCATCGCTTAAACAGAAGAGAACGGCTTTCTTTCTTTTTTTGATCTCCTCTTGTGTAGAAGATTTTCTTACTTTCATATCATTAAAAACTTTGATGACTTCATCATTCACTGTAACTCCAGAAGCCTGAAATAAAAAAAGAACAGTAATTCAGAACAAGTATTCTGGTTTTAACCAAAATTACTGTTTGCCTAGAGAGGATTCACTTTAATCTGGACACCAAAAATTGCATCCTACAGTACAAGCAGTCCAGTCAGATCTGCCACATTGTAAGTAGCAGTGTATGAGATACACCCAAAGGATTCTAACTCATCCTGTCCCATTCATCCTTTTTAAAGGGGTTTGGAGGTTGAAGTAAATGGAAGGTAGAGGGAAAGGGACAAATACAAGCTGTTCCATCCCTGAAATGTTTCCTATTTCATTGGGTGATGTCAGAGCTTCAGGAGCAGCAGCAAAAATACCTTCTGTATTGTGTCAACTCTGCAGGCCTTAAAAAAACACTTTTGGATTTCAGTTAAAGCTTCTACTATTTTTTTTTTTCTTTAAAGTCATCCTAGCCAGTGCCGTTTCCTCATAAGGAAAGGGAATCAAGTGTGAACTCCAATCCGCCCACGGCTACAACATAATTGCCTCACAGCTCAAACGCCGACACTTAAAAACTAACGGAGCTAGTGTAAAAGCTTTTTACGGCGAGAAAGCATTTTTAAAAGCGTTTTCTCACCTCCTGAACTCCTCTTAGGGGTTTTATTACAGGGCACCGAGACCCTTAACCGAAAGTCTTCAGCAAGGACTTTGAGGCACGTACCAATTTTAGAGACGAGCGCTGAGTAAAATAAGGAAGCCCCGCGCAAACACGGCGTGCGCGGGATGAGCCCCGCGCCGCCGGCCGCCGCTCCCAGTATCCCGACCTCTCCAGAGGCGCCTGTCCGACTTAGGCCCCGACCCCCCGACCCAAGCGCGCGCCCACCTCGCCCTCAGGAATCCGAAAAGCGGCAGGGCCTGGCCTGACGACGGGCGGGTAGGCCGGCCGGCTGGCTGGAGAGAAAGCAGCGGGGCCGGACGCAGCGCAGGAGCCCCCACCTTTAAGGCCTAAAGCAGGTTAAAATGGCGGCCTCACTCCCAGGGTCCTGCAAGGCCGTGCGAGGGTTTTTGCTCGACGCGTCCCCGCTCCCAGCCCCCGGGCCGGCGCGCCCACCTTACCATAGTGTCCGCGGCTGTGGCTGCGGCGGCGGCTCCGGCTCCGGCTCTGTGGCACTGGTAGGAGGAGAGGGAGGGGCGGGCGGGCAGCGGCGAGTGCGGGGCACGCCGGGAGCTGCAGCCCGAGAGGCGGAGGCGGCGGCGGTGGCTGGGGGGCTGCAGGCGGCGGGCGGCGGGCGGGGCAGTCACGTGGACACGCCCCGGGCCGGCCCTTCCGCCTCCCGGCCCCGCCCGCGTCCTCGACCTGACCCCGGCGCGCGCGCCTTGCGGGCCTGGCCGGCTGCGCGGCTGTGGCTAGGGCCCGGGGGCCTGGCAGAGCCGCCTCCGGCCCGGGCCGCCACCCGTCAGCCGGCCCGGGAAGGCGCTCGGCTCCCCGAGGGGCGCTGCTCTCGGGATTGCGCGCTGGCGAGGGGAACGGTGCTCCAAGGTGTCTTTCTTTTATTCACCTGTGGTTTCCACCGAAGGGGTTAGAGTCCAGTGTTTTGAGGCATTTTGGAAAACCCACTTGAGATGCTGTGAATTGTTTCGATTTTCTTCCTCCAGTTAAATGAGAATAAACACTAGGGGGGCGGGAGGGTTACCCCAGTTGACTTAATTACTCAGCAAAAACAAAATGATAAACAGAAGTGGAAAATCACTTTCCCCAAGTCTGTGGTTGACATAATAACAACGGGGAGAAATCGGGTAGTGACATCCCTTGGTAATATCGTTTTGTATGTTAGACTCATAGGATATGGATGTATTCTCTGCTGGTAGTCTTTTCTTCATGAAGCCCCGGCTGTGACAGCTGACATCAAATAAATGGACCCAAGAGTAGAGATTCCTCCTCCTTGGCAATCACAACCTCTTCTAGCAATGCCATGTAACTGAGCCAAGACTCTTCTCTAAACCTTTTTCTTACTTACACATGCGTCCCATTTATCAAAGAAAAAATTGTCACTTTATACTTGAGGAAAATTTTCATAAAAATTTAATGTTTCATGAGTTTATATGAAAATACTGTATTATCAGTGAAACACTTTATGTGCTTATCTGTAATGAATGTTTAATAAAGTGTTAAACTATTTGGGGTTGATTTTGTATGCTGCCTTTTCTCCTAAAGTTTGACGATTTCTTCCTAACTCCCTTCATTTGTAAAATTGGTAAACAAAATTTAAAGCTCTGATCAATAGTTAAACTTACTTTGTGAAAAAGACTTGCACTAAAAAAAGCACATTTATTTTTGCCTAAAACTGTTGGGAAGAAAATCGTAAGTCCAGATACACCTTGATACAGACTAAGCCAGAAGTGCAGTGCACAGGCAAGAACTTTGGGCTGGGAGTTGGGAGACTTGGGGATTAATCTTGGCACTGCCCCTATCTTTGTAACCTTGAAGGGCTTTCTACCCAGAAGACCTCACATACTTCATCTGTAAAACAAACTCTCATTGGGGTGCCTGGGTGGCTCCGTCAGTTAAGTGGCCGACTTCAGGTCAGGTCATGATCTCACGGTCCGTGAGTTCAAGCCCCACATCGGGCTCTGTGCTGATAGCTCAGAGCCTGGATCCTGCTTTGGATTCTGTGTCTACCTCTCTCTCTGCCCCTCCCTGCTCGTGCTCAGTCTCATTCTATCTCTCTCCCTCTCTCAAAAATAAATAAAAACATTAAAAAAAATTTTTTTTTTTTTTAATAAAAAAAAACAAACAAACTCTCATTAAATTATCCTTAAAGTCCTTTCCAGCTTTGGGGCACCTGGACGGCTCAGTTGGTTAAGCGTCTGACTCTGGCTCAGGTCATGATCTCACAGTTGGTGGGTTTGAGCCTCTCATCGGGCTCTGTGCTGTCAGCACAGAACCGGCTGGGATTCTTTCTCTCCCTCATTCTCTGCCCATTCCTTGCTAGCTCTCTCTCTCTCAAAATAAATAAACTTAAAAAAAAAAAGTACTTTTCACCTTAAAATTCAGTTTCCTAGTATACCAGTGTTTCTCCGGAAATGGTGTATATGTATTTCAGAATTAAGTAAGTTTAAGGATGGAAAATCATAACGAGGGGATTATGCCCTAGTTTGTGTGATAAATCCTTGTGTCTAAAATTTAACATACTTTAAGTGGAGCATGCTAGGCATTGCCCAGCAAATGTAGACCTAATTTTTATGTCCACAGCTTGTGTTTCTTTTCTTTTTTTTAATTTTTTTTTTTTTAACATTTATTTATTTTTGAGACAGAGAGAGACAAAGAATGGGGGAGAGTCAGAGAGAGGGAGACACAGAATCTGAAACAGGCTCCAGGCTCTGAGCTGTCAGCACAGAGCCCGATGCGGGGCTCGAACTCACGGACCATAAGATCACGACCTGAGCCGAAGTCGGCCGCTTAACCGACTGAGCCACCCAGGCGCCCCTTGTGTTTCTTTTCTTAATGGAAAGATTGACTTAGTTTAGAGACAAAATTGAGAAGAAATTTCCCATTGTCCAAGCATGAATCCCAAGCAAGTGGATAACAACACTTCATATTTAGCTGGTACTTTATAGTTGGTGAAACTGTTGGGGAAGAAAAATTTTCCTTTGCCCTTCAAGATCTTCTGGCTGGTCAGAAATCAGATTGACAAGAGACAGATTAACAGAGGAAAGTAAAATTTCATTTTGTACGTAAGGGGAATCCAAATAAACATGAGATTCCAGGGACACCCGGGTGGTTCATTTGGTTAAGTGTCTGACTCATGGTTCAACTTAGGTCATGATCTTGACTGATGAAGTTTTGCAGTGATGGTGGGGTTTGTGGGGTTGAGAGTCAACAGCCAAGAAAGAATTCTTAAAGATGTCTTTGGTGCAAAAAGGTGATTTTATTAGGGCACCTGGGTGGCTTAGTCAGTTAAGCATCTGACTTAGACTCAGGACATGATCTCACCATTCATGGGTTAGAGCCTCTCATTGGGCTCTGTGCTGACAGCTCAGAGCCTGGAGCCAGCTTCAGATTCCGTGTCTCCCTCTCTCTCTGCCCCTCCCTGGCTCCTGCTTTGTCTCTGTCTTTAAAAAATAAATAAACGTTAAAAAAAAAAGTGATTTTATTAAAGCACGGGGACAGGACCAATCTGCAGGAAGAGCAGCACTGACCTTGTGATGGGTAACTGGTTATATACCATGGATTTGGGAAGGGTAAAGTGAAAAGGGAAGTTTTCAAAGAGACTTTCATATGCTAAAGACTCGCAGATTACTGGAGGCCTAGCTATTGTCAAACTAAGGTTGTTTTTTCCTTTAGCAAAGCATTAACATTAAGACAGTAGGCAGCACTATCAACAATAGCCAAAGTATGGAAAGAGCCCAAATCTCCATCAATGGATGAATGGATAAAGATGTAGTATATATATATATATATATATATATATATATATATATATATACATACATACACACACAATGGAGTATTACTCAGCAATCAAAAAGAATGAAATCTTGCCATTTGCAACTACATGGATGGAACTAGAGGGTATTATGCTAAGCGAAATTAATCGGAGAAAGACGAATATCATATGACTTCACTCATATGAGGACTTTAAGACAGAACAGATGAACATAAGGGAAGGGAAGCAAAAATAAAATAAAAACAGGGAGGGGGACAAAACATAAGAGACTCTTAAATATGGAGAACAAACTGAGGGTTACTGGAGGGGTTGTGGGGGGTGTGGGCTAAATGGGTAAGAGGCATTAAGGAATCTACTTCTGAAATCATTATTGTACTATATGCTAACTAACTTGGATGTAAATTAAAAAAAAAAAAAAGTAGGGAGTTCCTGGAGAAAGTTTTACTCTGCCTGCCTCAAGTATTTGCCAATGGGCTGCAGGTTATAAGGAAATTTAACTTTACCTGCCATTTCCTTCTTGCCTTTGTTCCCCATATCACTATGGAGGGGTGATGTTGGGGCTCCAGGAAAACTGAGTCTCCAGGTTTCTGGAGATTAGGCTATTGATAAGATTGCCTTAGTCTTGTAATTTACTAAGTTATTTGTAAACTGATGGAGACTCATGTCCTGCATGACTGTGATCCCTATCAGTTAGCCATTTGTTTTCTGTCCTTTCCTTTGTTCTTAGGCAGCCAGGAGTGCCTGACGAATGTCACAATGTCACACAGATCCCACCTGGGCAGGGCGGGAGGGGGTGCTAGGCTGGGGGCAAAACACAAGCTAGGAAGGAAGAAAAGAAGGAAGGAAGGAAGGAAGGAAGGAAGGAAGGAAGGAAGGAAGGAAGGAAGGGCAGGTAAAATTAAATTTCCTTACAATCTGTAGCCCATTGACAAATACTTGAGGCAAATACAGAGTATAACATTTCTCCAGGAACCCCCTACCACCCTAATGTTAATGCCTTACTTGAGGAAGAAAAAAAAAAAAAAAAAAACAAACCCTTAGCTTGACAATAGCCAGGTCTCAGGTATCTTAGGAGTCCTCTTCAGCATATCAAAGTCCCTCTGGAGGCTTCCCTTTTGACTTTACCTCCCCCAAATTCTTGGTACAAAATAAGCCACTCTTCACAACCCTGGTGCAGTTCTTCCTGCCCATGGGTCCTGTCCCTGTGCTCTAATAAAATCACCTTTTTGCACCAAAGACATCTTCAAGAATTCTTTCTTGGCCATCGGCTCCGGACCCCCCACCATCACCCCAAAACCTCATCAATGTCATGGTTCGTGGGATTGAGCCCCGCATGGGCTCTGTGCTGACAGCATGGAACCTGCTTGGGATTCTCTCTTCCCTCTCTGCCCCTCCCTGCTTGCATGTGTGTGCTCTCTCTCTCACTCTCTCTCTCTGTCTCTCAAAATAAATAAATAAACATTAAAAACAAACAAACACAAGATTCCAAAGGTAAGTCAGGCAAAATAAAGTATATGTGTTATTTTGTTTTGTTTTATTTTATTTTAAGTAAGCTCTATGCCCAATGTGAGGCTTGAACTCATAACCCTGAGATCAAGAGTCACATGGCCTGTGGACTGAGCTAGTCAGGTGCCCCAAAATGAGGTATAATGTCATCCTGAACTAAGGAGGTGTAGAACTCTGGAACTTCAAAGGAAAGGAAGACAATTCACAGAAAGAAAGGAAAGAGTAAATATTTGGTAAAATTATTTTTGCTGGGCCATCCAGAAATAATGGGACATAGAGAGGACTTTGATCAAATAGGCCTCGCTATCTCCCATCCCTAGTTCATATTTTAATGCTGTTATCTGTGGTGATAGCTCTCTTCCTAGAGTAGGTTCTCTATCTAAACTCCTTCAGGCGGTTGGAGGGGAAGCTCAGAATTTTTTCTTGAGTCTTTTGGGCCTTGGTTACTTTCATCTCAAAATAATCTGCATGCCAAAGTGGCACATCTTGGGGCTACTCTTTCTGAATGCCTACAAAATCTTTCGCTTTCTTTCTCTCTCTTGAAGTTCCACAGAAATCATGGAGAAAGGATCCCCAGTGCTCTAAACATTTGCTTTGTCTGGGTATCACGAACTCCTCTCCTTACTGGACTCTCCCTCTCAGGGTCTCCCTCCCTCCTTAGCCTTGAAATTTGAAGACAAGAGATTCCACAGAAGCTACAATCTGACAGAGACCAGGTCTGGGGACACAGGAATCTAGATTAGATATCAGAATGTCTCCCATCAAAACTGGGAATTCCAAAGATGTTAGTCACTCCCAGATGTGACATCAAACCCTCTCCGAACTCCATCCCCCACCCAACCACCCCCTTGGCAGAGTTGATATTTTCTATATACTAGGATTCTTTTCCTCAAGATATTTTCATCTTTGCACATATTGTGTTGTAATAGTTTGTTTATGTGTTCTGCCACCCTGCTAGACTATAAATTCCTTAGGGATCTGAGTCCTACTCAATCTTTGAATTTCTGGAATCTGGAATACAGTAGGTGCTCGATTATAATGAAGTAATACATTTAAGATGCTTTAGTGCTAGAAAGAGAACAAAAAGGAAGCTCTTCAAGATCGTGAGGTCTTTCTATGGGCCCTTGTGAGGACTGCATTAGAACCTCAGGGCCAGCAGCAACTCCTCTTCATGCCTATTGATTATAACCAGAACCTACCACCACTTAGTAAAAGAACGGCATTACCAAGCATTGCTACGTGAATTTTGGTCCATGTGTAGTGGAGGGATCTGAGTGTCAGACATCGTGTGTATTAGTTTCCTGTGGCTGCTGTAACAAATTAGCATGAACTTAATGGCTTAAAAAAATATAAGTTTATTGTCCTACAGTTCCAGAGGTCAGAAGTCAGAAATGAGTCCTACAGGGCTAGAATCAAGGTGATGGCAGCACTACTTGCTTTTGAAGGCTATAAGAAGAGAATCTGTTTCCTTGCCTTATCTAGCTTCAAGAGGCTACCCACATTCCTTGGTTTATGGCCCCCAGACAGCTTCAGTCTTCACATTTCCCTCTCTCTCTTTTTTTTAATGTTTATTTATTTTTGAGAGAAAGAGTGCAAGCAGGGCAGGGGCAGAGAGAGAGGGAGACACAGAATCTGAAGCAGGTTCCAGGCTCTGAGCTGTCAGCACAGAGCCTGATGCAGGACTCAAGCTCATGAATAGTGAGATCATGACCTGAGCCCAAGTCACATGCTTAACCAACTGAGCCACCCAGGCCCCCAGTCTTCACATCTCTGATTCTCTGAATCTGTCTCCTGCCTCCCTCTTTCACTTCTGAGGACCACTGTGATTATTTTGGACCCAATGGATAATTTAGGACAATCTCCTAGCTCAAAATCATTAACTTAATCACATCTACAAAGTCTCTTTTGCTATGTAAGGTAACATATTCACAGGTTCTGGAACTTCACGTGGGGATATCTTTTGGGGGACATTACAGAAAAAGAAACAGCAAGTCCCAGATGTAGTCATTTGTCCCCCCACCTCCCACGGCAACAAACTAAAATTTATTTACAGTTTCAACCTATCCAGGAATGTGACCTTTAAAAAGCTGATCAGAAATTTTCTGATCAACGCTAGTGAGGCAGTCTGCATGATACAAACCCTGCCGTGCCCTTCCCACCCCCTCCTGCCAAAAGAAGATGACCTGGCCTGAAACAAACGTTTCTTTTGCTAATGACTCCCTTGCCCCACTTTCCTTCCAATTAAAAACCTCCCACTTTGTACAACCGCTCTGAACATCTCTGTGCTTGCTAGAGGGATGCTGCCCGGTTCATGAATCATTTCATAAAGCCAGTTAGATCTTCAAACTTACTTGATTGAATTTAATTTTTTAACAGGGGCCATTATTCTATCTCCCACACCACATCTGTTCTCTTTAGCAATTTCAAGCCCAAGCAAATAACTAACAGGTGGGACAGAAGAATCCTAACCAATCCAGTACTAGAACTCACATCTAAGCTGTAATTTTCCATTCGCTGGACCGCACGTGGATGGCAGCAACACACAACTGTTAGGAACTAAGTGAGAGTGACCTCAGCGACGATGGATCTAAATGGAATCTCAGCTCTGACTCATGATAGTGGTACAATCTTGGGCCATTTATTTAACTTCTCTAAGGCTGTTTCCTCATGTGTAAAATGGGGATTATGTTACCTCTCTGAATTATGGTGAGGATCAGGTTAGATTGTGTACGTAAAGCTCCTTCCAGTACAGGCAAAGGAACCCTAAAGGCCATTGTTAGCACCAGTGTGGAGTGCAGGTGGGGAACCCCAATGATGGGGTTCAGGGTAGGCCACCCCAAATTACTCCACTTTAGCACATTGATTATTTAAATTTTTTTTGATGTTTATTTATTATTAAAAAAATTTTTTTTAATGTTTATTTATTTTTGAGACAGAGAGAGACAGAGCATGAACAGGGGAGGGTCAGAGAGAGAGGGAGACACAGAATCTGAAGCAGGCTCCAGGCTCTGAGCTGTCAGCAGAGCCTGACGCAGGGCTCGAACTCACGGACCGTGAGGTCATGACCTGAGCCAAAGTCAGATGCTTAATCAACTGAGCCACCCAGGCGCCCCATGTTTATTTATTTTTAAGAGAGACAGAGTCTGAGCAAGGAAGGGTCAAAGAGAGGGAGACACAGAATCCTGAGGCAGGTTCCAGGCTCTGAGCTGTCAGCACAGATCCCAATGCAGGGCTCAAACTCATGAATAGTGAGATCATGACCTGAGCCAAAGTCGGACACTTAACCGACTGAGCCACCCAGGTACCCCCGCATGTTGATTATTTTAAATTAAAGTGACTTAAGAACATCCAGTACGAACAGCACACTCCGATCCTTCTCTGTGCCCCAAAAGCAGGAAATACATTTCCCATGTGAAAGGTACCCTTCCTGTGTGAGAAGGTGAAGAGACATCCTTATCACCAGAGATAGGGAATTCAGGGCCAAGAAAGCTGTATAAACAGCCCTTGTTACTTCCTTACTAGCTTACTACCCAAGCTCAAATTTCTTTGTCTTGTTAATTCCTCACACATTTATTATTTCTTTGTCTAAAAGGGATAAAAGCTGCCTGCTTTGAGCTTCACATTTCTATGAGCTCTTGTGTGTAAGAAATTAAATGTTCTTTTTCTTGTTAATATGTTTTTTTTTAAATGTTTATTTATTTTTGAGAAAGAGAGAGAGAAAATGACCAGCGGAGGGGCAGAGAGAGAGACACAGAATCTGAAGCAGCTCCAGGCTCTGTGCTCTTAGCACAGAGCCTAATGTGGGGCTCGAACCCACGAACTGGACCGTAAGATCATGACCTGAGCCAAAGTCAGATGCTTAAGCAACTGAGCCACCCAGGCACCCCTCTTGTTAATTTATTTTATGTCCATTTAATTATTAGGCCAGCCAAAGAATCTTGAACGGGAGAAAGGACATTTTCCTCCTCTACACCAACTCACAGGCAACAGTCACGAAACAATGCCAGGCTTCATGGGTACTAATTTATAAGGCTCCGCTTAAATATGTTTATTCAAGATTCCTTAGAAAATTGGAAAAGTGAACATCCCCTACTGCATATTCTCCCAAGAAACAAGCTAGATGGAGTTTCTGTGGTATGTAAATGTTTAGAATAATTTTTTAATTACTATCGAAGCCATTGAATCTGGAAGATTATGCAGCCCCACTCACTGTCAAGACACATCACACTTGTCTCCCACAGCCACTTCCCGACAAAGACAAATGTAAGCATAAAGACAGTCACCACTTCAAAATGTACCTTTCTACCCACATGCCTTCTTTATTCTGACATATCCTTCCTAACCCACGCCTGAGTGAGAAGACTGGTAAGGAGGCAAGTCATGTATTTTTCTAAATTCAAGTTGGAACTTTGAACAAGAAAATAAACACAGTGGGAGATGGTGTGTCAGAGTCCGATCTGTGTGACTCACTCTCTCATCCACAAAACTCACTTTGGGTCTTACATGTCTCATTTCTTGTTCTTTCTAACTTAGGGACATGACCTCACAGTAAAGGAAATTAGCATTAGCTCACGTGAAGAGGCAATGAGGTAGAGTAGCAGCAGTGAAATGCGGGAAGTAGTAAAATATTGTTTGAAGCAGTTGCAAACTCTACATTTATAGATGCTACTTTCAATTTATTAACTCACAGACACATTTATCAGATCCACCTACCAGTGATTTACTATTAGTTGGATCATGATAATAAGTAGCAGCTGGTTACCTAAATTATACAACCATACAAAAACAACACCTGAGAAAAACTTGTGAGTAATTTATTTAAGGTGGAAATCCTTTGGTTACAAAAGTTGTAGATTTTTTAATCATAGAAAATCAGACAGACATGAAAAGCATTACATACGAAAACTGTATGTTAACAGACATGGATAAGAGTAGGCAAGAGATCAA
Organism: Puma concolor; assembly: GCF_028749965.1. NCBI lineage: Eukaryota > Metazoa > Chordata > Mammalia > Carnivora > Felidae > Puma > Puma concolor. Next base: position 64,616,124 of record NC_141672.1, on the reverse strand, counting down.
AAACTAAATGAAGAATGTCAAAAGCTTACTCAGTCACCCATCTCTTTGTTTCATTTATTGAGCACGTCTGCTAGAAGCTGAGAATGCACAGATAAAAATAACATAATTCCTGCCTTGAAGAGTGAGTTCTGTGAGACTATAGCAAGGAAGCCAATGTCTATGGAACAATTGCACACCATATGCCTTGCATGGGTTGGGAGCACAAAAGTGGACCACAAGCTCAGTCTGGAGTGAGTTGGGTCCAAAGGGACAAGTGAGAGTTCACTATGCAGATAGGGTAAGGGCATTCAAAGCAGAGGGAACCTAATGCACAAAGCCACAGCAGTGTGAGTGATGCATAAGAAACCCCAGGTAGTTTGCGATACTGGAGCCCCTACACTGGGTAAGGGATGAAGATGGAGTGGTATGGAAGTACCAGCTCTTATGAGCCTTGTGTTCAATCTCACAGTCAGAATTTTATTCTGCAGGCAGTGAGGGAGACAACAAAGATTTTTCAAATATGTTTTTTTAATTTAATTTTTTAAGTGTTTATTTATTCCTTTTGAGAGAGAGAGAGAGAGAGAAAGAGAGTGTGAACAGGGGAGGGGCAGGGAGAGAGGAAGAGAGAGAGAATCCCAAGCAAGCTCCACACCGTTAGTGCAGAGCCCAACGTGGGGCTCAGTCTCATGAACCATGAGATCATTACCTTAACCAAAAATCAAGAGTCGGATTCTTAACCGACTGAGCCACCCAGGCTCCCCAGTACTTCATTCTTTTTCTATGGTCAACTAATATTTGGTTGCACAGATATACCACATTTCCTTTATCCATTCATTAGCTGATGGCGGCCTTTCAGCTATTTGCACTTTTTGGCTATTGTGAATAATGCTTTCATAAACATTCATGTGCAAATTTTTGTGTGAACATATATTTTCATTTCTATGGGGTATATACCTGAGAGTGGAATTACTGGGTCATATGGTAATTTCACGTTTAAAATTTTGGGGAGCTGCCAAACTTTTCCAAAGTGGCCACTCTTTTGCAACCTCATTCGCAATGTTCCAATTTCTCTACATCCTTAACAACAATTGTTACTGTTTGTCTTTTTTAAGTCATCCTACTGAGTGTGAAGTGGTACCTCATTGTGGTTTTGATTTGCATTTCCCTTATGGCTAATCATATTGAGCATCTTTTCATGTGCTTATTGGTCATTTGTAAATCTTTGGAGAAATGTCTGTTAATATCTTCAGTTCAGTTTTTTAAAATTGGTTATTTGTCTTTTTATTGAGTTGTAAGAGTTCTTTTTTTTAAATTTTTTAAAATGTTTATTTATTTTTGAGAGAGAGAGAGAGAGACAGACAGAGACAGAGACAGAGACACCTCACATGAGCAGGAGAGGAGCAGAGAGAGAGGAAGACACAGAATGTGAAGCAGGCTTCAGGCTCTGAGCTGTCAGCGCAGAGCCCTACGCGGGGCTTGAACTCATGGACCGTGAGATCATGACCTGAGCTGAAGCCAGATGCCTAACCAACTGAGCCACCCAGGCACCCCGAGAGTTCTATATATATTTTGAATACAAGTGCCTTATAAGATATATGACTTATGAAAAAATTTCTCTCATTCTGTGGGTTGCAGGTTGTCTTTTCAGTTTCTTAATGATGTCCTTGGAAGCAGGAAACTTTGACATTTTGATGAAGTCTAGTTTATCTAGTTCTTTTGTTGCTTGTGCTTTTGTCATTATATCTAAGAAACCATCACCTCATCTATGTTTATAAAGATTCTCTTCCATTTTTTCCCTAAGAATTTTGTAACTCCTGTTTTAGTTTTTAATTTTATTTTAGAAAGAGAGAGCATGTGACAGGGGGGAGGAGCAGAGAGAATCCTTTTTTCAAATAAATAAATAAATAAATAAATAAATAAATAAATAAATAAATAAATAAATTAGTTTTTTAATTTACATCCAAGTTAGTTAGCATGTAGTGCAATAATGATTTCAGGAGTAGAATCCAGTGATTCATCTCCTACATATAACACCCAGTGCTCATCCCAACAAGTGTCTTCCTTAATGCTCCTCACCCATTTAGCCCGTCCCCCTAAACAACCCCTCTAGTAACTCTGTTTGTTCTCTGTATTGAAGAATCTTGTATGTTTTGTCCCCCTTCTTGTTTTTATATTATTTTTGTTTACCTTCCCTTATGTTCATCTGTTTTGTCTCTTAAATTCCTCATATGAGTGAAGTCATATGATATTTGTCTTTCTCTGACTGGCAAATTTTGCTTAGCATAATACCCTCTAGTTCTATCCACCTCGCTGCAAATGGCCAAAATTTCATTCCTTTTGATTGCTGAGTAATACTCCATTGTATAAATATACCATTTCTTTATCCATTCATCTGTTGATAGACACTTGGGCTCTTTATTTTTTGTTGTTTTTTAAGTATTGAGTTCCTACTATGTGCCAAGGACTGTGCTGGCACTGGATATAAGATGAACGAAACAAACATGGTCCCTGCCTTCATGCAGTTTATAGTCTAGTGCAAAAATAACAGGGATCATATAGATTAGGAGAATTAAAGACTGATTCTCTGGCTGAAGAGCCCTCCAGAGAGAACAGAGAGGGGGAAAAAAAGAAGCTTGGCTTTTCAAGGAAAATAAAAGGCCAGTGAAGCTACAGTGTAGCCGACAAGAAGGAAAGCGCTACAAGATGAGGCTGAAGAGGTTAGGGGCCAACTAATGCAGGACCTGTAAACCAATCCCAAACCCCACGTTGAGGCTCCCCTGGTGCCCCAGCAAACTCAACAGGGGCGCTGCGGATGCTTTTAAGTTTCAAGGGAAACACAGCGACATCTCTCGGACACCGTGGGAATTTACCAACTCAAACTCATTTACACTTCAATCCCATGTATTTTGGGTGAGTTTTCCGATGCTGGTGTAATAAAAAGCTAGTCCCTGGAGAGCATCCGTGTGGAGCAGGAAATGAAGGTGGCTGTTTCCAATCTGATTCCAAGGTTTAAGAAGTTATGTGGTGTCTAGCAGGCGCTATTGGGACATAAATATTAAGTCGCTTGAACTTAACTAGTTAATAAACAGAACTGTTAGCTATTTCTTTGGGCCCAAGAGCACCTTGAAAAAAAATTACTGAGATACTAAGGGCACCTTGAACTGATAAGTTTGGCAGCTTCTACTTTAAGGATTTTAATTTACTTTATTCCAAGTGTTACAGGAAGCTATTAAAAAGTTTACAGTAGGGAGAGTGACATGGAGGCTTTAATGTTTTCTAGTAAAATGGTGGTTAAAAAAAATCTAGACATTTAGCCTCAAGTGATTTTGCTGCCAATTACTTGCTCAATTATCCCAAAGTCTTCGGTTTAAATTTCGAAATTCTAATTAATTAAGGACTCCAATATTTTCCTCCCTAACAGACAATTTTGCCCCAAGGCTACAGACCAATCGAGAATTAAAGCAGAAGCAGGTGTCTTTCAATGACTTTTAAATTGTTTATGCCTTCACAAACTCTGTCTATATCTTTATGCCAGTTCACATACTTTATAACATTTTCTGTAGGGTCATTTTTCCTTTCCTTATTTGTAACTGTTCTTTATATATTCAGTATACCAACTTTTTGTCGGTTATATGCATTGCAAATATCTTCTCCCATTCTCTGGGTGACCTTTTCATTTTGTTTATAGTGTCTCCTAAGTAAAGAAGTTAAAAAAAATCATGTAATAGAATGTATCAAGTTATTCTTTTAGGTTTGTACCTTTTCCTTTATATTTATGGTTTGTCTTCCTTTCCTCTTTCTTCCTGCTTTGATCTTTCACTCCCACCTTCTTCACCCTACCCTCCTCCTCCTTTTTTTTCCTCCCTACTTCCCATTCTTCCCAACCTATTCTCCTTTCTTTTAAGAAATCCTTCCCCACTAGATATTTGATGAGCTCAAGGAATCAGTATTGAAGTCTTTTTAATGTAATAATGATATTCAGGTCATTTTTGTGTAGAGTGCCTTTCCTTTTAGAGATACATTCGGAAATATTTACAAATGAAATGGTGTGATGAGTGGAATTTTCCTCAAAATAATATGGAGAATGGGGGACAGATAAAGCAAGATTGGCCATTAGTTGTAATTATTGAAGCTGAGTAATAGGTACATAGAAGTTCACTATACTATTCTAACTAATTTGTATATGTTAAAATTTGACCATAATAAAAAGCATATAGAGGCGCAATTGGATGAGACTCTGACTCTTCATTTCAGCTCAGGTCACGATCCCAGGGTCAGATCAAGCCCCATGTTGGGCTCTGTGCTGAGTGTGGTGCCTGCTTGGGATTTTCTCTCTCTCTCTCTCTCTCTCTCTCTCTCTCTCTCTCTCTCTCTCTCTCTCTCAAAATAAAAAAAATAAAAGAAATAAATTTTAAAAAGCATATATATATATATATATATTTGTATATATATAGGTATATACACAGAGAGAGGTGAAATCCTTTCCAATCTTGATATAAGAATTTTTTTTTTCCTATATATTCTTCAAATAATTTTAAAGCTGCTCTTTGCACTTAGGCTTCAAATACCTGGGTGACTCTGAAGGAATGCCATAGAAAAGCACCAGAGAACAGGCTTTTGTTGAGCTATCCAAAGATGGTTAAGAAGGAATGCTTGTGTGGTTGGCTGTGTCTTATGACAGTTTTTATGCTAGGAAAGCCCTTTCCAAACCAATGAGGACAGTTTGCCTTGGCTATGTGGAAACATACTTTTCAACTCAAATTTGAAGAATGATGCCCATTATTTTCTATAAAATAGGAGTAACCAAAGGGGTATTTTACATTTATGAAAAGATTTTTAAACCTTCTCTTCTTCACCATTTATCCTTTTTTGGCCATAAGTCAGAATATTTTTTTAAAATGTGATAATTGCATTATTTATCTAAGCAAAATAATTTTGCTAAAGCCTTCATCTCAAAAAGTCAGCTCTTTACGATTCTGCTCTGGAAATTCCTACCTTCAAAGTAACATGGACTTTTAGAGATGACAAGCATCTTTCACATTTGGATAGGGGCACTGGTAGATGTTTTTAGATCTATTAGAAAAGAGTTCAGTCTAAGAGTCTTTGATCTGCTGTGATTTCTAACATATGTGAACTCTCAACACACTTTCTCTAATTCTACTAGATGTAGCCATAGCGAGTCCATGAACTATAACTTGGTGTAGTTACAGATCTCTTGCTTTCTATTATACAGGATGGACTTCCACATGTTCTTTTGCTTTGGAGCTTGCTCATTTCCCTCCAAGAAATTGTCAAGAGATGATCAGTACTGGTGGACCCTTTATCTTTGTCCTAAAAGATGGCATTGTTAGGCCACCCAGTAAGTTAAACAAATACAGTACTTTGCAGACTCTGACATAGTTGGTTTAGACCTTACAGAGAAAAAAGCTGAGTTGAAATGAAAAATTTTAGCCCTGGATATGGTCTATCTTAGTGTATGTTCCTTGAGTATGTGAAAAGAATGTATATTCCACTGTTACTGGGTGGAGGGTTCTATGAATGTTGATTAGATCCTTTTGGTTGATGGTGTTTAGTTTTATTTACTTGCTGATTTTCTGCCTAGTTGTTCTACTAATTTTTGAGAGACAAATCTATAACTGTAGATTTGTCTATTTCTCTTTTCAGTTCCATCAGTTTTTGTTCCACATGTTTTGTAGTCCTAAATGCATACACATTTAGAATTACCATTCTTGGTGGATTGATCCTTTTATTATCATTAATGTTCCTTTCTGTCTTTGGTAACCTACATTGTTCTTTTTTTTTTTTTTTTTAACGTGTGTTTATTTTTTGAGAGACAGAGAAAGAGTGTGAGCAGGGGAGGGGCAGAGAGAGAGGAAGACACAGATTCCAAAGCAGGTTCCAGGCTCTGAGCTGTCAGCACAGACCCTGACACGGGGCTCGAACCCACCATGAGATCATGACCTGAGCTGAAGTTGGATGTTTTACTGACTGAGCCACCCAGGTGCCCCTAACCTTCATTTTTCTCAAGTACATTTTATGTGATATTGATTTATATAGTCACTCCTGCGTTTCTTTTATCAATGTTTGCACTCTGTCTTTCCCATCGTTTTACTTTCAAGCTACCCATATAGTTAAATTTGAAATGAATTTCTTGTAGACAGCATATAATCTGGTCATGTGTCTTAATTCATTTTGCCAATCTCTCTTTTTGATTGATAGACTATTTGAACACTTTTACATTTACATAAAATAGAGCAGGAAGTATAGAGACTTCTCGTTATACTTCCTAACACCCATCCCATTTTCCCTATGAATAACATCTTCTATACATGTGGTACATTTGTCATAATTGATAAACCAATATTTACATTATTATTGACTAAACCCATAGTTTACATTAGGTTCATTCTTTGTGTTGTACATTCTTTGTGTTTTAACAAATCTATAATGAAATGTAGCCATGATTATAGAATTATACAGAATAGTTTCACTGCTCTAAAAAAGGCCCCTGTGCTCCATTCAGTTCTCTCTCCCTCAGAGCCCTGACCAATTTTTCTTCCTTCCTTCCTTCCTTCCTTCCTTCCTTCCTTCCTTCCTTCCTTCCTTCCTTCCTTCCTTCCACTTTTTAAATTGGTGTATGCAGAGCATTTAAGTTGCATATAATTATTGTTTTGTTAGGGCTTATGTCTACTTTTTTTTTTTTTTTAATGTTTCTTCTCCAAAGATGTCCATGTCCTAATCCCTGGAATCCCTGTGAATATGTTACTTTATCTGGCAAAATAGACTTCTAAAATGTGATTAATTTAAGGACCTTGAATAGGGAGATTATCCTGAGTTGTCTAGGCAGGTGTAATATAATCAAAATGGGTTCTTAAAATCAGAGAACCTTCCCTGGCAGGGTCAGAGGCAGATGTGATTATGAAGAAAGGCACAGAGAAATGTCATGTTGGTAGATTTGAAGATGAAGGGGGCCATCAATCAAGGAATGTGGGGACCTCTAGAAGCTGGAAAGAGCATGGAAATAGATTCTTCCCTAGTGACTCCAGAATGGAAAACAGCTCTCTAGAAACTTTATTTTAGCCTCCTGTCAGACTTCTAACCTACAACCAATAAGCTTGCATCATCTAAGCTGCTAAATTTGTGGTAACTTGTTATAGCAGCAATAGAAAACTGAACTTTCTGTTCTTTTGTTTGTTTCAAGTGTGTTTGTAATTGCTTATTGAAGCATTTGTATCATGGCTGCTTTGAAGTCTTTGTTAAATAATTCCTTTTTTTAAGTTTCTTATTTTGAGTGCAGAGCCCGATGGGGGCTTGAATTCATGAACTGTGAAATCATGACCTGAGCTGAAATTGAGTTGGACACTTAACTGACTGAGCCACCCAGACACCCCTTTGTCAAATAATTCTAACATGTCACATTGGTGTTGACATCTTTCTCTTTTTCATTCAGTTTGAGATCTTCCTGGTTTGTGGTATGAGTAATTTTTCACTGAAACCTGGATATTTTTGTATTATGAGACTGTGGACCTTATTTAATTTTTTTTAATGTTTATTTATTTTTGAAAGAGAGAGAGAGATAAGAGTGTGAGCAGGGAAGAGAGAGGCAGAGAGAGAGAGGGAGGGAGACACAGAATCTGAAGTAGGCTGAGACTCTGGACTTTATTTAAATCTTCTTAGCTACTAGCTTTCTCTGACACCACTGACAGGGAAAGTCTGGGAACTACCTTGTAATTGCCAAATGCAGAAGTCCAAGTTTCCCACTCAGCCTTTAATGACACCAGGAATGGGGTTCCCATTATTGCTGGTCAGTGGTCAGTAGACACCTCCTGGTCTCCACTGACACTCTAGGGGAGGCAGGAGATACCTCACTACTGGCTGGTGGGGATGAAAGTCCAGGCTCCCTACTTGCTCTTCACTGACACCACTCCAGTGGGGATGTAGGGGCACCTTATTTTATCCTTATCCTATTCTGGTGGAAGTCTAGGCTCCCCAGTTGATTTTTGGGTGTGGGTAAGGACAGGTTCTTCTGTGGTGTTTGGCTGGAATGAAATGGTTATTGTCTAAATGTTTTATCTTCCTAGGCTGCTCCTTTTCTGGTTCTTTGGAAAAGTTTTTGTTGTGGCTTTTGTTTTCTTTGTGCTATTTAGAATTTCCAGTTGCCAGCTTCTTCAGTTTCATCTAGATATATGAGCCAAAAAGAAAACCCAGGTAACTCATAATGCTTTCCTCAGATCCCAAGGTCCCGAGTCAGTCTGCCTTCTCAACAACTTTCAGTCTTAAGTTTGCTTTATATATGACATCTAGGGTTTTTGGCTTTTAATTTTATAGCAGGAAGAGTAGGGGAAAGGATGCTTACTTACTTCATTATCCAAGAAGTAGAAGTCTGCCAGGGTGCCTGGGTGGCTCAGTCAGTTGAGCGTCCGACTTCAGCTCGGGTCATGATCTTGCAGTTGACAAGTTCGGGCTCTGTGCTGATGGCTCAGAGCCTGGAGCCTGCTTCGGATTCTGTCTCCCTCTCTCTCTGCCTCTCCCCCGCTCATGCTCTGTCTCAAAAGTAAACATTAAAAAAAAAGAAAAAAAAAAGAAGTAGAAGTCTGCCTGAGGATCATTTTTAAAGTTGTTTTTTTTCTTTGTGGGTTTTTGGATCACATTTTGGCATTTTTTCCCCCAAGTCTACATTTTTAATAAATGTATAGTTCTATGACAGTTTTGGCTTTACGTGGGTTTTCAGTTCAGGTCTAATTTGTAGGTTTTATCTCCACCCCCCCCCCCCCCCCCCCCCGTAGTATTAAGACATTAAGTCCATCAACTTTCCTTTACCAGCTGCCTACCTACCCTCACTGGGATAGCTACAGCTTCAGCTCATGTCACTGTCAGAATGGTTTTTCAACCACTCTTGTGCATTCAGCTATGAGTTTAAACAGATGCTCATTGTGTCTTAGTTAACATTTATGAGTGTTTAAAAAATTTATATATTTTATCATGGTAAAAACACACACACTAAAGTTTCCATTTTATTTTTAAAGTAAGCTCTACCCTCAACGTGGGGCTCAAACTCATGCCCGAGATGAAGAATTGCATGCTCTACCAAATTAGCCAGCGAGGTGCCCCTAAACTTTCCAGGTTAACCATTTTTAAAGTTGTGTGTGTTTTTTGTTTGTTTGTTTGTTTTTGTTCTTTTGAGAGAGAGAGAGAGAGAGAGAGAGAGAGAATCCCAAGCAGGCTGTCAGCACAGAACCCTCTGCAGGGATTGATCCCAGGAACCATGAAATCATGACTTGAGTTGAAATCATGACTTGAGTTGAAATCAAGAGCTGGACACTCAACCAACTGACCCACCCAGGTGCCCCCATTTTAACCATTTTTAAATGTACCATTAAGTACATTCATACTGTCGTGCAATCACCACGACTATCCATTTGCACAATTTTTCATCATTCCAAACAGAAACTGTATTCTGGATGTTTTCAGGTTATCTGCTTCTGGCTGGTGAAGTGGGAGACATTTCAGGTGGAAGGCAGAGCAAGCGAAAAGGCATGAAGTCTTCAGAGTCCTAATTTCTGAGACACAACAGAGTCTAGTGTGACAGGAACCAATACATAGATGGTGTAGTGGGAAGTGATACATGTGGTTGACAGAATGGTGTCAGTTTGTACAGGCCAAGCTAATCCCATTGGAGGTAACAGGAAAGGAAAATTATAAATAAGAAATTGAGTGGCTTAGTTTTGTTATTTAGGAAGGTAATTCCAGTAATAGGGAGATCTTGCAGAGATAACAGTCCTATACTAATTATTGTGCAATATACAAAAAGTTTGACGTATTTCGTCCAGTTTTCTGTTTACAGCAGGGTATCAAATCCTGTACCCGTTCCTCCTTCATGGCTGGAAGTAGAATCTAGCATGGGGCAGTTGCTAAGTTTCACCATGAAGCAGTATGCAATTGCTCAGGGACTGTATGTAGACCTAAAATAAAAGAGAACCAAAGATGAGATTACAGGTGAATCTTGACTTTTAAGAGTAGCCAGAGCAAGAACTGGTGAAGAAAATTAAGAGTTCTTTCCGTTTGTTAAATACTGCTCTTTGTTTAAATTATGTATTATTTACTCCAGATCAGGGATCAGAAAACAAAGCCAAATCTGGCCCCACACTTGTTTTTGCAAATAAAGTTTTACAGTAACACAGCCATGCATCAGTTATGCATTGTCTCTAGCTGCTTTTGTGTTACAATCGGCAGAGTTGAATAGTTATAGCAGAGACAGATGACTGGCAGAGCCTTAAATATTTCCTATCTAAACCTTTACAGAAAGTTCGCTAAGTCCTATCCTAGAGGATTATGGGGACTGAACAGTGAAAAGTGTATGAGATCAGGCAGAAGAAATACCACAAGAAGCCTGGGCAGGAATGAATGAATGAATGAATGAATGAATGAATGAATGAAAAAGAAAGAAAGAAAGAAAGAAAGAAAGAAAGAAAGAAAGAAAGAAAGAAAGAAAGAAAGAAAAAGAAAGAAAAATGTTTTATTTTTTCAAGTAATCTCTACACCCAGCATGGGGCTTGAAACTCAAGACTGTGAGATCAAGAGTCACACACCCCACCCACTGAACCAGCTAGGCACCCCCAGGCAGGAAAATATTTAAAATTATATGCCTATAACTCTCTGCTGACAGCTCAGAGCCTGGAGCCTCCTTCTGATTCTGTCTCCCTTTCCCTCTGCCCCTCCCCTGCTCATGCTGTTTCTCTCTCAAAAATAAACATTAAAATTAAAAAAAAAATTATATGCCTATTAGCTGTAGAAATGCTACACTGCCTCATTATCCATTTTTTAGTTTGTCACTTCTGATCATTAACTCATTTTAAGGCTCTAATAACAGAAACAGCTGTTACATACATGTAAATGGTTACTGAATTAATTGTAGTAGTTAGCCAAAACATCACAAGTAAATTATAATTTTTTATAATTTTTAATTATAATTTTTTATAATTAACTATCAGATACCTGGTTAAGTAAATGCAGGACTGGGTTATCGGAGAAGTTTCCAAACAAGGTGAGCCTTAGATACAGCAGAACACTGAACAGCACATAAAGAACAGAGATATCCACAATGTACGGTACAAAGTGAAAACAGCTGTTTAAAATAGGATTTGTATACCACGATCCATTTTTACTGAAGAAAATAATCTGAGAAATTATACATCAAATTTATTTCTATTTTGCATTTTATTGTTTTCTATTTTTTGGACAATGGACATTTATTAATTTTGTAACTAGGAGAAGTAAGCTTTTCAGATTACTGGGGAAAAGTAATATACGTCTAATATTGATCCAATCAAAGGCTTAAATCACAGCTTCACATTTTAGAGATTTGTTCATCAATACTTTGAATATATTTTCTCAATTTCTTTGACAGTAAGGGTCACTGGCTCTCAAGACAAACTTTTACCTAGAAAGAGAATGAATAGAAAGATTAAAGGTCTGCTCAGTCATTTGTACACCATTAAATCACAAACACACTGATGTTTCTGCATGTTTTTTCTCATCTAGAGGTTTGCTTTGACACCTTTGCTTAATATAGCAAGCTCTCCTGAACTGTGAGCATAAAGGCTAATGCAGAATATGTGGTTTATGCACAATCTTCCTCATGTTGTTAGTGAAATTAACCTAAGCACCATGTCCATTTTTTTTTTTGAAATTAAAACAATGAACTCACATGTGTCCAAGCATACCTCCTTTTCTCTTGAGAAAAAGTCCAAGACATTTAAATATTTTAACATTGGAAAAAAATAACAAACAAATGAGAGAATGAACATATTTGGAAGAACAATGTTCAAAGCATGACATAGCTGTTAAATTTTGGCTTCTCACACATTTCTGATTTTGCTAAAATATTAATAAGGATCCTGTAGCCAATATTAATTAGATCTGTAGCCAAATATGCATGGGAACTAAATCCAAAGTTTGGAAGATAGCAGCTTTTCCTATTCTCGTGCTCCCTTTAGTACATATTCTGAGCACATGGCTGAAGAATAGGACAGTGATCCTTAGACACTACAAATAAAAAAGGAAAATAAGCATATGCTTAAAATGAGTAACTCTCCAAACATGTGACATAGACTATTATCTGATATGAATACATGTACATTCTCCACTTTCCTTTCTGCCCACTCTTTTTTATTGTTCAGAGATAAATTTGCATATCCCTCATCTTCCTGGAGGTAGCCTAGCATATTGGAAATAAGGAATTTCGACAGCCTGGTGTCATTTACTCTGTGATCTTGGGCAAGTACTTACAAAAAAATTCATCTGAGTCAAAATCTCACTTGAAAGATGGAGAGAATAACAGCGAAAATCCTTACAGAATTGGCTTAACATAAAAAGCATTTCCCATAGTTATTAGGTATGAAGGATATAAACTTCTAAATTAATAGGCTTGGCATATAACAAGATGTGTTAATTTCTTTCCCTTCTAGCACCCTCTTACAATTACAAATTAAGTGCTTTTATTTATTTTTAAAAAATTTTTATGTCTTTATTTTGAGACATAGAGTGCAAGCAGAGGGAGGGGCAGAGAGGGAGACACAGAATCTGAAGCAGTCTCCAGACTCTGAGCTGTCTGCACAGAGCTTGACGTGGGGCTCGATCTCTAGACTGTGAGATCATGACCTGAGCCAAAGTCAGATGCTCAACTGACTGAGTCACTCAGGTGCCCCACAAATTAAGTGCTTTTACATATATAGTTTATCTGGGGTTGGAAATTGAACTCAGTAAGTGGTGCCTAGCTCACTGAAATGTCTCAACTATCTTGGACTTGAGTTTTCAATTATGTTTCTATTCCACCCATTCCATTTTGTAGTTCTGTCTCCTTGAAGAAAAACATAAACTCAAAATAGGAGTTGGATAATGCTGTTTTCTTGGTCATGTCAACATTACATTCCCAGCCACTACTATGAATGTTATGTATGTATGTTAGCCTTGTTGCTGTGTAAAATTTCAATTACTGCAGGTATGTATGGGTGTAAGTAATGATTTCTATATCTAAGAAAATCTGGCTGGGCAGATTAAAAAGCAATGTCCTTAATTTTCACTGAGTCCGAGAAAGGCAACATATAAATTGCCAAGTCTTAAGACTGACTTTCAGACTTAACAGTTATTAGTTGGACAGAATTTTCCTTCTTAGTGTTTATTGTCTAGAAGAAAAGCACATACAAATGTTAGTTGTTATGAACATTAAAAAGTGAAGAATATTAAGTAATCAGATAATTTACTATTGAAGTGTACTTGCATTTTAGAATTCTCTCCTGAGTAAATACTGAAGTACAATTTTCTAAGAAATTTGGTTATTGGTATATGAAATGATTACAAATATATCAAAAGTTACAGTTGTGAACATATGGCAAGATTTTAGATGAGAAAACAGGATGATTCTACTGCCTTCCAAAAAGCCCTAGAGAGGACACCTGCGTTTTGCATTCTAAAAAGGACAGCTAGTCCTATGAAACTAAGGCCTCTGTATATCTTCCATCCCTAAGAAATAGCACCTCCTATTTAATTTATAAAATATTGAGTGGTGTTTCTTAACCAGGTGGGCATATTCCAAACTTTCTTTCTTCCTTTTACTGAGAATCCCTATCAGAGACTGCTGCTGTTACTCATGGGAGGTATCTTACCTCTCAAGGGTTGGGGCAGAAAAAGATGCAAATCACTGCCATAGAGACTCAGGTACAATAAAACATTAGTTCCTATGGTCTGTATGTATCACATGCAATAGTCCAATTCTGCTTTGTAAAAATTCCAGATTCCAAATACTTGAAAAACATGTATCATTTTATTTGTACACTTAAAAAAAGTTGTACATAGAAACCTGTAATACAGTTCTGTAAAACTGAAGGAACTGTCAGGGAAAAGGGAGGGGTTACCTTTTACTGATTGTTCATTAAAGAAGTTAGAGAAATAAAACAAAAACACAGTAAAATGTTTAAAAAATTAAAGAACATTTTCCAGGTACAAATTTTATAAATACAAAACAAATTCACAAATTATTTTGAATGCTAAATAAATATCTAGTTAATAAACTCAGACTTAATATCTCCAGCCAGCATTGGTACAGCACTTCAAGGATATAAAATTGGATGCATTCATGTGTAGTGTTGAAAGAATGTGCTTATTAAACATCTTAGACATATATGCTTTTTTTTCCTAGACTGTGCTATAATAGAAGATTTATCTGTATGGACAAATCTCCCTTAATACCACACTTCTAAAAAAAAAAATCAATAACAAAATAAATCACAGGTGAGAAAATATTTTCAGAGATATTGGGACACATGAATGATCTCAAAATGTACAAAAACCTCTGTAAACCAGTACTGTAACCAATACATCTATCAAACTTATTAGATACTGAACAAAACTGTAGCAAAGGCAATCTTTCCTACATTCTCCTGAGTGCTTAATATTAAAATTGAGAATATAGTGCAGGCCACACTTCAATGTGGTCAATCAGTTGTTATTGCTTTATATATATAAATATATATGTCTGCTTTAGAGCATGATTTAATGTTCCATTTTCATGAACAATGTGTCTTTCTCAAATATATCCTTCAGAAGGACAAAATTAGATTCGCGACTTCTTTGCAGCTGGTGGTGTGCTAACTTGATCCACATTCCCAGGTGCGACATGGAGTCCAAGTTTTTGAGCCTGAATGTGAAAAAATGCTTGAAGCCTAGTTCCAGCTTTTGCTTCACTTGTGTTACGAGGGTTGTACTCAAAGCAGTTCGAAAACATTAACTCAATATCATCGATAAATTCCGCTAGAAAGAAAAGAACAAATGAGATTAGAATAAAAGTACATAAATTATAAATATACATTTTGTTTGTATCACAGCTGGAAATGTCATTAAGAAAACGGAAGCCCACTTTTTTCTTTACATATTGAAGTCTCTGGGACACCTGGGTGGCTCAGTTGGTTAAGCGTCTGACTTTGGCTCAGGTCATGATCTCATGGTTTGTGAGTTTGAGCCCTGCATTGGGCTCTCTGCTGTCAGCACAGAGCCTGCTTCAGATCCTCTGTCTCCCCCCATCCCCCTGCCCCTTCCCTGCTGGTTCTATCTCAAAATAAATAAATAAAAACTTTAAAAAAGAAAGAAAGAAAAAAGAAACTGAAGCCTCTACTCCATATTGTTTTCATGTAAAAGACAAACAAATGACCTGACTCTACCCTGTTCCCCAAAAAAGAAATTGAAGCCTCTGAAACAAGGTAGTAGAACTAAAACCTAAAATTGTTGAACTATAAATGCTTTAAAATTGATTTGCTGAAACTATGCACTTATGTAATTAGGAATGTTATATAATTACATAGAACTTCTATCAAGATCAGATTCTATAAAATATCTAAAACTCATTTAATCCCTATGCATCTTTTATCTCTGTATACATAGACAAGCATTTTAGGGACCTCTTGGGATGCCATCTATACAACCACATTAATATACATCATTTAAATCACGAGAAAACAGCCTTTACCTCTTTAAACAAAAATAATTATCAGAGAAAAACATAAATTACTTACATGCTAACTTATATTCACATTTGTTCACTTTTTCACGAATTATATTTAAGGCAATGGGCTTTTTGATGATGTCATAATAGTCTGGGACCTGTAAAATAATTCAAATATATCTCCTATAGAAAATTTATCAGAGATAAGTTGTGAAAAGAAAAAGCTTGGGGCACCTGGGTGGCTCAGTCGGTTAAGTATCCAACTCCTGGCTTCAGCTCTGGTCATGGTCTTGTGATTTGTGAGACAGATAGTCTGGCGTCAGGCTCTGTGCTATCAGCTTGGGATTCTCTCTCTCTCCCTTTCTCTCTGCTAAATCCACCTCATGCATGCTGCCTCTCTCTCAAAATATATAAATAAACTTAAAAAAAAAAAAAAGGAGGGGCGCCTTAGTGGCTCAGTCAGTTGAGCATCTGACTTTGGCTCAGGTCATGATCTCACGGTTTGTGAGTTCAAGCCCCGCATTGGGCTCTGTGCTGACAGCTCGGAGCCTGGAGCCTGCTTTGGATTCTGTGTCTTCCCTCCCCCCTTCTCTGCCCCTCCCCCGCTCATGCTCTGTCTCTCTCAAAAATAAACATAAAAAATTTCTTTTTAAATAAAAAAAAAGGAGAAAAAGCTTATGATTTTGCTTGTGTGCTCTCTCTATTTCTCTCTACTGTGCCTAACACACCCTTTGTTCCATTCAAACTACCCATCATTTCCCATATTCTCATTTCTGGGTCTCCTTTTCCTAGAATGTCCTTATTCTATTTCTTACTATTGAAATCCTACTTTTCCTTAATGACCAGACCAAACAGTTCTAGTTCTTCTATAAAGAACTAATTCCTGCTATTCCCTCCCTTTGAAATGGTCAAATCAATCTCCTTTTCTTCTCCACTTCTGGAGGACCATTATAACTTCTATTACAGCACTATAACACTGCCCTATCTGCTGCAGCATATCACATTCTGCTGCAGCATATCACATACGGCCTTAAGTATATAAAGAACTCCAGCACCATCTCAAATCCCTTAGTTTAGGCCATCTCTGTTTTCTTAGGGTACCAATAACGATACTCAGTTGAATTACATCTATTCATATTCATTACACGGAAAAAAAACTTTGAGGTTATTTCAACACACTGTCATCATTCGTTGAGAATCAGTCACAGGATTAGAAAGGACTGAGAACACAATGCGCCCTAACGCCATTTTTTTCAACACAGGAACCAACGTTCCAATATGTAGTGACTAATGGGAGTTCTGACTACCTCAAAGTTGCCAAGAAGACTAAAATCAGATAATATACATGAACACATTTTATCAAATCTAATAATTTTACCTGGATTTTGGAAACGAGTTTCAAAAAAGGCCAGCTGTCATCATGCCGTACCAGTTCCACAACAAGTTGTTCAAAAGCAGACAATTCATGAACTCCTCCTTGTCGGCCTGAACTCCTTCGATTCAGTGTCATAGGAGATGATTCTAAATAAATGATTAAATTAATTTTAGGTGATGACAAAGCAAAATATTTGATCACTACAAGCTAAACAGGGTATTATAAATACACCTAAATTCAAAGAGAAAATTGCCATTCTGTATATATTGAGATAAACTAACTTACATTGGAGATATGAAAATCTGGATCAAAAATTACTATTTCCTTTTTTTATTTTTTAAAGATTTTATTTTTAAGTAATCCCTACACCCAATGTGGGACTCAAACTTACAACCCTGAGATCAAGAGTCGCATGCTCCATTGACTGAGCCAGCTAGGCACCCCCCACTATTTCCTTTTTGATCATAAAATTTCCAAATGAACATTCACTGGGAACATATTGTGTTTTTTCTTTTTCAATTTTTTAATGTTTATTTATTTTTGAGAGAGAGACAGTGCAAGCAGGGGAGGGGCAGAGAGAGAGGGAGACACAGAATCTGAAGCAGGCTCCAGGCTCTGAGCTGTCAGCACAGAGCCCGATGCAGAGCTCGAACTTGTGAACCGTGAGATGACCTGAGCCGAAGTCAGACGCCTAACTGACCGAGCCACCCAGGTGCCCCATCATTGGGAACATATTGTAACAACAGTGTAATATAAAAGAAAATTTCTAGAACTTTATATATTTATAAAGTTTATACATTTTTTAGCCTGTTTTATTAAAAATACATTTTCAACTATAATAAAATGAAAGTAAGCAATTCTCCAGTATTTCTGAAAACACACCCTTAGGAAGGTAACCTCTTCAGATCTAGCAAGTAGGCCTCTTTATAGATTACCTTGCATAAAAGAAAAGTAATTCTCAACAATGAAGTAAAAGATTATTCCTATAAGTCTTATTTTTTATATGGAGACTTTCTTAAAATGTTTTCTCATAAAATCTAAGGTGTATATAATGAAATACATTAGGAACGTATGAACTAGAGGAAAAGTGTATGAATGAGTAGAAAAGGGCAGCATAGTTCATATTATGAATTCAGGTGTTTAAATTTTCTACTTAAATGTAAATTCATACATTTTCCCCTTTGTTTGTCCTTGGAGCCAGGTCAGTAAATTCATAAATCAATTAACAACAACAAAATTTTTTTCTTAGCAGAGTTTTTTAGAATACAAATGCTTCAGGTGTACTATTTTTTCCAAGTAGCTTGAAGTTCAGAATTGGGGAAGAGCAAAACAGATAAGGGGATGGGAAAAGCTAAATTAGATCTCGGTGCCAAGTTACCTGATAGAACCCTCCCAAACCCAACAACCCGGTGACTGCACATACAGACTAATGGGTCTTCCGTTCTTTCACCAATGGATTCCTTAATCCTGTCATAGGTTTGAATAATACAATACAACCTATCTATAATTCTTCAAGGAACAGTAATGCTTTTTATGTTTAATTTTATTTTTTTGGAAATATCAAAGTTTTATTACTATGGACACTAAAGGAAGAAAAGAATAGGATTGAAGAGATAAATAAAGAGATTATATGGGATAGAGATTACTATAAAAAATGATGATCAGAATTAAAAAGACAGCTGATGATTACTCCCTAACAATATTACTCTCCCAGCTCTCCCCTGCCCCAAAATTCAGTATGCCAGATAGGAAACTTAACCAAATAACCCAATGTAGCCTGTGTAGGTTATGATGAATATATGTGTTTTAAAGTAGAAAGGGTGGAAGAGAATGAAATGTTAGAATATGTTATACCAAGACTGTTCAAATGTTGGCCAAATCTCTCCATTAGAAACAGAACACTAAAAATTTTTCACAACTATCTTGCTACACTACTAGAA